>NC_056743.1:1178110272-1178448606 GCF_019279795.1 Protopterus annectens | reverse complement strand
ATGAAGTGGATGACAGATTTGGGACCACTGCACCACTAGAGTCCACTGGAGCACTCTCAAGCAAAATGTAGCTAATAGCACCGTGAGTATTGCAAAGGCCATTTGGCCCAATAACAGAGAATTAATCTCACTGAAGGAGACAGGAGATGAAGCACTTGAATGGCTGTCAGGCATAGGGAGAGCACTCTGGAGTGGGAAGCCTGGCGATCCATAAATTTAAATATAGGTAGCATTTGATAAACTCTATTTGTTGACTAGGGGTAAGTTGACTTTTGATTAGGCTGATTGTGATCCTTAGCTGTTGCATCATATGGAGCAGAAGGTCCTGATGGTGTGATAACCGATCACGGGAAGGAGGAGTTAGGAGCCAATCATCAAGGTAAGGGAAAACATAGATCCCTAGTAGGCAAAGATGCATGCGACCACTGCCATCATCTTGGTGAATACTTTGGGGGTGTGGTGAGACCAAACAGCAGGGCTCTGAATTGATAATGATTGGCACCCAGCCAGAAGTAGAGAAATCTCCTTGTGCTTCTCTATCTTCACATGCTAGTAGTCGTCCTTGAGATCTATGGAGCATATGCAATCGTCCTTCCTCAGCAGAGGCAAAATGGACTGAAGTGTGACCATCTGGAATTTTGTCTGCTTGACATATTGGTTTAAATGACTCAAGTCCAAAATGGGTCTGATGTCCCCTGTTTTATTTGGATACTAAAAAGAACTTCAAGCCAACTCTGGACTTTAACTGGTTTCCATGAACCAGTTGGATGACTCTTTTTTTATAGCAGTTTGGAAATTTCTGCTGCTGCAACTTCCCACTGACAGGGTAGAACACAGGGAATTTTTTCTTTATCATAGGAGGAAAGAAAAATGGTATGGAGGAGTAGCTTATGGAAATTATGCTTAGCACCCAAGAATCTGCAGTTATGTTTTGCCAGCCTTTTGGGTACAGACATAATGACAGTCTTACCATCTTGTTGACTCCCAGTTAGTGTGTCTTCCACTTTTGTTGCAAATAAAGTGGAGCCATCAAAGGGGGTATTAGAGAAGGATGTCTTAAATCTTTCTACAGAATCACATAGATGCATCAAGGCATGCTGATGCATGGTGATGCCAGTGCCTGCTGCTCTGGCCATGCCATCAGTTGTGTTAGAAAGCTGATGCATGGCTATGTTGGAAACAGAATGGAGGGTAGAAAGCTGGGCATCCACAGTCTTCTGAAAATCCGCAGGCAGGTTACCCAAGAAAGACTTGGAGATCTCATTGGTTAAGCCTGGCTGAAATTTAGTGACATGAGCTAAGCAATTTAACTCAAAAAGTGCAAAAATTGCAGAAGCATAAGTCTGTTTCCCAAACTGGTCCATAGCCCTAGACTGCCTCTTAAGGAAATGGACTGAGGAACTCTCCTCCAATAGTTCCTTTTTTGTAGCTGCTGTTACCACCATCACATCCACTGGTGGACCTTTGCTGCAATGTTTTCTTTCTTACGGTTCTGCCAAAATCCTGTCAGTTTTCTGGGAATGGGTTCCACCATGTCAGGATCCTTCCATGCTCACTGAACCATAAAACAAATTAGTGGGTCAATGGGTGGTACCTCCAGGACAAAGTTGAGTCAGAACCAAAGGCTTTCAGGAACATAGAGTCACCTGTAGAAGGGTTATTGTTAGACCATCTCCATTTTTCCTTCATCAATTCAAGGATTTCACTGAAGGTAACATCCTCTGAGGGGGATCTAGGGGAACCTGCTCCTTCATTCAAGTCTTTGCCTTCCAAGAAAGACTCTAAAGAATAGTCTATGTAGTTCTGCTTGCACATCTGCTTCTTTTAAATGGTTTCTGATGGAGGATCAAAAGATTCCAAATCAGACTGGGAGATAATGTGGCATGCAGCCTGAGAAGCCTGGGGAACTGACTATCCCTGTCTGACAGGGAGTCAGGAAGTAGAAGCAGATTCCTGCCAGGGCTCGGATAGAACCAAACTGGAACCACCTTGTCCCTTGGCATTGACAGGACCTGCTCAAAAGCCTCGAAGGCTGAGAATGCCATCGGCACCAGAGGACCCCTCCTGTTCTCAGACAGAAATGAAACCTTGGAACTAAGGGGTCTCAACCCAGTCGTTGATATCTAGGCCAAGCTATCTAGTGCCAAAGCAACAAGAGGAAGAGATGTCTCTGACAACTTCACTGCCTACATATCCCCTTGAACCCAGCCATTAAGCTTCTGCTCTGAGTCTCTTCCAGATCTGAACACATCAAAGCCAAAAGAGGAATGGAACCTGTTAAATTCAAAGTAACTCTAACTGTCAAGTCTGACAAAGGCACTCTGGAACAGATCAGATCTAAGATAGCCAGGTCCAAAGGGTGAACTGGAACTGGATAAAGAAGAGGAGGGGTAGTTGGTCCAATACTTTGCATGTTCCCAGAAGATGGTACCATGAGAGACCCAAGCTGGATTTGCTTTCTAAGGAACTTCCTCATCTTCCTGTCCACATCTTGCTCAGCCAGATGTCTGGATAACTGAGTCAAAGAAGCCACCGAAAGTGGTCTTAAGCACCTATGTTCCTGAAGTATAGGTGAGTGTAGTCTGGGGCTCACCAAGAGCAGGGAGAACTGGGACCAAGAAGATGATAAATGGATCCAAGTTACTGTTGGCTCCAAAAGTCAAGGAACTTTGGCATCCAACCCGGACAACAAAATCAGATCTGAAAAGTGCTTTCTAGACCTTTCCGAGTTGGATTTTTCCTTGTCCTTCATCTGTTCTTTCACTTTCTCTTTCTGTTTCTTTTTTTCTTTCAGAAACTCCTTCTTCTTTTCTTTCTGCTTGGACCTCTTGTCTTTGTTTTCTGGAGAGGAGGCTGTGGAAGAGGTGGAATGTAATGCAGATCCTGTCTGAGGAAGAAGACCCTTAACAATTATTTTTTCTCTCCTGGTCTGGAGGGCCTAGAAGCTGAAAGAAGCACAAACCTGACACTCAGCATCAAGATGAGCAGTGCTCAACAATTAACGCAAAGTGAATATGGATCTTGGGGGGGGGGGTTGTGTCCACACTCTGGGCACTTCCTGAATTCTTGTCTATTGGCTACGATAACTGCTAAAAATAACAAAGTAACACATACACACACACACACACACACACACACACACAAACACTCTCTAAGCAACTATAATTACTTACGCAATTCACTATGCTAATACACACGCACACACATACAAATATATATATGTATATATATATTATATATATATATATATATATATATATATATATATATATATATATATATATATATATATATATATATATATATATATATATATATATATATATATATATATACATATATATATGTGTATATATATATATATATATATTATATATATAATATATATATTATATATATAATATATATATATACCCAGTCTTATAAGCTATCGACTACTGTAAGCATGGAAAAAGAACACGCACTGCAACATCTCACAACTAACCTAACTAACTAACTAACTAACTAACTAACTAACTAACTAACTAACCTAATTCTACTATAAACTAACTCTAAACTTGGCCAAAAACTAAAACTAGAGAGGAAAAAAATCTCTAGGTAGAGGGAGGAGTGAAGTAAAATCAGGGATAAACACTAGAACAGGACACAGCAACTGTAAGCCCTCATCTTCAGGCGGCAAATGAGATCTGAGGTACTGAGGTGGAGTTCGGGGAATTATGGGTAGGGGAGGAGTCGAGTCAGATCCCTAGAACCGAACAGCTTCAGAGTCAGTGCAGTGGTGGGATCTGACAACCCATAATTGAATCAGATGAAAATAGACAACAATGGATCTTACCTTAAAGATATTCTACCATTCACTACCTTAAAAGTTAACCTGCCACACTCTGAATAACTGACCTATAGCTGTATACATAAAATGACAGGTTCAAAACCAGCTATCGCAAATTATTCATTCTAAAACTGTGAATGAGTCATTTAATCTTCCAGTGCTATAACATACATACTGGGAGCCCACTCACATTTAAAAAAAGAGGATGTAGTTAACTTGTCTGTCCCTGTAAAGGAGAACTATAAAATATAGTTCCAAAATATCTGTTGAGCTAGACACAATAAAACCACAAGGAAAGACCATAGCAGGAATTCCTCTGAGGCAGACAAACTCCACAGTTTTCTAGTCTACATCTCTGGTTCCAGCTTTTAGCAAGAAATAATTAATTTACCATCACAGCTACAGTTTCAGTAATGGTGTTTGGTAGGGTAAATTGTTCAGTTTTAGTGTTTATGTTTTGTGGAAACTGCAGGTAGAGTAATTAAACACATTTGAAAAGTACAGTTTGACGCAATGTCTTTCAGTTCTTCCCATCAATGCAATAAAATGTTAAGTGAGAATGTGAGACATCAGTATAAAGAAATTCTGCCTTTTGGAAGTGCTATCCAGATATGTGTTTTTTATTGACTGAGCTACCATTATAACAGGTTACAGATGTGTGAATCAACACGCACACTAAGGCAGTGGATTCATTCCAATACAGTTCATGTTCATTTAATTATCCACTGGAATACCCCATACAGCCTAACTAATTCATTAAATGAAGACATGAGCTAGAGTTCAAGTACAGGGACAACTGCTAATGCGTTTGATTGAGTGAAAACTCACTGAAGGTATTCTATTAAAAACGTGGGTCACTTAAAAAGTCAATTTTCTGAATTCAGTATTCTGTTTACCCACCAGATCAAGTTGAGAGCATGCTTACCCACACTGATACAGGTCTATTGTTTATCTATTTTTATTTAAATATTTATTAATTTGGCAAATCTGCTGGTCAGATTAACTTGTTTCAGCCATGGCCCAGGCCACTGCCAATAGGCCTATATATGCAGTATCATAAACAAAATCAGATACACAGTACAAATCATATAATGCTAAATACAGCAAAGTCTCTTTATACTATACAATTAATTGCTACATTCAATACAGATGCCAGAAGTAATGAAAGAATAATAATAATAATAATAATAATAATAATAATAATAATAATAGATTTTTTAAAGGGTTGTGAAACACAAAGCTGTTTAAGAGCACCATATTCATAGGCTAACAATGCTGAGACTGTAAGCAGCATACCTCTCAACCTCTTGGCACAAAAATAATGGGGTGACAAAGGCAAAATCAGGAACAACTTTTAAATATTCCTAAATATAAACTCTGAAAGTTGATAGAATTACAGATATTGAATTAATAGTGCATTTTCAGAAAGACATGAAGTCTGAAATTCAAATGTCTCTCATTATTTAGTGACATTTTACAAATCTGGACAATCTGCAAAATTCTGGACAGTTGAGAGGTATGGTAAGCAGGAAAGGCATTTATGCAACAATATATGGAAAGAAAAGGGAGCAATAAGCACAGAAATAATAATTTTAGCTTCAGTATTAGATTGTACAGTATTTTGAAATAATTTGTCTAAAAATGAAAATACCAGTGAGGTTTCTGATGTTAGGAAGAATGATGTTCCATACAGCAGGTGCTTTTTTAAAAAATGATCTTTTATTATCACATAGATTAAATAGGAGTCTATTCAGTGCACTGGTGACAGAGTCTTGAGATCTGAATGAAAGGCAAAAGTTGTTACATAAGAATTTGAATAAAGCTGTAGTGCCTGTGTTAACATAGGTTTTCTTCAGGTGTTACAGTTTCCTCCCACATTCCAAAGATAAGCAGTAAGTGAATTGGACACACTTAACTAGCCATAGCTGTGTGTGTGTGTGTGTGTGTGTGTGTGTGTGTGTGTGTGTGTATCTGTGTGTCTGTGTGTGTGTGTGTGTTATGGAAGAACAACCGCAGCAGAGCTAGCTACCCAGCAGTGTGAACTTTGGCTCTAGATGATTGCCACTGTTGATGTGACACCCAGCCATGCACACTAGGATAAGTTTAGTAATCAGGAGAGATGAGTCCATGATTACACTGGAACAACCACTCTGTTTTCTCTACAAGGATAAATACATTATGAAATAGAGAAAGAATAGTTTCCCACCATGTGTTACGCATATTTGGTGGTTAAAGGTGAAGGTAAAAAAAAAAAAAACTAAAAAAGAGGGTGTTACTGGTATGATCAGCAAGATGGTGATTATTCTGTGTTATTTGCATAGCTTTGAATAAAACAAAATAAGATGGCATAAAGCACAGCCATTCAAAAATCTTTTAAGATCTTAATGCATGAATGCTGACTGTAAAATATGTGTTTTCCATTAAAGAAAGTTTTAGACTAACGACAGCTAAGGTCACACTGTATTTGTGACTGAAGAGTTGACCGTCAAGAAACCAAGTGGCAATGCAAGCAATGATGAGTCTCAGACTAGCTGCAATGTACTGCAGAGCCTAAAGGGTGAAACTGCTCTGCTTTCTAGAATGGTTCGTGCCATGGATAATACAAACTACTCATTCTAAAGATAAACAGACAAGAGCAGTACTACAGGACATAAATGATTTCAAAGCAGATATCCATGTCATTAAAAAATGGCCAGATAAATATTCATTTATGAAATATTAACTAAAATATAGTCAGAGCCACTCTTCAGGTTAACAAGTATCTTGGAGAAGACTGGTCTCTGACTGTAGCCCGATGTTTGGTCTCCAGAGACATCTGGAATGGGAGAAGCTAGATAGTCACAGGTAACTGAGAAAAAGTACTAACTGACAACAGTCAGAACACCACAACTGAAAACTAAAATTCATCAGAGAGAGAACAGAAAACACTTTTCTGGACTTCTTTTACTTATTTATTTATTATTGTGAATAAACAAAAAAAAACATAAATACATTTCTACAAGGGCTCTATACAAATGGTCATGGGGGCATAATTTAGAACATTCTTTCTGGCATGACTCAGATCTGATTACCAGAATAAAGTACACATTTTTTTACAACACCAGATAAAGCTCAGAGGTGGTCTCAGAAGTATATGTCAGTACAGCTGGCCTAAAAAATGATTATGATGGTATGGATAATTAACCAGATGAGGTCTAAGGTTGTGAAATTAAGTATTTACTAGACTGTAGCCCACTTAAAATATCCTGTGGATAGAATATAAACACCAATTTCATAGTCCATCATGTTCAAATAACGTAATCTCAGAAAGTTATAGCTCTGGAAACCTTGCCCTAAAAAGCCTGCTTTCTGTGACAGAAAATACTGCAGATAACTGGTCTTAGCAAATCACTTTATTCACATGTGGGTTTATTACCTGGGCCATTCCCAAAAATACTTTGATAACACTGTTTGCATAACAGGTTTGAGAGTTGTCATCATAACTAGTTGTAGTGAAGTCCATGTTTTTTTAACTAGTTAATTTACATAACCTAGCCTGCAAAAGTATTAAATTGCATACAAAAATGTTTTTTAATGAGTTAATTTTAAATTGTATGCTTCTTAAAAAAATGGTGGTCGAGCCTGCAAGAAACACATATGTTTGAAAGTATATAACGTGCAATACTGCCGACATACTGACAACAGCTCCCGAGACTAATGTAATCTTTGTCCTTCTTCACAGGGAATATAACTATACAAGAGTGTAAGCTGCAGCCTTAGGTCAGTGTAACTTTTTTCTTTTAAGAATACACTTTGTGCTGTAATAACAGCAGATGTAGCCTGGATTCATGTAGCAGAGATAAAATGGGAATACATACTGAGGGCTGCACAGTAATGCCTTCTAACCTTTACTTAAGGACTGTGATATCTACATCTGTCTGTCTATATATATATATATATATATATATATATATATATATATATATATATATATATATAGATATATATATATATATATATATATATATATATATATATATATATATATATATATATATATATCCATGCTGTTCATGGCCCAAAGCAGCCAATGGTCTTTCTGAATGCATTTCAATGGAATATATTTTCCTACACACAGCAGCCCAAATTAGTGTGGGGTGGTCTGGAATTTGACCATTATAAGCACTATGTTCAGCAGATGTTTGTTTACACACTAGTACAGTTTTCCATGTAAATGCTATGCAAGAATGTAAAACTAATAAATAATAATAGCAAAGCTGCATATTAGGACTAGAACACAGCTGACTTCCTATATTCTGCTAAACTAATTACTAGCATAAGATAAGAAATGAGACATTTACTTAGTCTTTTTAACTCATTCCCCCACCACTGTAGTTCTGGAAAGTTGAACTTTGACTTCCAATATGTGGAGTTTAAGCTTTTTGATAGAATCAAGTGATGTCCTCTTATTTCAAACAAATGCGCATATCTATGGAATCATAGGGTTTACAAAAGAAGTAGAAATGTCAAACTCTACAGGACAAACTATTTTACAATTGTAGTATTCTTTAGGTACTAGAACTTAAACTGGATTTTATAAGTTGCGGTAACTGTTAAGTTTTTAATATTTTGTAAACCACTTACAATAACTCAGTGACCATTCAAGTTACACACATACTTTTAGCAACATTTTGATCATATGAGGCTAAGCAGTTCTGGATGTGCTACTTGCTGGTCAAGATATTTAGAAAAATGTGAACTTTATGACAATATCAATAAATGTTATACAAACAATAATTAATTAATTAATGTAAAGACAACTGTACCAGACCAATAAAGACTACTTTCTGATGGGAACTAGGAGTGACCAACACTAAGATCAGAAATATGAAGGATAATTACAACTAATCTGAATGGGAAGACAGTTTGTTTGTTTGTGTCTTTCGGCTTTTCCTGGTTAGGGATCACCACAGCGGAACTCCGGTCCGCTAATGATTGGCAGTAGATTTTTACAGAAATAAAAACAAGCATCACCAGCTGCTAACTGAAGCCACAGGGGTACTGTTGACAGGACGGCAGTGGTGTTTGTGCTGCTAAATAAGTCAGTATCTCTAACAGAAGTGAATGCTGAAGCTTTCTGTTGATCCACAGAGGTACGTAAACAGCAATGCTGAATTAGCAGGTTCCCTTAGAGTGTACTGTCTGCAAGCATGCCAGTTACCCAATAAAAAAGGCAGACTTTAGGGCTGAAGTGAAATAGACTCCCCTTAGAGTGTAACTTCATTAATCTCATGAAAGTTACACACACAGTGGGGAACAGTTCAGGCTGGTCTCTGTACAGTGCAGCATTCTGAGACATACTTCAGCAAAAAGAGTCAGGAGAAGGGTGGAACTAAAGCAGGTTGTTGAAAAAACATGACAGAGAAATAATACTGAAGACTGAAGTTTTGCATGCACAGGATGGTGGGCTCGGTGTGTGTGGTGAGAAGATAACAGAAGAGAAGTTTATAGTACTGAAGATCACAGCATTCTGTAGAGCTATATGGATAAATATACATATGGTTCTGTGGAACTATTCTGATTATTTTTTGTTATTCTGTAAAATACAGTAAACACAGTTTTCAGGAGTGGCTGAAACTTTCATTCTTTCAAGTGATATGTTTAGAAATGCAAAATATGCAAGTGGAATTCATGGAAATCAAACATGCTAGATCTAAAGCAGGCATCAAATGGACTATGTGGAAAATAAGGCATGTCTTGGTTATGCAACCTTGAATAAAATAAATTCACAAAAACATAAAATTACTATAACAGTGGCACAGATGGATAGCCCTGACTATGACCCATGTGATCTGAGTTCAAATAGTTGCTTGGCCACTTGATAGTGCAGCAGGGGAGGATGGCTGGTCTTACATACTGCTACTCCCAGACAAGATTCCTGCCGGAAAAAACATCCTATTGGCGGACAGGGATGTAATCATCGGGCAGAGACAAGGATGGGTGCAGATGTGGCGACCCAAGCTGACGAGGTTAGTCCATAATGGTTGCTTACAGGGAAGTATGTCATATGCTGTTAGATGGATATTAGTAGTCCCTACATTATCACTGGTGCCGCGTCACCACCTAATGAAAGGCGCTAAGGCCATTCATACAAAATGCTATAATAGCCAGGATGCCAGTAAGAAAACTAAATTCCCTGAGGTTGCTTGAATGATGGTCTTTCAACAGGGTTATCACTCCGAAGGGAGTTGAGGGAAGATACTCCGCTTTAATGGAATGAATGGTCTTGAGCTCTGTGAGAGGAGGCTTGAAGGTTGGCAAGAAGAGAGAGGAAGCACTGAAAAAAATCAGCCAAAATAAGCAGGAAGTGAAACTAATTTTATTTTTAACAAGCAGATTTCTGACTCAAGAGTTTTATAACTTTCAAACTGATGTCATTGGTAAACATCTGAAGTAGTAATATCTTATGACAGAATTCCCATTATATTTCAGAATAACTGTAGATTTTCTATGCTTTCCTTTTTAAATTTTACAGACACCACCAGTAACAGTGTTAGGGAATTATGCCCACCCCCCCCCCCAACATATATATCTACAGTCACAAACGCATACAATTTTTTCTTCTCTTTCTAGCAAAGAGGAGGATAAAGAAGTGTGTGAAAGACAGACAATTCTGAAGAAATATTTGCCTATTAAAGATGGAATATGGTTTTCATCATGAAGAAGAGCACTATTATCTCACAAAAAAATCACAGACACGTGAACAACATTGTGTGTGGTTTAACTTTATTAAATTAATAATCACATCACTTTTATTTTAAGGTATATTATCATAACTATCATTTTTCCCCTAAAGAACCAATAACAAACAATAAAATAATAAAAAGAAACATAAATTATGGGTCATTTTTTTCTACATAAATCTGCTTTATAACATTTAAGTCTGCAACTGCTAAAGGCAGTAGTTATTTGATAAGAGCATGTGAACTTGTCTAGAAGATCTTTTTCAGCTACAGTCTGGGATAGACAGTAGCATAGTATTAAAGTATACTGGGAAAAGCCGAAAGACACAACAACAACAACATAAACCTACATACAAAGCAAAAATATTATCAAACACTCCAATCTAACATGCATATATTCTTTATTGTGCCTTTGTCATCTTGCAAGCTCCATACTTTTCAGCTGACCTTTATTTTCCGTACTGTCCATAATTTTGCCATAGACTTCATTTTTGTCCTTCACCGAATAGTTGCCATTGTAACACACAAGTAAAAGCTGCAGTCACTAATTAATTATGAAATAATCAATGCTGGGGTATGGGTTATACAGTATATACACATATGTGCTGTATTAAGACCATGAGGGTAAAGCCAGAGTGGTCAAACAGAAATCCACACAGGTAAATACTGTACAATCTACACTCCCAGTATTGATTACTGCTATTATACATTGATATACTGGCAAGCAATGTTTGGAAATTTTTTTAACTGTTATTGTGTGCATTTTGCAGAATAGCATGTAAAAACAGTCCCATCCCGTCCCCCCAGTTTAATGCATGTTCTGCATGTGACATTTAGTCTTATTTGTTGTTTTTTTAATATATTCTGTATTTGTTTAATACTGATATCATTAATAACATGAGATTCTTGATAAGTAGTCATACCATGCCTGCTTTTTAACAGAATGTCTATTTCTTTCTTACTTACATCATTTAGTACCTTTTATTCTATGAATATTGTTACTTTTTGATACAAGTTGTGTAATCTGGCTTTTAATTGGAAGTCATATGTTTATTCAGTGAATCTGTGTTATATACAAATAATGTATATATTTTCTTAAATGTTGTTGTAGATTTACTTTCATATTCTTGCTTTTAAAAAGGTAGACCTCTCAAAAGCATTTGACATGGTCTCACACTCCATACTTCTAGACACCCTTGCCTCTCTAGCCTTTGCCCCTCCAAATATTGCCTGGTTTAAAAATTATCAGTCAGATAGGCAGCAGTCCATCCATTGGCAAGGTATACTATCTCCTCTACTCCTAACAACCACAGGTGTACCACAAGGCTCTATATTAGGTCCTCTTCTGTTCTTGATTTTCACTAACAATCTTCATACCTCCACCTATCCTGCTGCACTCATACAGTACGCAGACGATTCAGCTCTTATCTGCTCTGCACCCTCACTTACCACATTAAAACAACTCACTCAGGATTCCTTTAGCTTAGTGGAAAGTTGGATTACTCAGATTCAACTTATCCTAAATCCCAAAAAGATTAAATTGGTTCTTTTCACCCCCAACAAATCTATTCCTACCTCTCTATCCTCCTCAATCACTTCCAAAAATGGTACTATCATCACCCCCTCTGATCACACCAAACTCCTGGGTGTAGAAATTGACAAAAACATAGTTTGATGCCCATATTTCATAAACCATCAAAAAAGTCCATAAAAAATGGACACACTATACAGACACAAAAACTCTATCTCAAAACAAGCGAGAATCTCCCTAGCACAAACCCATCTATTGTCCACTCTAATGTATGTGGCACCAATCCTTACCCATATCAGAAAACATGATCTTGCTAGATTTGTGACATGTTACAACAAAATTGCCAAATTTGCTAATAACTGCACCTTCAGAACCCATCACTGTCAGGCTCTAAAGGAACTACAATGGCTAGAATTTCCCCAACTACTTAATTACCTTCAACTAATCATTCCCTGTAATATTGTGAGACATCCTGATAGAACCCCAGCACTAAGTCACCTACTCTCGCCCTACAAATCAAATCGTCCCCTTCGCTCCACTGATAAATCACTCCTTTGTATATTTAAGGCTAACAACACTGCAGGTAAACCACTATTCTCCCATAACATAGCTAAATCCTGAAATAACCTTCCCCCTGCTTTATCTTCTGCTTCCACTATTACACTGTTCAAAAACTCACTTAAATTACACTTAATGAATTCCTCGCTACATCCATGCATTACCTAATCTTCACTGTTTCTACCACCCCAGATAGCTTAATATCCAATTATTCCTACTGTAATTTTTCTATAGTATCAGAATTTTATTTTCTGCTCACATTTCTAATAGTTATACTAGCACATGCTAAACTTATACTAATTAATTTGTAAGTAGTCTCTGTCTATCTTTATAGTCAGTTATAATGCTTATCTAGTATCAATTTCTGTTTCTATATCGAAAGTTGTATTTATTATCTAGTGTCAAATTTTTTTTGTATCAAACATTGTACTTATCTATTGTCAATTTTTTGCTTCTAAATAGATGATCATATTGTTATCATATTGTTCAACTATTTGTTTTTCTGTACTGAATGTGGAGCTTTTCTCCCCAGGCCTCCACTGTAAATGGACATGTGTCCAGTCGGACTATCCCGGTAAACAAATGTAAAATAAATAAAATAAAATAAAAATAAAATATGCTGGAATCTTAAGTAAGTAAAACTTTTGTAGATAAAAGAAATAACGCTGTTCCTTAACAACAGAGGTTATAGTAATGGGGGGGTATGAAGACACATTATCACCATAACACTGCTAGTGCTTCACTGTTAAGAACTAGGGGTGTTTTTGCACTGACAAGCAAATGAAAGACAATGACAGAGCCTCATTGAGCAAAAGCTCATTAGCAATGTATGTGCAAGTCTCTGAATCAAGCACTTGATGCAGTTGGAACTATAAACCCACGCAACATTGCACAGACACAGACACACACACACACACACACACACACACACACACACACACGTACAAACATACACAATGTGATACTGTCACAGTCATTCCCTCATACACACAAATTCACACATACATGCATACATACATACATCAAAATGCACACAGTGTCACAGTGCTTGTCTGCTGAGGCAATAACAGGCTCAATGAGTGTTCACTGTCAATCTGCCACAATCACTCTTCACTGCTCTGCTTCAAACTAGTACTAGAGCTAGTCTCTATTGTACGATTTTGATTCTGGTGTAAGGATCTGAGGAAGTGAACATAGCTAATTTACATAAGTCATGCCCCCAGACTGCTGCATTTACATGCAGTGTTATCCAGCAAGACTATTGTAGTGATAATTGCTGAAGCCTTTATACTGCTATAGCACTACAGAAGTCTTTGAATCACTCCCTTATAATGCATATCACAGTCAAGATTATTGCTGAACATTCCCCCTTCATGTTGTTTAATGTCTGCCAGTAAAACAAAAGTTAAACACACCAGAAGCATCCAATAAAATCACTTTAATTTAATTTTTTCATCCACAATAAAATCAGGACTTCATCAGATTGTATTCCGTATAACAAGAACCAAGTTATTTAAACTGTTATATGGGTTAAATTAACTAGACTGTGTAACACTTTAAAAAACAAAAAACAAAACAAAAAATTCATGAATCTTACTTACAGTATTAAACAACTAAAACAAAGAAAGCATTGCACAATCACATTTTATTAAACATCATTTTCATGATAGGGTTAAAATATATATTCTCATTGAGTCCTGCAAGTTGGGCTGTGTTCAGTTACAGTTGCCTGATTAATTCATGATACAAAACCTTAGTTTCAAAATCCCCATCATTTTTATTATGCTCTATATTTTCAACAACAAAAGAAACAAAATTTACTAAAGTTTGTACAGGACTGGTTGTGTGGAATCAAGGCATTGTCAGGATCTTTTCTTGTAATCGAATAAAGATGGTGATAAATATGTTTTCTTAAAGGGCTCAGGGTTTTGCCTTCATAAAAAGATAAGTAGGTAGAACAACAAGCAGTACATATATGACACATTTTGTGCTGTGATTAAATTAACCTTTTGTTGTAATTATAAAACCCTTCTCATTATCCTGATTTAGTTCATTTTAGTGTTATTGATGTCTAGTAAAATAAATTTAGTATCCGCAATGAAACTACATTGTCAGCAGTGACCACATTTAAACTTGCCCACCTGTCTGTTAGTAGTCTAAAGATTGTTGGTTACAAAAGTTCTTTTCAGGTTAAAACCCCTTTTATAAGTCAAATATGGTCTATGATCCACCTTAGCAAACAAATCAACAGAAGTTTTAAATATAACACTGGTTATAGTTAATACTGTTTCTTGTTATACTTATTACATTCTGATGAAGTGCTGATTTCATGGTGGATGAAAGCATAGCTCTCAATCACTTACAACATAAAATCTGGACAAAGCCAAAAATAATGGGACACATTTTAAATATTGCTCTTATAACCTTAGAAAGTTGCTAGAATAAAAAGTCTTGTGTTACCATGCATTTTCTGAAATTTATGAAATCTGAAACTCAAATGTATGTCATTATTTAGTGAATCCAGTCCTCATTGATTTGCCACAAAAACCCAGAAAACTACAAATTTTATAAAGAACAGACCAAAAATATTAGGCAAAATTTTGGACATTCAGCAAAAATCTGGACAGTTGAGAGGTATATAGATAAAAGCTCTAAATTAAAGTTCTTTTACTGCAAGCTGCTGGTACATTTATTATTTGTTTTAGTATTTTTAATTTGTACACATCATGTAGACTCAACTGTATACTTTGTACATATGTTCAACACACTGGGCCTGGTTGCTGGAGTGAGCTTTCCAGTTTTTAATGTCAATCATCTTAGTACAAACCATGATTTTTTTTTGCAGAGGTAAATTTATTTATTTATTCTTGTTCTTGTTCATCTGAATATTAAAATAGGCATTGAAAAAAACATATATTACTCTAGAAATCTGTCAAGAAAAGTTTCAGAACACTGCATGGGTCTCAAAATCATTTTTTTTTTCTTGTGTTCTTCCCAGAAATGACATATTGTAGCCTAAAATGGAAATATTTTAATTTTTACACATGTTGCATCACTGTGTTCTAAACTGCAGAACAGTTCTGCATTTGGTGCCTCTGTTTTATATGCAAATATTTTATATCATCTCTTAAAGCATATTGCAGTTGTATTTATTTTCAGGTTCTTGTCTTTAAAAAGCTATTAAAATATTTTACAACTGAAGTTAAGTTAAACTTTTGTAGAATGAAAAAAGTTATGCTACTATAATTATTTCAAAATACTGAACCCTATCCATCTCCTATCTAAGGTACAAAAGTTCTTAATGTATTTCATTGGTGGTGAATTTATTAGTCTATTTATTTATTTATGTCTTTCATTTTCTGAATTATAATTTCAAAGTATATTAGTTCTTTCAAAGTTTTATTAAAAGACATAATCAAACACTGGGCATTATACTAAAGCCTTCCCCTTTAAGGAAAGGGCATTACAGAAGCAGCCAGTCTCATTAATTTCTTCTCCTAGAGGCAAGAAACAGAATATGAGGTACAAAACTGTGTTCAATATGGCTAGAATTTTCTACGTAAACTGCAGCTTGTTTCCCATATGGCATACCTCAGGGAAGAATATACTAATACAATACATTACAAGAGCTAGTTCCTTAAAAGGACTCCCAAATAAATAAATAATGTAAATGAATAAATGCTACTGCCTGTTTCTGTAAAGGAAAGGAAAGCAAGATCACTGCTGCTCACATGGCCATGAAAGAATAACTGCCGAACTGTGCACTTACTGCTGGTCCCCAACAAGATAATAAGATGTATAATCACAATACAGTTTTCTGCTTATAGGACCTTTTGTCATAGACTAAAGTCAATACATGATGATACCAGTGAGTGCAGAAATGAGACCGGATGACTAAAGTGCTGGCTAGGGAAATAAGAACTGAGTGGCCCACAAGCATCTCTCCATAAAATGAGGTTAAAAGAGGCAGAATACCTACTATAGGAAACAAGCAAAAAGCAGGCAACAGTAGCAAAGGTATATGAAAATTGCATACTTTTACAAAATGTGCCATTACTTCCCAAGCCAGGGAAGAAAGAAATGAAAATAATACTATGATCTACAACATGAAAACAGAAGGTCAAATAAGCATTTTTATATTGACTCCTTGGTAGGTCAACAGTAGTGACAATGTCATACTTTCAAGATGATTGTACATTAATCAACAGGTTGATGCGACCTCTACCAGTGTAAAAAAAAAAGAAACTGTGAAAAAAAGGACCAATGAAACCTGAAATTTTGAATAAATTTTAGTCACTGGCTAGTAACTACATTGCATGGAAGCTAACAAAGAAGAAATTCAGAGAACCTGAGAGAAAATCAACAAGAAAAGGAGAAGGGAAAACTCTGTTGGGTTGGCTGGAAATAATCCTGCAGCTATTTAGCAAAAAAAGCAGTTCTAGCTTCAGCTACAGTGAATCAGATGGCATTCAGTAATTTAGAGGAAAAAATAAATCGAATTTCATCATATATGTTTTAAATAAATGAAACACTGAGGGAATGTATCAACTCAAATAAAAGCTTAAAAGCTGAACTAAGAATATTACAGAAATAAGTGTAAGTAGGAGCACATCCTATTATAACATGTGCTTTAGTATGGATAACCTTAATTTCAGATTAGTTAATGCCTATGAGTACAGCTGTCAATTTGGGACAATTGCTCCTATTAGTATGGTTAAACATCAGTATATGAAGATGTAAATAGTTCTGTGCATTTAATTTAAAGGACAACACTGGTATTCTATTATTAAATCCTCAACTTCTCTGTCCTTTTCCTCCCTATTTACTGTCCCTGCTATGAATAAACTACAATACAGCATTTAAAATATTTTAAATAGAGTGTTTCTCTCCACTATAACAGTACCTTACTATACCGTGGTGGTTTCACTTTCAAAAAACTTTTATTCCACCCTGAAAAAGCTTGCTGTAGTCTCCAATTCATTAATGTCATTAATCATTCATCAAGGCCACTGAATATAGGTAATATTCTGGCCACTTCCCTCCCCAAACTAACATCACCATGGCCACCCTAAAAACCTATCCATGCTGTGATGTCATAGCTCCCTGGTTCTTCCCATATCCATAAAGAAAGTAAAGGCTAGAACAAGGAAACACATGAGTCAAGTCTCTTGCTGTGAGCTGTCAACCACAGCAGGTAACAGCTCAAATTACCCTTAGCACTTTGACAGCTAGGGAAGTTAGGTGTGAAGGGGAATGTGAGATGCGTCAAAGTTGTACAATTCAGGCTTCATAAAAGACTGCAGTTTAGCCATTCTAAAAAGAACTATTACTAAAACGTACTTTGAAAGTCTGTTCTGTGGCTTTTGCACTGTTTGAGTTTTAAGTAGTCATTGAACAGCATGAAATGTTACTTAAAACTAATTGACTGAAAGACAGCAGTGTATGCATGTAAAATCAATATAGTAACAGGAGCTTTAGGAAGAAAGAGGCCTGTGTGATGTAATTTAGGGATACCTAGAGGCAGACTAAACAATCAGAATTACTTCAAGATACCAGACTCCATGTGGTCAGATTCAGAAAGTATGTATAAAATATGTTTAAAAACCCATAAATACATAACCTGGCTTACCTCTCGAATGCTGTGATTTCAGCTCATACCCTATTTGCTTATAGTACTGTTTAAATCTTTGCAAAAAATCTCAATTTGCTTTTGATCCTCCATACACTGTTCACTTGAAATCTGAATTTTGTACTTGTTGTCTGTATTTTTAATAAGTTGTTCATGCATGACTTTTTTTTTTCTTGCTTATGTCTGGAGCGTTTCTCCTCGGGTCTCTGCTGAAAAAGGGCTTCTTGCCCAGCCAGATTAACCCAGTTAACAAATGTCAAATAAATAAATAGTCCCAGAGTGGTGCTAAAATGTAGGAAACACCAGATCATGATGAAATAAACATGTTTTTGAGTCTATGGGTACAGTTCTCTTTTAAGTTAATAGGTTATAGGGGTGTTCTGGGAGGGTTTTCATTAAAATAAAGTCTTAAAAAATGTGAAATAGGTTCAAATGGAGGTGAAAAGAAGCAACTGTACAAAGGATCAACCTGCTAAACATAGTGGATGGATGTAACGCAAAAACTGGAAATAGATATTTAAAAATGTTTTCTTATATAATAAATATTAATAATAACTGCTATCATAACGGCTACACTAAATGTTTCATTTTAGTATGTGAATGGCCTCACAGGTATTGTCAAAAAGGTAAGAGTATTGATTTATATTAAGAAATGCAGCGTGCAAATAACAATGCTTTAAGAGACACATTTGGAAAGCAGTGAGCATGTGACTTTGATAAAGAAAGGATTTCAGGAAGGATATTCAGCAGAATATCAAGAAAAAAGGAAATTATACTAATTGCTAGAAATCCAACGGTGATATAACACACAAAAAAGATAACTATGGTAGACTTGTGGTAGTAAGTGGCTACTGGCAAGGGAGGAGAATTACGCTGGCATGTATTTATAATTCACCTAAAATTGCTATTATGGAGCTTAAGATTATTTGGGGAGACATAATAATCTTTCAGTAGATAATATTACTTAAAGGTGGGAGACTAGAACTTGATTTGCAACAGAAAGGATGCATCTGGAGTAAGTAGAAGAGAAAATATAACAAAACAGGGTACATTTCTGAAGAAATATATGAAATGATTTGGTATGGAAAACGTGAATGCAGTAGTAGGAACTCAAACAGAATTTGCATATTATTCCCCAAGATACAATAACTGGGATAGACTGGACAGAAATTATATTAACTAATTGAAAGTTTTGCACACATCCAATAACTATTTCAGATCATGCACCAATAACGACTAAGATAAAAAGACAGGGCAAAGAAGTAGAAATGAGACAATGGCACTTCCCCTACCTAGCCATTGAAAAGAGAAGAATTTAGGGAATGGGTGGTGGAAATTATTCAAGACTTATTAGGGAAGATAAAATTTCTTCAGAAGTTACAGCTAGTGAGCAGGATAAAATAAAAGTGGGGTTTAAAATAGGACAGAAGTAAAAGAAAAACAGATATGGTTAAGAAGTAACAAGAATTATTTAGAGGAGCTGACAAAGGTTAAAGTAGTGCAGAATAAGGGGAAATTTCACAGAACAAGAAGAGGTGCAAATGCAGAGTGCTAAAGAGAAAATAAGGGAGAAGCTGGATAATATGCATGAGTTTAGAAATATTGCTTTTAAACAACTGCTTTTTGATAATAACTCCAGAGCACAAAAAATATTTAGCAAAATTACTTAGGCAACAGAAAGTAGAAAGGGTTATTGCCAAAAGTAGGGAGACTATAATAGTAATAATAATAATAACAGAAATCCTGTAGCGGTATTAGAGAAAAAATCTGTCTACAGCAGGGGAATGTGAAACTTAAGAAAAAGCCCAAATAGAAATTTATGGAAGACATAACTAAGCCAAGTTAAGAGGCAGATGAGACTCGACAATTAACAGCTAAGATAGGTGGTGATAAGATAAAAACAGTGACATATAATAAATCTGCAAGAACGTCTCCAGGAAGAGATGGCACACCTGTGGAAGTTTGGAAACTAGGAGGGAAGAAAGTGATAACGATCTGGAAGATTTTGTTTAACAGAATTTTAAAAAGATGGGATGCACTAACATGCTGGAAGAAAGATGTGGTGGCTGTAATACTTAACGACACATTTAGACATACCTTCATATAGGCCCATTTCAATTTTAAATCATGACTATAAAGTGTTCATGTACATAGTTGCTAAAATAATGGCAAAAGAGTTAAGAAAATTGATAAATATGGATCAACGTGGTTTTGTGGTGGGGAGGCAAGCATTTGACGATAGTAACAGAACAATGATGATCTAGAGGGAAGCGGAATGTAAGAAAATACTGTTTTTGGTGAGTCTTCATACAGAGAAGGCATTTGACAGAGAAAACTGGGATTTTATGAGTAGGGCAATGGAAGCATTTGCATTCCCTGATAAATAATAAGGTTAATTAGGAGGATATATGAGGAATCAGAGGCAAAAGTTAAAGTGGGATGGTTCTTCTCTGATAAGTTGTGTCTGAACAGAGAAACCAGGCAGAGCTGTCCTCTTTACCCCTTGTTATTTGTGTTATATTTATAGCCATTGTCAAAGAAAATAAGGGACTCAGAAATTCAAGGATATAATTGGTATGGTAATCAAGAAAAGTTGGCTTTATTTACAGACAATATTATTTTGCACCTGACAAACCTAGAAAAAGGACATCTCAGTGTTGTAGAACATTCTGGGACAGTTTCAAGTTTTTTTGGGATACAAAATTAATGAAGACTAAACAAAGACTATAGCTGTAAACTATGTACCCAACAGATGAATTGGTTCAGCAATAGTCATTTATGGGGACACAATAAATGAAGTATATAGGAGTTAAAAAAGATTCTGTTACGGTAGCTAAAGATATATGGGAAGAGACTAAACAACAGATAATATAACAAGTGTGAAACTGAAAGCTCTTCTTTGTGAACAGGGATACCACTTTAAAACAGTGAAAATATTTTAGTTCTCTTAGGTTTATATACAGGTCAGGCATATTTTTATCAACCTGAGGAGACGTTGTGGACGCTAATTAATAAAGAGTTTAAGGACTTACTCTGGGAGAGGAAGAGGGCAAGGGTCAAGTGGGATAAGTTAATCCTTCCACTAGAAAGTACAGTTGTGTACACTTACCATAAATGTAGATATTCGAGTGTATTCACTGTTGCAGTCATCACATTTGGGTTATCTGCCTGCAGGTAGCCCACAGCTGGCCTGAATACCAGAGTCTTTGGATTTCTGCGTTGGATGCTGTTGCTTCTTCCTTGACGTCAGGTCGTCAGGGGTATAAAATATACAGCCGACGCCATTACATTAGTTTTTTTTTACCCAGATGTCAGGTGCCCCCACAATAGGAAGCAATTATATGGTATGGTATACCCCCAGCAAAAAGCAAATACACATAATATAGTATATGCCAAACAAGAAGGAAAGGTAGAGGCACGAGAAGTCAGGGAGCTGGAGGGTGGGTAACCAGGACTGCAACAGTGAATACACTCGAACATCTACATTTATGATAAGTGTACACGACTGTACTATGTTCTTTGTGTTTCAGTGTTGCAGTCATCACATTTGGGTTGATTCCCAAAGCTAAGAAAGGGAGGAGGAAGTTAAAGAGCATTAGGGCCAGCTATTAATCCCTGCAAGACTGCAGAGGCAAATCCAGCTCTGGATTTAGAAAAGATAGGCAAGTAGTAATGCTTGGTGAAGGTATGTACATAGCTCCAGGTAGCAGCTTCTAGGATGTCTCTTGTAGGGACCTCTCTCAGAAATGCTGCAGAGGTAGATGCAGCCTGGTAGAATGTGATCTTATCCCCTGTGGGGTAGGTTTTCCATGGTGCTTGTAGCAGAAATGGATGCAATGGGCTATCCATTGGGAAATGGTTTGCTTTGAAATAGCCCTCCCCTCTGCCCCTGCAGCAAAGCTAACTAGCAGCTGTTCAGATTTTCTGACAGGCTTAGTCCTGTCCAAATAGAATCTAAGTAGTCTGTGCACGTCCAGAGAGTGCAGTATTCATTCCTCTTTGTTTTGTGGATTAGGGAAAAAAGTAGGCAAATGAATGGACTGATTTAGGACCACAGAAGACACCACCTTGGGCATAAAGGAAGGATTAGTCCTGAAGGAAACCCTGTCCGCATGGAAGATAATGAAGGGTTCCACTGCCATGAGGGCCTGTAATTCAGACACTCTCCTAGCTGAAGTAATGGCTAAAAGAAAAGCTGTTTTCCAAGAAAGGGATTTCAACTCTGCTGTAGCAGCTGGTTCAAAGGTGGGAAGAGTGAGCTTTTCCAATACAAAGTTAAGGTCCAAGGCTGGAGTGGGAGCTCTCCTGGGGGGGTCTTAAATTTCTGGCCCCACTAAGGAATTGCTTTAGCAAGGGGTGAGAGAAGAGGGGTGGCTCAGTATTATAATGTGTTGAAATGGCAGAGACATGAATTTTAATTGACAAAAAGGATAGGCCCTTGTGGAGCATTTCTGTTACGTACTGTAGAATATGAGGTAAGCTGGGCACCGCTGTGCCCATCCCCTGAGCTAGACTCCAGGAACAGTATCTCTTCCACTTTTTAGCATAGGATTTTCTGGTACTAGGCCTCCTTGCCTCCAGAATGACATCCAGTACCTGCTTACTGAGGGATGGTAGGGGAGAGCTCGAGGAATTAGCCAGGCTGCAAGGTTCAGGGTTTGAAGCTGAGGGTGCAGAATCTGGCCCGCCTGCTGGGACAGTAGGAAAGGGGTCTGAGGCAGGTGCCATGGTTGTTGCAGTGTCATACTGCACAAGAGGGGGTACCAGTGCTTGCATGGCCAGTCTGGTGCAATCAGTATTGTCCTTGGCTTGTCCTGTTTGATCTTTATTAGGATCTTCGAGAGGAGAGGTAGAGGGGGAAAGGCATAAACTGAGAGGCCTTCCCAGATGAAGGACAGGGCATCCACTTTCTAAGCTTGGCTGTGGGGAGTTCGAGTGCAGAATTTGTGCAATTGGTAGTTTCGAGGGGAGGCAAACAGGTCTACCTCTGGAGTCCTCCATTTGTTCCTCAAGAGGTTGAATATTTTGGGTTCTAGTTTCCATTCGTGTGGGTCCATGAGATTTCTGCTTAGGTCGTCTGCCAGTGAATTTAGTTTGCCTGGCAGGAATTGAGCTTGCAGGTGTACTTGGTAGCTCAAGGCTGTGTTCCACAGAGCCATGGCTAGTCTGCAGAGAGGGTACGAGTGGGTTCCCCCCTGCTTGTTTATGTATCACATAACTGTGGTGTTGTCTGTCTTTACCAATAGTTGTCCTGGAAGAATACAGTCTTTGAAAGCTGTCAGAGCATTCTGTACAGCTAACACTTCTTTCTGATTGATATGCAGGTGAATCTGTCTTGGCTTGCATCTGCCCTGAATGCACTACCCTACTATGTGAGCCCCCCATGCATAGTCTGATGCATCTGTTGTTAGGGTTTGGGTGGCAGGGGGTAGAGTGAAAGGGAGTCCCTTGTTGTGGTAGCAGGCCTCTGCCTACCAAAGGAACTCTGTCATCATACAAGGAATGATAGAAATCATTGTTTCCAGGTCCTGAGAATGTTGACACCATAGGCTTTTTAGATACCATTGGAGTTTCCTCATATGCAGTCTTGCATATGGAATTAGTAAAATGCAAGAGGCCAAGAACCCCAGGGCTTGCAGTATTTTCTTTGCAGATAGCTGGGGTTTTGTGGCCAATAGTTTGAAGTAGGTTGTCAAATAAACTTGATTCTCCGGAGTGAGGAATGCCATCTGGGAAGTTGTGTTCAAGCTTGCTCCCAGGAATACAATCTGTTGGCAGGGTACTAGGTGAGATTTCTTTTCATTGATGGTGTACCCCAGAGAGGTTAGAAGTTTCTTTACAAATGCCAGGTGTTGTAATAGCAAGTCCTGGCTTTCTGACTGAATAAGACAATCGTCCAAGTATGGGTAAATTTGAATATTTCTCTGCCTGCAAAATGCAATGGCTGGAGCTAGGCACTTTGTGAATACCCTGGGTGCAGTAGATAAGCCAAAGGAAGTGCTGAGAACTGATAGTGCATGGAGCCTGCCCTGAAGCGTATGTATTTCCTGCAAGATTCCCTTATTGGGACGTGGAGGTAAGCTTCCTTTAAGTCTAGGGTTGCCAGCCAGGCATCCTTGACTAGCATAGGAAGAAGCTGTTGCAGAGTTAGCATTTTGAATTTTGGAGCTACCAGAAAGGTGTTGAGAATAGAGAGGTCCAGGATGGGATACCAGGAGTCGTCTTTTCCTGGGTACCAGAAAAAGTCTTGAATAAAAACCTTGTCCCCTTTGTTCTGCTGGGACAGGTTGAATAGCCCTGATACTGAGAAGAAAGAGAACCTGCTGTTGGGCCTCCACCCATTGGTTTGGGGGTAGGTCTGGCCAACCATTTGGGGTTGGTAGTGTGTGGAAGTGGAATCTGTATCCTTGGGAAACTATGTTCAAAACCCATTTGTCCTGGGTAATGAGTTCCCAGTTTTTTGCATGCAGGGCGAGCTTTCCTCCTAAGGGAGCAGGTAGCTGAGCAGGGCTTGGAAGGGTTAAGGTTAAGTCATTGTGCCATTTTTCCGTAGGGGGGTGGCTTACTACTCCCCCCTTTGAAAGTGGGAGCCCCCCACTGTTTAGGTCTGTGCGTAGCTTGAGACTGTAGCCTAGGTGGTCTACTGTTCCTGGGTCTGGACTGAGAAGGCCTAAAAGGGACTGGAAAGGACCAGATCTTTGAAGGCCAATGCCTACTGAATCTGGGAGGCTGCACTTGCAGGAAACCTTTAACAGTTTGCATAGATTTAGCTTTTTCCTCCATCGTTTTGAGGACTTCTTCTGCTTTGTTGCCAAAAAGGCGGTTTTGGTTTAAGGGAGCATCCAGTAATTTAGCTTTTACATGATCTGGCAAGTTTTGTGCCTTAAACAAAGCATGCCTTCTAATTACAGACCCAGTGACAGCAGCCCTGGAAGATGCCTCTAAAGAGTTAAAACCACATTACAAAGTATGTTTACCAATTTGTTCAGCAGAATGCATTAAATCCTGTAATTCTTTGTGTTCAGTACAGTCAGGAATCAACATAATTTTCTGTTTAAGTAGCCCCATAACATGCTGCTGATACTTTAACATATGAAACTAGCAATTTAAAGCCATAATGGCCAAAGTAGCAGAAGTGTATACCTTCTTGCCCCATCTGTCTAAGGCTCTAGAATCTCTATCAGAGGGGGTAGGATTTTTGGCAGCAGCAGCCTTAATGCCTTTTGGTCCTTGGGAAATGATCTCTGGATCTGCAGAGGGGTTCTTGAAGAGGAACTTGTGAGAGTCGGGTACTCTGTAGTACCTGTAAAGTTTTCTGGGAGCTGGAGGTAAAGTGTCTGGGATAAGGCTAGATTCCAAGAAAGCATCATCTACAATGTCCAGAAAGGAGGGATAGCTAAAGGCCTGTGTTGAGGCAGAAGTAAGAATTCCCCAAGTCTCTTTTTGGACTCAGAGTAATCCTGGCTTTCCCAGCGGAAATGCTCCCTAACAGTATGCAAGGTTTCACCGAAACAAAGATCTTCTGGAGGGGAGGCAGAGGGAATGGAATCCTCTGCATCAGAATCCTCATAAGTAGATAAGGGCAAATCCTAGTAATCAGAAGGAGCAGAAAAATCAGATTCCTGATCATAAGAATCAGAAAGAAATTCAGTTCTAGGTCTCTTAGAGGGGGAAGGCTGGCTTCCCCTAATTAAGGTAATAAGGTCTTCAGCCATTTTAAGCATTTGTTTTTGATGCCTATGGGCCTGAGCATGCAGTTTGGTCATCGGTTTCCTAAGCGTAGGGCGAGTTTTTGGCCTGGATGAAATCGATAGCGTCGGTTTAATATGAATCTCTGTAGGCCTGAATACACCCTCAGAAGCCGGTGACTGCACAGCGGCTCCGTTCCCATCCAAAGTAGAGACATCCGCAGGTTCCATAGTTGATGAATCATCTCACAGCATACCGGACTCCGAATGGGATCAGTAGAGGTATCAGGGGCTGCAAAAGTGCCTCACTGAGTACCGGTGGACTGGTGACTAGCTTAACGGAAGCGTCGTTGGCGGTTTTGGACCTATGCAGTCTGTCTCTGTCTTTATCCTTACGTTTTTTCGGAATATCGGTAGTCGGATGGCTTGATGAAGCCATTTCGGAGTACACAGAACAAGTAAGAAAATAATTAGCTGCAAAAATAGCCACATGACAAATAGTTCGGGCATTGTACAAGGCACAAAACCGACAACGAGGGACATCATGGTCTGGGCCAAAACAAGGGATGCAGTAAGAATGAAAATCTCTATGAGGTATTTGCTTTCCACAGGTAAGACAATTGTTAACTTTTACTGACATCGGTTAGAGCAAGAAAAAGGATCCCCAACAGGGTACTTAGCTTTTTTGAAGACTTTGGGTCTGAAATTCAAAAATGAAAATTTCAGGAGTCGGCCAACTGGCACTTGCGAACTGCTTCTGCTTCGGGCACTGCACGGCAAGAAAGACTGATGTAATGGCATCGGCTGCATGTTTTATACCCCTGACAACCTGACGTGTCAAGGAAGAAGTGACAGTATCTGAAGCAGAAATCCGAAGATTCTGGTATTCAGGCAGGCTGAGGGCTACCTGCAGGCAGATAACACAAATGTGATGACTGCAACAGTGGAACACGAAGAACATCAAGGTGGTTTAGGATTACCTGATTTGACTGAATGTTTTCAAGCTACACAGTTAAGGCTTACATACACAATGCAACCAAAAAGCTTTCATTCAAAGTAGAAAGGGATGATGATGAAGCAGGAGAAATTCAAAAAGTAAGAAAAGAGACTAAGGTTTTGAATGCAGATCTTTAAGGAGACTAACAATAACAACAGTTATACAAAATATTATGTTCATAAAGTAGCAGAAAGCATTCTAAGAACTAAGACAATGCAAGAATGGAGAACTGAGATTCTTCTTATAGGGATGACTGCAATTAGGGGTATAAAGAACAGATAAGAGGGGACTGGAATTTACTGTAGAAAACTGGCACAAAGGAACTAAGGTATTGGGAGCAAATAACTAGAGAGGGAAAGGTAACAGCATGGGAAGAGGCCAAGAAGAGATTTGCACTGCAAGCTACAGACTGCCTTCCCTGTCAGGGGATGATATCAGGGTACAGGCAAAGAGAAAGGGACAGGGGAATGCTAAGTGAAAGACCTACTCTGGTAGAGTTTTTAGTTAAATCTAGAACAGAAGCTGATGTTAAAAAAGGATAATTAGAAGAGCATATAAAACATGGCACAGTAACTATAGGAATCAATCAGAGGAACTAAGAAAAGATTGCAAAGAGAGATTGGATAAGCAATTTGCAAGGAAACAATGGGAGGATGTATGTATGACTCCCACATATGCATCAAAGTCTAGAAGATTTAAGATTGTTGCTTGGAAGTGTTTGCATAGGTATGTTTTATCACAAGCAGACCCCAAAGAATTTTTCCTCTGGTAGATGGCAAATGTTGGAGGTATGATAGGAAAGAAGAGGCAAATGGGAATGTGTTTTGGGGATGTATTGAGTTGGCAAACTTTAAAAATTCCCTACAGGGTACTCATCAGAAATATTGGGTGAGCAAATGGATGTAACTAAGGAAATTGTTTTTTTTTTTATTAACTGGGATACATGATCTAAATTACCTAGACATAGTAAGGCCTTGTTAAGTTTAATTCTGGTGGCTGTCAAAAAAGCAATAACTAGAAAATGCAACTCAAAGTCTAAACCAACTGTAGTTGAATTAGTGACTATTGTAACAGAGATAAAAAAACTGTAAGTGTGATCTTTAAAAAGGGTAGGAGCAAATTACACAGAAAAAATGGAATTGTGTGAAAAATACATGTGGAATAATGTTTTGAGGGAGGAGTGAGCTTTAAGGGATGGCAGGAATTGAGCAATGAATGTAATATTGGATTGATAATAATTGTATAAAAGAATATATGTGCCGTACAATGTTTGTAACTTTGAATCTGTTAGCATGGTTTGCTTTCTTTATATAAATGTATGTTTAATAAGTCTTTAATGTGTATTCATGTGCATCCCTTTCTGGATGCATGTTCATCAATGCTGATATTCCAACAGCTGGTGTATGCACATTATTATGACATTAATCAATGTTAAAGAGATGAAACTGAAGATCTCTGGTGTAGCTAAGTCACTTCTTGCAACGAAAAAGAATAGGTGGTCAAATATTAGCAAACACAAAAACATTATCACTAGAAAATGCTCAAAAAACAACTGCAACTATAAAATAGAAAAAAAAAACTTAATGAGGTAAGACTCAAAAATAAAAATTCTGCTGATTAGTAATGACCCACAGAAGACTATTGGAAAGCCTCAGAACAAGCAAGCCAGTTGTTCCCAACAAAAAAAGGCCTGCTCCTTTTTGGCATTTACTTCTCTGAAGTCAAAGCCTCTGGCTGAGCAAAACTGCAGACAATTACAAATTAGGAGCAGTCATAGAATCCTCCACTAACACTAATGTTCTCCAAGAAGGGCTGCCACAGACAAATAACTTGTGTCAGAGCCATGGACTAAAACTAAATGCTAAGAAATGATGCATAATATTATCCTTTTGGAGGTCATCCACCACTGTTAACTATCATATTAACAACACACCTAAGAGTCGAACCAGTAGTCAGGGACTTGGGGACACATGTAGCCAGTAATCTAGCCTTTAACAATCACATGTCTACAGTAGTGAGAAAATCATTCTGTGTTGTGCAACTTATAAACAAAGGTATGGATCCAGGTCCAAGTAAGTCATTGTTCCACTATATTCAGCATTCATCAGACTTGTCATTAAGTACAATGCTCCCTTTGGTATGTACCTAAGCAGGCACATCCAACAAATGGAATTTCCACAGAGGTTCCTCACTAAAAGAATGCAGAGCATAAGTAACACGTTCTATGCAGACTGCCACAAAGCCCTATCCCTGTTTTCTGTCTCCTACCATCTGTTGAGGGGAGATCAATGTTTGGCATATAAGGCATTGTTGGACCCCACCCTGATGGACCTGTTGCATATCTGCAAACAAACAGCATTAGAATTACCCATTCTAAAGACTTAAACTTGCCTATGATATAAACAGGACCTTCTGGACAGACAGGTATATATCCCAGAGACTACCCCGTCTCTGGAACAGGCTTCCCATCCATGTGAAGAAAAGTTTCTCCCTAACTCAATTCAAGCGTAACATGAACAACTGGATAGGGAACAGGCAATTCATCACTGGTTTGGCACTTATGCATTATGAACGGATTCCATACATTTGGCCGAATTACACTTAGTCGAAAATGATACCAGGCATTGCACTTGAGTGAAAGCTCACGTCGAAGCTTGGTCGAAGTTCATTTGGTCGAAAATGGAATATAGCCTCTGCCCCACTGCAGTACAACCCTGGAGTGAGAATATTAAATAAGGGGGGTGTGGGGGGCACTATTATAAGAAGGTATATCCATTAGAAATGCATTGATATATATATATTTTTAGTAAAAACTATTGGCATAATGTGGGGCGCTGTGACCCCCCACCCCCTCTTATTTAATATTCTTACTCCAAGGGTTGCACTGCAGTGGGGCAGGGGCTATATTCCATTTTCGACCAAATGAACTTCGACCAAGTGAGCTTTCAGTCAAGTGAGCTTTCAGTGAAGTGCAATGCCTGGTATCACTTTCGACTAAGTGTAATTCGACCAAATGTATGGAATTCATTATGAACATAGGTAGCATGTAAATAGTTTATCTCCCAGATCCATGCTTGTAAATGTTTCATCTCCCAAGCCTCTGCTTACACTTATGAACGGTACCAGAGCTTACCAGATATTTGGGATGCATGGCTAGGCTTAAAAATGTCGAAGTGGTCATTAGCCTAGTACACACATTAAGTGGTAATTCAATAATGGTGTTAAAAAAACAAATTAGGACAACAGGACAATATTTATCCAAGCAATTAGAAAAAGTACAGTTCTGCAAGACCTTAACATAACAGTAGATCTACTTTTCACTCTTGCAGTATGCTTGCTAAAGGGATATCTTACTAAGGATAGGCATGCATCCAACCAGTATACCAAACCCTTAGGCCCTGCCAAAAGCAGTGTAAGTCACATGTATGTCATATGTCCTCAGAAATGAATTGCCACAGGAGAACCAGTGCAACCCAAGACGAAGAGAAAACAGAGGCCATGTGCACTCAGAAAGGGGAGAAAGGACCCCTCAGCCAGAGGTCAAGAAAACGGAACCAAAAAGTGGGAAGGGGGAGGGACAGAATACTGCAACAGTGAAAAATAGGACATCTACTGTTATGGTAAGTTCTTATAATGCCCTTCCTTGTCACTGCTGCAGTATTCCTTACTAAAGGGAGAGTACAAAAGCTGTTGTAGAGGATGGGAGGAGGAAGCAACCAAATAGCTCTCCAAAAAACATGTAGAATGGCCCTGGAAAATCCAGATCTGGCTCTAGAAACATCATCTAACTTGTGGTGTTTAGTAAAAGTAAGTACAGAAGACCAAGTAGTATCTTCTAAAATGGATCTAGCATCCAGACCCTTGAAAAAGGCACCGGAAGAGAATATCATATGAGGACTCAGAACCCAGAGGGAAGGCAGAGCTTGAAGAGCTAATAGAAGAGCACTCCTCTCTTTGTTGTTAATATGGTCATATCATACTCCCTGGACCCTGATGTCATTGGAAGAAGTCCCACATCCATATTTAAAGCATCTGTATGCAGCTACTGAGTGAGAGTAAGGAGTTCAAAAAAGGCAAGCCTGGCTTCAGAAATATCTTCTGAATCCATCACAAAAATTCCTGGTCGAGATAAGGCAAGAGAGGAACAGGAAATGCCAGAGGGTGACAGTGTTAGAAGGCAAACTGTCTGGGTAAAGGAACCATAGGCATGGTGGTAGCCATGTACCACAGGGCTCACAGAAACTCTTTTGCAGACACCACTTGCAAAAGAAAGATGACACTGGAAACAAAGTTGTCAAATTGACCTTGGGAGGAGGAAGAAAAGCCAAGATAGGAGGTCTGTATCCTGCAGCCCAGGAAAACCTCATCCTGTGATGGGATCAGAAAGTACAGTTGTGTACACTTACCATAAATGTAGATGTTTGAGTGTATTCACTGTTGCAGTCATTACATTTGGGTTATCTGCTTGCAGTAGACCTCAGTTGGCCTGATTAACAAAGTTTTGGGTCCTGCATCGGTTGCTGTCCCTTCTTCCATAACGTCAGGTTGTCAGGGGTATAAAACATGCAGCCGACGCCATTACATCAGTTTTTCTTGCCCCAGATGTCAGGTGCCCCCCTAATGGGAAGCAATTAAATCTAAAAATACAAGGATATACCTCCAACAAAAAAGCAAATACACCAAAAAGTTTTAGAGCATAGTAAGTGAGAGTAGAGGTATAGCCAAAAGAAGAAAGGGGGCTGGAGAGAGGGTAACCAGGACTGCAACAGTGAATACACTCGAACATCTACATTTATGGTAAGTGTACACAACTGTACTATTTTCTTCATGTTTCACTGTTGCAGTCATTACACTTGGGTAGACTCCCAAAGCTAAGGTTGGGAGGAGGAATTTAAATAGAATTAGGATGAGCTATAAGGCCCTGCAAGACTGCAGTGGCAAAACCAGTTCTGGATTTAGAGAAAATTGGCAAATGATAATGCTTGGTGAAAGTATCTACAGAACTCCAGGTAGCAGCTTCTAGGATGTCCTTAGTAGGGACGACCCTGAGAAAGGATGTAGAGGTAGATGCAGCCCTGGTTGCCCTTATAGCAGAAATGAATGCAGTGGCCTATCCATTTTGAAATGGTTTGTTTTGAAATAGCTTTCCCCTCTGTCCCTGCAGCAAATGCCACCAGCAGTTGTTCAGATTTCCTTTGAGGTTTAGTCCTGTCCAAGTAGAATCTAAGCTGTCTGTGCACATCTAAAGAGTGCAGTATTCGTTCCCCTTTGTTCTGTGGGTTAGGAAAGAAGGTAGGCAAATGAATGGACTGATTAAGAGCCACACTGGATACCACCTTGGACATGAAGGAGGGATTGGTTCTGAGGGACAACCTGTCCGCATAAAAGATGATGAAAGGTTCCACTGCCATAAGGACCTGTAATTCAGATACCCTTCTTGCAGAAGTGATTGCTAAAAGGAAAACTGTTTTCCAGGAAATAAATTTTAAATCTGCAGTAGCAGCTGGCTCGAAAGGAGGAAGAGTGAGTTTCTCCAAGACAAAGTTAAGATTCCAGGCTGGAGTTGGAGCTCTCCTGGGTGGCCTTAAATTTTTGGCCCTTCTGAGGAACTGCTTGAGCAGTGGGTGAGAGAAGAGGGGAGGCGCTGTGCTATAATGAGCTGAAATAGATGAGGCATGAATTTTGATGGAGGAAAAAGACAAGCCCTTATGAAGCATCACAGTCAAGTATTGTAGAATCTGAGGTAAACTAGGCACTGCTGCGTTCATTCCTTGAGATTGGTTCCAGGCACAGAATCTTTTCCATTTTGCAGTATAAGATTTTCTAGTACTAGGCCTCCTTGCCTCTAAAATGATATCCATCACTGATTTACTGAGGGATGGCAAAGGAAAGATTAGGTAATTAGCCAGGCTGCTAGCTTCAGGGTTTGCAGCTGAGGGTGCAGAATCTGGTTCTCCTGCTGACACAACAGGGAAGGAGTCTGAGGCAGGTGCCATGGAGCCAAGCGTGACACACTGTGCAAGAGTGGGTACCAGTGTTGGTGAGGCCAGTCTGCTGCAACTAAAATCGTCCTTGTCTTGTCTTGTTTGATCTTTAGTAGTACCTTGGAGAGCAGAGGCATAAGAGGAAAGGCATAAACTGATAGGTTTTTCCAGCTGAAGGATAGAGCATCCACTTTCCAAGCTAGCTTGTGGGGAATCCTTGTGCAAAATTTGTCCAGTTGATGGTTCTGGGGGGGAGGCAAACAGGTCTATATCTGGGCTCCCCCATTTGCTTGTCAACATGTTGAAAACCCTTGGTTCCAGTTTCCACTCATATGGGTCCATGAGGTTTCTGCTTAGTCCATCTGCCAGTGTATTTAGTTTTCCTGGCAGGAATTGAGCTTGTAGGTTCACTTGGTAGCTCAAGGCTGTGTTCCACAATGCCATGGCTAGTCTGCAGAGGGGGTAAGAATGTGTACCCCCTGCTTGTTTATGTACCACATGACAGTGGTGTTGTCCGTCTTTACCATTAGTTGTCCTGGAAGAATGTGGTCCTCGAAGGCTGTCAGAGCATTCTGTACAGCTAACATTTCTTTTTGATTTATGTGCAGGTGCATTTGACTTGGGTTCCATTTGCCCTGAATGCACTTCTCTGCCAGGTGAGCCCCCAGTGCATAGTCTGATGTGTCTGTTGTTAAGATTTGGGCAGCAGGGGGTAATGTGAATGGTAGTTCCCTGTTTTGGTGGCAGGCCTCTGCCCACCAAAGGAACTCCAGGTATAGGCAAGGTAAGATAGGAATCCTTGCATCTAGATGCTGTGAATGTTGACACCATAGGATTTTGAGATACCATTGTAGTTTCCTCATATGCAGCCTTGCATATGGAATTAGAAGAATGCAGGAGGCCATGAACCCCAAGGCTTGTTTGAAGTAAGTTATCAAATGAATCCGTTTCTCTGGCATGAGGAAAGCCATCTGGGAAGTTGTATTCAAGCTTGCTCCCAGGAATATAATTTGTTGGCAGGGTACCAGGTGGGATTTTTTTTCGTTTATGGTGAACCCCAGACAAGTCAGTACCCTTAGAACAAAGGCCAGATGATTCAAAAGAATGTCCTTGCTTTCTGCCTGAATTATACAATCATCCAGGTATGGGTATATTTGAATATTTATTTGCCTGCAAAATGCAATGACTGGAGCTAGGCACTTTGTGAATACCCTGGGCGCAGTAGATAAGCCAAAGGGCAGTGCAGAGAACTGATAGTGCATGTAGCTTGCTTTGAAGCATAGGTATCTTCTGCAAGACTCCCTGATAGGGATGTGCAGGTATGCTTCCTTTAAGTCTAGTGTTGCCAACCGTGCATCCCTGCCTACCATAGGAAGTAGCTGATGAAGAGTCAGCATTTTGAATTTTGGAATCACCAGAAAGGTGTTTAGAATAGAAAGGTCCAGGACAGGACGCCATGTATTGCCTTTTCTGGGTACCAGGAAAAGTCTCGAATAGAAACCTTGTCCCTTTTCCTCTTCTGGTACCAAGTGAATAGCCCCCATGTTTAAGAGAGAGAGTACTTGATTTTGGGCCTCTGCCCACTGATTTGGGGGTAGATCTGGCCATCTGCTTGGTGTTGGTAATGTGTGGAAATGAAATCTGTATCCTTGGGACACTATATTTAAAACCCATTTGTCCTGGGTAATGAGTTCCCAGTTTTTGGCCTGCAGACCAATCTTTCCACCTAAAGGAGCATTCAGTTGGGAAGTGCTTGGAAGTTTTAAAAGCAAGTCACTGAGACACTTTTCCATAGGGGGGAGTCTTACTACTCCCAGGTTTGGGTGCGGAAACCCCCCACTGCCTAGTTTTGTGTGTCCCTTGGGACTGAAACCTGGGGTTTCTGCTGTGTCTGGGTTTGGCTTGAGAAGACCTGCAAAGGGCTGGAAAGGACCAATTTTTAGAGGGCCAGTGCCTACTAAATCTAGGAGGCTGAACTTGTAAGAAATCTTTAACAGTTTGCATAGATTTAGCTTTACCTTCCATCTTTTTAAGAACTTTCTCAGCCTTGTTACCAAACAGGTGGTCCTGATTTAAGGGAGCATCCAACAATTTAGCTTTAACATGATCAGGCAAACGTTGCTCTTCAAGCCAAGCATGCCTTCTGAGCACAGATCCAGTAACAGCAGCCCTGCAAGAGGCCTCTAATGAATCAAATCCACATTGCAAAGTATGTTTTCCAACCTGTTCAGCAGAATGCATTAAATCCTGTAATTCTTTATTTTCAGCACAGTCAGGAATTAATATCATTTTCTGTTTAAGCAATCCATTAACATGTTGTCGATACTTTAACATATGAAGCTGGCAGTTTAAAGCCCTAATGGCCAAGGTTGCAGAAGTGTAAACTTTCTTACCCCATCTATCCAGCGCCCTGGAGTCTCTATCAGAGGGGGTAGGATTTTTAGCAGTAGAAGCCTTAATGCCCTTGGGTCCCTGTGAAATAGTCTCTGGATCCACAATAGGATTTTTAAAAAGGAACTTGTGAGAATCAGGAACCCTGTAATATCTGTCAGGTTTTCTGGGAGCAGGGGGCAAAGAATCAGGGGCCAAACTAGATTCTGAAAAGGCATCATCAACAATGTCTAGTACAGGAGGTATAGCTAAAAGCCTATGCTGAGGCAGCAGTAAGAAATCCCTAAGTCTCTTTTTTTGAATCAGAAAAATCCTGGCTTTCCCAGTGGAAATGCTCCCTTAGAGTATGTAAGGTCTCACCAAAGGAAAATCCTCTGGAGGGGAAGCAGACGGAATAGAGTCTGCTGCATCAGAATCCTCATAAGTAGATAAGGGCAAATCCAGATCATCAGAAGAAGAATCCTGTTCAGAATATTCATAAACAACTTCAGTCCTAGGTCTCTTAGAAGGTTGGCTTCCCCCGATTAGAGTTATAAGATCTTCAGCCATTCTTATCATTTGTTTTTAGGCATAGAGGCCTGAGCATGCGGCCTGGGCATCGGTTTCTTAGGCATGGTTCGAGATTTTGGCCTAAATGAAGAAGGAGGCATCGGTTTAATATGCAAGTCCGTAGTTCTGAATACACCCTCAGAAGCCGGTGCCTGCACAGTGGTTCCAGACCCATCCAAGGTAGAGACATCCACAGGTTCCACAGTTGAAGCATCTCATGGCATACCGGACTCCAAAGGGGTCTCAGTAGAGGCCTGCGAGTCAGAAGTAGCGGGTATTAGGGGCTGCGAAAGCACTTCACTGAGTACCAGCGAACTGGCGAATGACTTAGGAGAAGCGTCGTCGGCAGCTTTGGACCTCGGCGGCCTGTCTCTCTTTATCTTTGCGTTTTTTGGAATCCCGGTAGTCGGATGGCTGACTGATGACATTTCTGAATAATTAAACCGAGAACCGAAATATTTAGAAGCGAAAATATATCAACGACGGATAGTGCGCTGATTAAATAAATCAAAAAACTGACAGTAAGGTACGTTGTGGTCAGGGCCTAGGCAAGGAATACAGTACGAATGAAAATCTTTGTGAGGTATTTGCTTTCCACAAGTAATGCAATTATTAACATTTACTGACATCGGTAAGGAGCAAGAAAAAGTTTCCCCAACAGGGTACTTAACTTTAATTGAAGACTTCGGTTCTGAAACTCGAAAACAAAAATTTCAGGAGTCGGCCGACTGACACTTACGAACTGCTTCTGCTTTAGGCACCTCACGGCAAGAAAGACTGATGTAATGGCATCGGCTGCATGTTTTATACCCTTGACGATCTGACATCATGGAAGAAGGGACAGCAACCGACGCAGGACCCAAGACTTTGTTAATCAGGCCGACTGAGGGCTACTGCAAGCAGATAACCCAAATATAATGACTGCAACAGTGAAACACGAAGAACATCAGTCTTTTTGAGAATGAGGGCAAACTCCACCACACTGTGATGCAGAAGCATGGTAAAGTCAAGATGCTGCAGAAAAATCTACTGAGACGAGGCATGAATTACAAGGTCATCCAGACTGGAAAAAGACTGAATGCTATGGATTCTGCAGCAGGCTATGACCAAAGCCAGACATTTTGTAAAGACCCACAATGCTGCAGAAAGACAAAAGGCAAAGCAGAGAACTGATCATGTCAAGAATAAACAGAGAACCATAAAACCAGATGTACCCCACACTAGGCTGGATAAGGAGAAAGTCACGGTTAGTTGTTTGCCAGGTGCCAGAATCTAAGTCTTTCAACAACAGGTACTGTTATGACTCTGTCATAGTCCATGTTGGCATGAATGACTTGAGAAGTACTTCCCTGAACTATATGAAGACAGACATGATCAAGCTCACTGAATGCATGTCCCAAGCAGGTATGTTCCTAGCCTTAATCAGCATTTTACCGTCACCCACAATGATGCCTCAATACAAACAGAAAATGATTGACTTTAAGTATTGGCTTAGTTTCTGGTGTCATTGCAAGGGATCCAGTACCTGACACCCTGTGAAAACACGATCAACAGACCACGATGCTTTGCCAGAGATAGTCTGCATCTGTCTCTTGTGGCTTCAGGCTTCTCTCAAAGGCTCTTGCTTCCCCCATAGTGCCTTTTTTAGGCAATGTCATGAGGTCAAAACTACCAACATGAAAATTCCATCAAAAATTACAGGTCATGCTGCTAAACCCTAGGAGTCTAAACATAAAACTGCACTCATTGCAAGCATTCTTAACCCTGAAAGATGCTGACATTTGTGTAGTCACAGAAACCTGGTTCAAAGCTGTGAAGAGCACCCCAGACATACCAGGTTACTCATCCTGTCATACATTCAGACCCCAAACCATGGGCAGCAAAGCAAAAGGAGGTGGAGTTGCAATATATAGTAAAGACATGCACATCTCCAGGCTGGTCAAGCAGTATGAAACACAGGAGACACTCCAGGTGCAGTTAACCATTGAAAAGACCTCTATTCACATCATAACTAACTATAGGCCCCCAATTTTTACTCAAGATGCCCACTCCATCTATCTGGACCACTTTGAATCTATCAAGATTCAACCTTTTACCCTGATCCTGGGCAACTTTAACTATCCAATCCTAGACTGGAAGAACTACTCATGCCAAAACACAAATGCCCAAAGATTCCTTGATTTCATCAATGCAAATGCCTTAGATCAGCTGGTCGACACTTCCACAAGAGGTGATAATATCTTGGACTTGGTACTAACCAACATGAGTAACCACTGCAGCATCCCTACAGTATCATCCTCCCTAGTAGGATCCAACCACAAAGCGGTCACTTTCAAAGTCACCATCTCCCCCAACCCTCCTCTAGCTAGGGTCAAACAAAAAAAACTTCTCCAAAGCTGATTACACCCTCCTGAGGGAGGGTATAAACAGCTTTACAGCCCCCTCCTCTCCATAGGAACTGGCACATACGTCCAAACCTACACCAAAGTACTATAAGAGCATTTATATACATGCATGGAATCAGGAACACCAGAGAGGACAAAATCCTCCTCCTCAAGGAAGGTAAACCTGTCTGGTGGACATCTGCAGTAAATAAACTCTATAATAAAAGGAAAGAAATTGCTGTCCAGGACCAAGAAGGAGTAGGTGCCTAACTGGAAGCAATCTCTCCTTAGCCTGAACAAGCAATTAAGAGCACTAGTGAAATCCTCAAAAGCAAACTTCGAGTCCAACCTGGCCACACCTACTAAAGACAATCATAAAATCTTTTTCGCATATGTCCGCAATCTCAAAGGAAACACTCAAATCTGCTCAGAACTGGTGGTCAAGTACACCACATACACAAATGCTGTAGATATAGCCAATCTGCGGGCAGACAGGTTCAATGAAAACTTCGCCCCTCTGTCCCCCCATCAGTAAATCAGGACATCCCCAGTACCTGCCCCCCTCCCTTTATCTCTAGGGAGCAAGTCATCACTGCCCTCTCAAAGGCAAAATATGCAGCCTCAATGGGACCTGATAATATTTCAGGCTGCATCCTACATGAACACAGATAGGAACTTGTAACAGCATTAGGCACCCTATTCAACCAAAGCCTGAGTACCATCTTTGTTCCAGCCAAGTGGAAGACAGCCACTGTCATCCCTTTGCACATAGGTGGAGCATCCACCGATCCAGGAAATTATAGACCCATCAGCCTAACTAGCCTGATCTACAAGGCAATGGAACAGATTATCACGGACCTCATTAACAACAACATTGGCAACCTCCAAACACTCAATCCCACACAGTTTGGTTTCATCAAGGAGAGGTCATGCCTATTAAAATTGGTTAACTTGGGTATAATAGATAAGCTCTCTCAACTAGGCATCAATCCACGTTACCAGATAGGTAACAAACTGGTTCTCTGATAGCTTCTCCTATTGTGACTAGGTGGATTCTATCTCAAGCAGTAGACCCGTAATGAGCGGTGTACCCCAGGGATCAGTCTTGGGAACTCTGTTGCTTAGGAGATGCTTTTCTGAGGTACAGACCAAAACCAGTGGGCTATGGCTGACCAAGTCTGCAGATGACCACAAGCTGGGTGCTGTCATCAATTCCCCTAGTGATGTGGACATCCTTCCAGAGGGTCTCACCCAAACAAATGACTGGTGCCAGAAACATGGTCTCAAACTGAATGCCAAAAAATGCATCATCAGCATCATCCCCTTTGGGGAGAGTGACATCCAAACAAATTATCAAATTAATAATAAGGTCCTAAGCACATGATCAGTCATTAGGGACTTGGGCACCCAGGTTGATAGCAAACTTGATTTTTGACCACCTTATTGCCTCCATTGTATGGAAAGCTTTCTACATGGCCCACTTTAATAGTAAGGGTATCTCAGCTAGGGACAAGGTGGTCATAACATCCCTGTATTCTTCTCTTATAAGACCCATTTCTAAGTACAATGCCCCTTTCGGAATGTACCTCAGAAAGCAAATCAAGTAGCTGGAGAGACCACAGAGGTTCCTCACCAGGAGAATCCAAGGCCTCAAACATTAACCTTTTGAAGATAGGCTAAAAGCCCTGTCCCTCTACTCAGTCTCATACAGACTCCTCAGAGGTGACCTCTGTCGGGCATACAAAGCAATCTCAGACCCCACCTTGATGGGACTGCTGCATATTGCAAGTCTAGCTCCACTTGAGTAACCCGGGGACTGCTGCATATTGCAAGTCTAGATCCACTTGAGTAATCCGCATGCGCACCCTCAACCTGATCTGTGACATCAATAGAACTTGTTGGCAAGACAGATTTGTGTCCTAGACATTCCCCCCTTCTGTGGAATAGACTCCCTGTCCACTTCAAGCAGAGTACCTAAGTAACCCTTTTTAAGTGCAACCTGGATAACTGGATGGGGAACAGAAAATACACCCCTGGGATTCCACCTGTGTCCCTGCTGGACAGGGGCATCGGGTGCTGACTTGTTGGATCATGGGCTAAATTCTTGGCTAGGCTTGTAAGGGCTTCAGGGCCAATATCCTAGTAACTTCGTATGATCCTATGAAGAGAGGATGGATAGGATTGTAAAGATAAGCATCATTCAGGTCCACAGAGACCAGGTAGGCCTGAGGAAGCAGCAATGAAAACATGGACTGGACAGTCAACATTTTGAAAGAGGGGAGTTTCAGAAAAGTGTTGAGAAGGGAGAAATCCAGAATGGCCTCCAAGGCCCTTCTTCCTGTGAACCAAGAACATTGTGGAATAAAATCCTGTGCCATTCTGGGAAGGAGGAACATGCTGAATACTTCCCTGATCTGAAAGGCTGTGAAGAATATGAGGAAAGTGAGGCAACAGAAAAGGGAGGAAGGGATTTCCAAACCATGAAGTAACATTTTTCAGTTATGGAAAGAACCCAGGAATCCATGGTGATCTGCTGCCAGATGGGATAAGACAAAGTCAACTGAAGGGAAAGAGGAATCTAGCCGAGAGGTAACGAAGGATGAATTTCAAACAGAAACAGACTTGTCAGGAAAAGAGGTCTTCTGACCTGTAGAATCCTGAGCAGACTTACTGGGAAAGGGGGACTGTCTGCTATCTATGCATAAAGGAAGACTTAGAAGGATAATTCCCTTGAAACTTAGAGATGGGAAAAAAAATTGTTTGCGGTACTGCACAGCCTTCCCTTTAATCTGCAATACTTTAAAAAGCTCTGTAGCGGCAAAACCAAATAGCTTCTGAGTGTCCAAGGGCGAATCTAACAACTTGGCCTTTATAACTTCATGAACAGATTGCAACTTACACCAGGAGTACATTCGTATAAAAGACCCTGACACAGATGCCTGAGAACAGCATCATAGCTACATTTGACCAAATGGTGAGCCACCTGAGAAGGAGAGCTCAATAATAGAATGGCAGAAGTCTTAGCTTTGGAGTCAGGCATGTCAGTTAAACATCTCAAGCTGAGACAGAAAAGCCAGCACAAACCTGGCTATATAGGTCTGGTAGTTTATAGCTCTGAACACCAGGGTGGCTGAGGTATATACACACCTGTCCATAGCTCTACTGTCCTTGTCAGTGGGGAGAAGTTTGGAAGAAGACAGTAATTTGCAAGATTTATCAGCGGAAAGAGAGATGAATGCCGGGTCACAGGAGGGATTCTTTTGAGCCTCAGGCACCTTGCAAAACATGTTAGGTTTCTTAGCAGCAGGGGGCTGAGACTTAGGAGCCTGGGAAGCAGTAGAAAACATACCCAGAAGGGCATCCAAAACATGAGGAACTACAAAAGGTCTAGGAGAGTCCAGCTGTAAGAGGACATAATACCTCTTTTGGATCTCAGATATTAGGGAACTTTCCTACTGAAAGTGTTCCATCTTTTTTACTATGGTGCTACCAAAAGAAAGCTCATCAATAGGAGAATTAGGAGAAAGAGTATCCTCACCTTTCGACCATAATGCAAGATGGACATGGATCTAAGAAGAATATGCCATGGATTCTTCCCCAGAATCAAAGACCACGTCTTTATCAGATGAGTCAGACTCCCTAAACTTTTTGGATAGAGTAGAAGAAAGAGGAATAGTAGAAGGCAGAGACAATCCTTGGGGGAGGGGGCCATAATGGACTTGAAAAGACCCTGAGTAAAATCCTGCCACTCTTTATGGGGATCCTTGGTTACAGGAACCACATGATTCGACTTTTGTTTTTTCTTGAGAGAGACCTCTGCATTAACAAACTTTGGGGTGTGGGCAGAACACTGCCTGACTTCAATAAGGGAAGCAAGAACTTCTGCCCAAACCTGTATCTGGAAAATCCTCCTAGGCTCTTCTGATATAATCAGCTGCAGCTGTCTCTTCTTGTCTGTAGCAAACATATGCCAACTCCTTATCAGCCTCAAAATAGGTCACAACTTAGAGAGCTGGCATTAGAACCAGACAGTCCTCTGGTTCTTCATCTGACCCAATGGAGGCACCAGGTAGAGGCTAGACAAAAGAAATCTCTAAATTTATCTTTTTGGCCTTCTTCTTCAGAGGCAGCTGAACATCTGGGAAGTGGCTCTAAGTTGTCATTTAGGTGATACTCACAAGAAGTACTGGATATTGAACCAATGAATCTTGGGTCTACTGAGTTCATGCTGCATAGCAATATACTACTTAGCCAAGGAAATCATGTATGGTAGCAAACATGCTCCCATTAGTCAGCAGCATTTGTGGGGCTCAAGTGAGATGATGTTGGGATTGGGCTCCAGAGAATTAGTAGGGGATTCCACAAGGTCTCACAGACTGGCATACTCCCAGCTGCTTGATTCTCACATCTCTCTCCAGTGGAAAAAAATGGGTTGATTAGGCTCTCTCCTGTCAGAAACAGAGAAGAATTTTTCCTAGACTAGAGGTGCATATGTGTCATCTCCAGAACAGAAACAAATGGATCAGCTGGGCAATAGCAGATCAATATCCCAGGGGGGTGGGGGGAGACAAAATACCATAAGAATCTAAATATGTTTGCATTTTTTAAGAAAACAGAACAGCAGCTAGTATAGCAGCAAGTCAATCAACAAGTTTGGGAGAGAGAAAAATAAGTGGAATGTAAGGAGAAATAAATGTTGATAATCCAGTATGGCAAGAGGTGATGGTATGAGTAAACATGAATGAAAGGGGTGACATGTACAGTGCATGAGGCTGCAAAATAAGATGAGCTGCCTGCATGTTCTCATATGAAGGAAATCAGACAAAATGGACATATATCAGGGAAAACAGGAAATGGAACATGATACTACCAGGATATAGGCTGTGTACAATGTGCAAGATAAATAAGGCAGAGCTGCAGTACATCTTAATGATGGGGTATGAAACACAATGGAAAAAGTACAGCATGCAGGGACGATGGAATGGAATTCTAAGCTGTTAGCAGTGTGACTAGAAAGAATAGCAGAAGAACCAGAAAGGCCTGACAGGCATAGAAAAATTAAACTATGGATTTATATTAACAACCAACTCCAGGTGCACAGGTGAACAGAGAGCTGGTGGAACTGCTGGAAGAAACAGCGTTTCAGCAGAATATGAGAACCCTGTCATAAAGGTGAGGATCCTCCCAGACAAAGGGTTTAGGGATAACTCTAAAGGATCTAGTTCTTATGAGTGTGGAAGGAATTAGAAAAGTGAAGGTTAGTTCGTCAATATGTATTAGTGGCCATGCCCCACAGTGGTTTCTGATGCCTGAAAAAAATGAAAGGGAGAACTATAAGAACCTTAAAAGCATGACACTTTCATGTGTTTAGCAGGAAAGTAAGGTGCTATATGGAACTTGAGAGAGGACTGAGAATGCTGAGGAACTAAGGGTTGTCTAGATAACAGTGTTACAGAGGAATGCAGAGGTAACTTATTAAGAGGAGGAAACCAGTTTAGCAGAATACAAAAAGAAAAAGAGCTGTTGGAAGGAAGGTGCTTATAAGAATGCGTGGCCTATAAAGTGATAAGAAAAAAATAGCTAGGATTGTAAAGAAATCAAAGGCAGATGCTTAGAAAGAACTAGTTATAGGAGGAAAAATGTATGGATACAAAATGTTCTTTAAATATACTAAGGTGTCTAGCATTACAAGACTGGAGACTGGGCTTTAAAGTAGTAGATTGCATAGACATGAAAAAGAACAAGGAAGCCGAGGAGAAGGCAGATACATAAAATACAAATTCCATCTCTTTTCATGAAGAAAACAGAAATCAGGGCACAAGCATGTGAAAGAGAAACAATTATTAGTGGAGAAAGTTGATTAACTGGAGTAAAGATAACAGTGGAAGTGAAAAACGAGATCTGGAAATGAAGGGGTGAGACAACACTGGACCTAAACAGTTTATTTACCTCATACAAGTGAAAGCCTTCTCTTACATTGGGGGTTGACCATAAAGGCACCATTACATGGCTGAGAAAGGACCATAAAGGAGATGAGCAATTATAATCTAATTAGCTTTGCTTTCATCACAAGTAAAGTGTTGAGAAAAGTCAGACTTACTTTGTAGACTCTTCAAAATGATCACAAAAACATTGTTTTCATTATCACTTTGATAATTACAAACCTGTCCTGTAGCTCCCTGGCTCCATTAGCTTTGTTAACCTTGCCCTAATCAGGCTCAGTAAGGAAATATTTAGCCCCACTTAGCACAATTTAATGAAGTACAGCGAGGCACCACAGATGACCAAAAAACACTTCCTTCCTTTCATAGTGCTAGGTTAATATAACATATTGATGACCTACCTCAAAAATGACAGCTGCCTAACTGACAGTAACCGCTATATGTCTCACAAATATTGCAGTGGTTACAAAGGTAACCTAAAATAGCCTGTTCTCCTGCTCATAGCAGAGGGCACTGCCTCAATAAATTCTTATTGGGTAACTTCCAGTTATCATTAGTATTTATCTAGTAAACTGACACTAAAAATATGGGAATTCCCAGAAACTAAAGTAACTTAAAGCATCATTAAACAGTCATAAAGTATGACTACAAAGGCTAAGCAAATGTTAACAATGTTTACCATCTAATTCACCACATCATCAGACTGGGGTAACATTAGGATGGAATTGTTGTAATTTAATATAGTTTACAGTAATTCAGGTTCATCCAGGGCAAACAAATAGGAGCAAAGCTCATTTAAAATGATGTCAGTATGGCATTGCACATGATATGGACTTCTTAAATGTAAATAGCCTTAGAAAACAAAATAAATTACATCCACGTTCAAACATGTTATTTACCAGAAATTGTTTGCAGGGTTGCAAGAAATATGTCAAGCTCATCTGGGAGCCATAAATGAAATGGTTTGCACATATGGTTCAAGAAAGTCTACCCAAATCAATTTTATCACATGTTTACAGTTTGGCATCAAGAGGTACTCAATTCTTGAACTGGAAACAGTCAAGCTGACAGCTGGAAGGAGTACCAGTGACAAAGAAAAAAAGATTTGGATCCTTAAGTCTGTGGAATTCAGGAGTTTTTTTTTTTTACAAAGAGAAATCCATTTTTTTTACTCTCGTGCTATAATCTCTAACATCTGTATTTCGACACCATAACATGCGTCATGGGTTGCCCTTTCATTTTTTATTATGCTTTAATGAAAAATTTATTCTTACTTCATCATTTCAGAGGAAAGTGCTGTTTTACTTCCAGCTATGTATAAAGAGAACATGCAAGACATGGATGCAGAAGAAAAGTCAAGGGATAAATAATCCTCCATCCCCTTTTCATGCCATCCTAAATAGCCAGTGTTTGATCCTTTTCTGACATATGCTGTTATTAGACCCCTAAGTACAGTGCCAGATTTTGGATAAGGAGCTAGCAGAGATATTCCTCTAGTACACCTGATATGCCCCTCTTCTCGAGTGTTCCAAATGAACATATCAGAATTCCATAACAGCTAATCTAGTAACACTGCGCTTTTACACTTCCTGATACAGTCCATATGCTGCAATGCTCTGAGTCAGTAAATAAGAGTTCATTTCCAGATGAATAAGCAGAGCCTTACATTTATGTCCACTCTATTATTGTTTCATGATGTTCTGAATAAGTGCAAGACTATCCTCTAACAGGTGCATGGTTATAAAAGAATGTTCATATGCTGAACAACTAGAGCTACTCCTTCAGATGTTCTAACTTTTTTGGCTCCTCACAGCTAACCATCTACTGCCACCAGGACCTCTCCTCCTCCTCCGGGTATACCAGATTTTCCTTCCTCCCCCAGATCCATGCTTCAGGCTGATAGGGAGACTGAGGTACACTGCCATGCTGCTCTGTTGTTTGTCTAGGTGCTCTTGACAAAGCATCTGCAAGGTAAAGATATTTGCCTTTTGTATAAACAATATCAAAATTGTACTTTTGCAATTTTAACAACCATGTGTTGCAGACGTGCTGTGGCTGAATGTATTGGCTTATTTAGAACTGTTGCTAGAGGTTGGTGATCAGTCTTTGTTTGATTAGGTTTGCCATAAATATAATCATGGAACTTCTTTTTCAACTTGCGCATACTGCATCTCAGTTTGGGTTAAAGTTCTGGATGCATAGGTTACTACTATACCTCCTTGAAGACATGCTGCAAGCATCAAGGCCACACTTAGAAGCAACACATAAAGGAGTTACAGGTTTGTGAACATCATAATATCGCAATATGGTTAGACATTTTCTGTTTCAGATCGTCAAATGCTCTTTGGTGTTGGGCTAACCAGGACCAGTTTACATTTTTGCATGTCAGCTCATGTAACGGTGCTGAAAGCTCACAGAGGTCTGGGATGAACTTTCCTAAATAGTTGCCATACCTAGAAAACGTTGCTAAGATGTGACACTGTCTAGAACTGGCATCTCAAGAATTGCTGCTTGCTTAGTTGGATCTGGTTGTAAGCCAGAACTAGTAAACGGTTTACCTTTACAAGGTTGCAAATAAAATATGTGATCTGACAAATATATGACTCACATAGTCAGAAACTGCAATTTTGAATACTGAAAACAGCGAAAATGTTGCACAACAAATTCGACATTCCAGGAATGTCAAATGTTGTCGAAACACCCTACATTTCTGGATATCTCCAAACACCATCATGCAGGGGGGCAAGCCCCCCCACACCCCCTGCTAATTTAATATACCAAATCCGAGATCGCACTAAAGTGAGGGAAGGGGTGCATGTTCCAATCCCCACTAGAGTGCAATCTGCACTCAGAATGGCAAATTCACATGAGGGAATGCACACTGGCATTCGCTCAATTGTGAATTTGGCAATTCGGTGTCGTCATTCTGAACTTTTGAAATCGTTCTTTCTCTCATCTGCTGTTACAGATGTGCGCTTCAAAGATATGAAGGTAAACACTAGTAGACAAATGACCACATAAGTAACTTCTCTCAACTTGAATTTATATTTCTGAGGATTCAATTTAAGACTGACTTCACGTGCACAGTCTAGAACTTTCTTGAGGTTTCTATCATGCTCATCTTCACTGTTGCCCCCTACAATAATGTCATCTATTATGATAGCACATGGATAACCTGAAAAAATTTGTTCCATCTCACGATGAAATACTTCACTGGCAGAATTTAATCCAAATGGCATCCTCAAGAATCTGTATCTACCAAATGGTGTACTGAAAGTAGTTAATAATGTGATTCAGCGAAATTTGCAAAAATTAACTTTTTGCATCCAAGACTGAAAAAATAGTGGCATTTGGCATAAGAGCTGCATCTTCTTCTACTGTACGCATTGGATGATGAGGATGTTTAAGTGCTTTGTTTAAATCTCTGGGATCTAAACATTTTCGAATATCATCTGAGCTTTTCTTATGAGCTACGACCATGTAGGATACTTACTTAGCTGGTTCTTTTACTGAAGGTATCACACCTAAATTCCCCATTTTGTCTAGTGCAGTTTTCACTCTGCATTGCTACTGGAACCTTCCTGGCTGGTCTGACAAATGGGATTACTTCAAGGAATATGTGACTGGCAGTTTGCCAAGCTTGTCTTTGAAAATATTAGCATAGTCACAAAAATATTCTGTGTAAAACTATTGTGGTTGTTCAGATTTATATGATGAGTCTCTTCATTAAGTGAAATCAGCCCCATTCTCAAAATGTCCCTGGGGTCCACCAATGACTGCATGTGTCTTTTGACTACATAAAACTGCAAGTCATAGTTGTTCCCAGCAGACTGGCATGTTTGAACTACTGCACCATCAGTCTGAATCTCTTCACCACAATTAGCAGCAAGTTTTGCACACTTTGCTGAATCAAGTTTTGCACCAGCATTTACTGTGGCAAACATTTGTGCTGATATAACACTGCACTTGTCCCCTTTAAGCTCTACAGGTTTCCATTAATCCGAACAGTACAAAATATTTCACTTTTTGCTGCCAACTGATAATCTGCTGCATTAACAGTTTCATCAATGACAGAAACACCATCAACATAAAAAGTTTGCTCATGGCTTTCTAACTGATCTACTTGCATCTTTGGATGCTCTCTTTTAATAAAAGTATGTGCCACTTTAGACTTGCAAAGCCTTTCAAAATTATTCCACTTTTTACATTTGTGACATTGCTGTCCAAAAGCTAAGCAGTTTTCTCGTTTAGGTTCATGGTTGCCTCCACAATTATGGCAGTTAACAATAAGGTCTGGGATAACAAACAACTTCTTCGATTTATGGTTAAGGTTTGCTGGTACCACACCCCTTTTGGTTTATACCCCTTTTTCATCTTAGCTTTATGTTGTACACTATCAACATTCGCACTGTTATTTACTGCAAACACATTTTTCTAATTCGTAAGCATATTCGTGTGCTTTTTTGTAAGCTCGTACATTTGACAAATCTCTGTGGCTTTGCTCAATGTTAAATCATTATCTTGAAGCAAAATCTTTCTCACTGCATCATTATTAACACGACAGACAAGTCTGTCTTTTATCAACTCATCTCGCAAATCACCAAATTTGCACGTTTTAGCTTTATTTCTCAAGTCAGTAATATATGCTGCTATAGTTTCACCAGGCTTTTGATTTATTGTGTAAAACATGTGCCTTTCCATTGTAATATTCATTTGAAGGTTACACATTTCTCTAAATTTACATTTTAAGCAATCAGTCTTCCCGCATTTCAGCCTGTATTACAATATGGTGTATTTCCCTTCCCCTGCATACCCAGCAGGTGCATACACAAATGAACGTTCCCTCTCAATGGCGTCTGAGCCTGCTAAATTAAGAAGTATGAAGGCCTTTGTACGTGCATCATTATCAAAAAAAGCAGCCTGTATGAAAATATCATATTCTTGTTCAAACACTCTCCAGTTCTCAGCAATATTCTAATCAAATACCAGTGACTCAGGTCTGAGAAATCCCTCTGCCATAACAACAAAAAACATTTAAACATGAACATATTACAGGTACTTGTAATTATGTCAAGACCACAGCAATGTCTTTGAAAAGGCTTCACTTCGACACTGCATACACTGCAAATATTCCAGAAACTTCAGACACTTTGAATAGCCATAGTTAATGCGAAAAGTAGTACATTGCAAAGAAATATGATTATTTTAGCCTTTTTATACATTTTAAACATTTCGGAAATTATTTTGAACATTTCTGCATTTATTTTTAATACTTTTATCAGTATGTCGCAATTTAGGACATTTTGTTTATCTCGAACATTTTGAATGCTTTGCCAAACATTCGGCAACTGAAAAATCATTTAAATAAGTTTAAGTACCTTTGAATAACCACTGACCTGTTTGTGAGTTTTCTCTGGTTTATTCCTCGACTTCTAACTGTGCGCTTCATGCCTTGTGTGTCGCTTCAACTTTGGATCCCAATTCTGGCACCATGTCACTTGTCTCATGCATTCAAAAGAGACAATGAAGTGGTGTATGGGTTCAAGATATTTATTGTAGAGAAACATGTCAGGAACTGGAATTAGAACTTGTATTTAAGCTAACTGATTCACACATTATTTCAAACACACTCACATGTGCATCTCAATTCATGACTACATTCACTCTGGCTGACTGTACAAAATGGTACTGTTCTCGCACTTGTTCAGTACTCCTATGCACATGCTATCTAGCTACAGTGGCTGATTAGGAACAATACACTCGATGATCTACACTTCTGAAGTCTGTCTCCCTGGAATATACACCTCAGTACTTTATTAGCTGCAGCTACTGCCCTGTCATTCTACTTTTCCTAGTCCAGTCCATGTATGATACTATCCCAGAAATCTTTTATTACTTCTTTGCACCTCCTCTAACACGACATTCTGAAGTACTGAATCACATGCCTTCTCAAAGTCCACAAAACACATGTAGCTCATAATGGCCCCTCCAATCCCTGAATGAGGATAAAAAGTTGATCTGCTCTTCCAGTGTAAGGACACATTTTGCACTGCTTATCCTGAATTGAAGGGGCTTCTGTCTATTGAATTCCTTAAGTCTCCTTTACAGCTCCCTCACATAATCTTTCTCAGGCAGACTGACAAGCATGAGTCTATACACTGGACCACACCTTCCTGTATAGTACACAACTGCCACGCAATACTGAAAAGGTATGTTCACAATAGCACCCTAAAATATTCAATACTTTCAGCATTTCTGCCTAAATCTCATCCACTTTTACATTTGTGCCACCTCAGAACATTTTAAATGACCGACTGACCTCATCTACAAAAATGTACCCATCCACTTCTGGCAGACCCTCCTGTGCATGCCCTTTGTGTTCAGATTCAACAAAGTGGTCTTTTCACTCCCCCACCCCCAAGTTACCAGATGTTTTGTCACAACTGAGTTGGGCATACAAGTCAGCAGACGGTTTCAGAACTAGTTTGGGCCCACCCAGAACTCCTCCTCAATGCCTTTACCAAACCCCTCCCTGCTGCTGGGTCTCTGTTTTTGTGACTGTTGTAGTTTCTTTTTTAAGAGGCATTTCATTATATACTGGTCATACTCTTGATCTTATAGTTGAGGAAAGATTTGTGTAGTCCCATCATTATTAGAGTTTGTAACTTTGTTCTCTTATTTCAATAGCTGGTTTAATCAGTAGACTGACCAATGGATTGCGGTTTCCCTGCAGGACTCACTAAGGTTTCTGAATTGATGGAACACGTTTAAAGGATTGTTTATGTTAGCCTTGTAGCACTACAATATGAAAGCTAGAGTAAATGTGTTATTTCCATGGTATCAATGACAGGAATAACTGAGAGATGTAGGATTTTGTTAAGCTAGTTGACAAACAGACTATAACAGTAGATTTTTTAAATTAAAGACTCTATAAGGGTTCAGAAATACTTAGCACATCACGTAGGACAGGAAAAATTGTCAGCTTGTTAGGGGCATTCCAGCCAAGCTCAGAATGGTGAACGTACGGCACAACCCAACTAGAATATTGTCTGTCTTAGAGAAATTGTGTAGAGAACTATATACTAACATGGTGGAAAGTCAAAATTAAAGAGAGAGAGGAGTTTCATGATACATTAGCTCTGCCAAAATTAGAAGAGCATAAAGCAGTAGGTGAAGTCTCCAGTGACAGAGGTTGAATTGGCAGTGTTAGTAGTTGTGTTGTCAATAGAGAAAATACCAAGTCCTGATGGTTTGCCATTGGAGTTATACCAGATAGGGTCAGAATAGACATTAGGAGTGAAGTGTAGAGTAATGAATAGAATATTAGAGGTAGAGCAGATTACTCATTTATGACGTAAGGCCTTAATATCAGTAATTCCAACAGAAGAAAAGAACACTACTTTTCCACAGTCCTATCCGCCTATTTCGGTTTTAAATCAGGATTAGAAACTCTCATGGAGTAAGCCAAGACTGGTGTATTTTGACCAGTGATGGATCATTCTCAGGAGACAGTTTATGATACATTGAAAACCGTGATAATCTTGAATGAGGTGACTAGGGTTGAGCCCCAGTTATAGACACTAGTTAAGATGCTAAAAAGACATTTGACAAGAGTGAGCTGGAGTTACTTGTTTAGAGTTTTAGCACTGTCTGGATTTCAAGAGGGTTTTCTTAAACTCCTACTAGTTACATATATATAAAGGTTCTACAGTGAGAGTGACACTGAATGCCAAACTGTTCAATGTCTGTGGTTAAATGGAGCCGAACATAGGTTCATAGGTAGGCACTAGGTTATCTGCCCAAAGGCATTTATAAGCCTACCCATAATGTGTTGGCTTTCGCCGCCCCCTTAGATTAGTTCCCTGTGCCTCTGTCCAACAGAGCCACTGAAGTGATCCCGGGTAAACTTTCTGTTTCCCGTCCACTCGTCAAAGTTTCTTTTGAAGAGTGTTAGTGAGGAGCTCTGCCTAATGTAGATTGGAAACTTGTTCCAAAGCATGGGAAGTCTCTGGGACAGGAATCTATCCCTCCAGCACATCCTATTTATTGTTGTGGTGAGGTTTAGATCCCTAGAGCGTGTGGCTCGAGGGGATAAGGTTTTCTTTAGGTGGAGCATGTCCATTAATTCTGGGTTGGACATGGCCTTGTATGTCAGGCAGAGATCACCTCTGAGTAGACGGTATGCAACCGAGTACAGCTGGAGTTTCTTCAGTCGAGCTGCCTGTTTGAGGCCAGTGATCCTCTTTGTGAGGTACTTCTGTGGTCTTTCCAGCTGCTGCAGGTGTCTTGTAAGGTACATCCCAAATGGGGTGTTGTACTCTATGATGGGTCTGATGAGTGATAAGTAGAGGGGCACAATGACCTCTTTTGATCTGGATGCGAACCTTTTGTGATTAGGTGGGCCATGTAGAAAGATTTTCTAACCACTTTGGCAATGTGATTATCAAAGGTGAGATTACTATCTACTTGGGTCCCCAGATCCCTTATTACGTCTTCCGTATTTAGGGGACTACCACCTATGTAGTAGTTTGTGTGTACTTTGTTTTTTCCAAAGGGGATGACTATGCACTTTTTGGCATTTAGCTTGAGGCCATGATTTTGACACCAGGTATCTGTCTCAGTGAAACCCTTTTGGAGGATGTCTGTGTCAGCTGGAGAGTCAATTATAGCCCCTAGTTTGCAGTTTTCTGCGAACTTGGTCAGCCATAGTCTTCCTGTGATTGTCTGTACCTCTGAGAAGTAAATGCCAAACAGGAGAGGTCCTAGGACTGAGCCCTGGGGAATGCCACTTGTAATTGGTTTATAGTCGGACCTAGCTCCCGCAACTCACACCATGTGGGTTCTGTCCGTGAGCCAGTTGGCAACCCATCTTGTGACGTAGGGGTTTATGTTCAGGCTAGTGAGCTTGTCGATAATACCAGAATGGGGAATGGTGTCGAAGGCCTTAGCGAGGTCTAGGTAGGCTGTGTGTACCACCTTTCCCTGGTCTATAGCCTTGGTAACTGTCTCAAAGAAGTCCACCAGGTTTAGGAGGCATGATCTGCCCTTAACAAAGCTGAACTGGGTAGGCTCCAGTGTTTGGAGGTTCCCAATGTCTCTGTTAATGAGTTCCATGATTATGTGCTCTATAGCCTTGCAGACCAAGCTAGTCAAGCTTATAGGGCGATAGTTCCTGGGGTCTGTTGTGGCTCCACCTTTGTGGAGTGGAATAACCGTTGCTGTGTGCCACTGTATGGGTACATAGCCTGTGGAAAGGCTGAATTTGAACAGTGTGTTTAGGTGAGGGGTTAGTTCGTCTTTGAGCTCATGTAGGACGCAGCCTGGGACACTGTCCGGTCCCATTGATGCTGCATTTTTGGCTTTGGAGAGGGCTGTTTTAACCTGAGTGTCTGTGATTTCAGGGACTCTACATTCTTCTGGTATGGTTATGGGCCCTTTTGGGGGTGAGAGGGGGGGTGAAGTTTGCGCTGGACCTGTCTGCCAGGATGTTGGCAATATCGGTCGGTTCAGTGTATTTCGTGCCATTCTGCACTAACTCCGAGCAGATCTGAACATTGCCACTTAGATTCTAGACATAGCTAAAGAAAGCCTTGTGGTTATCTTTGGAGTCCTTGGCAATTTTTCATTCAAAGCTCGCCTTGGATGATTTTATGAGGGATCGTAGTTTCTTGCTGATACTGATCAGGGATGTCTTCCCTTCTTGGGATTTTACTCTTTTCTGTACTAGTTTCCTCCTTCTAGTGTATAGCTTGTTTATGGCAGGAGTCCACCAGACTGGTTTCCTTTTCTTGGAGGAGTAAGTCTTGGTTTTGCTTGGGATGGCACGATCCATGCATTCTTGTAGGTGCCCGTAGAATGCATTAGTAAAGGATTTTGAAGCTTGGACAGCTTTATCCTTCAGCATGGGGGCTTTGAAACTTTCCACCTCAGTCTTAAGTAACATGCAGTTTGCTTTTGAAAAGTTTTTCACTGTGATTTTCTTGTCCAGGGGTGGGGGCGGAATGTGGATATCCAAAGTGATTTGCTTATGGTCAGATCTAATCACTGAGGTGTTGGCCTCTGGTGTGGAACACCGGTCACCCATGTTGGTGATGACCAGGTCCAATATGTTGTCACCTCTGGTGGGAGTGTTGACCAGTTGAACCAGGGTGTTTGAGTTTATAAATTCTAGGAAATGTTGGGCAAGGGAGTTAGTACTTGAGTAGTTCTCCCAGTTAATGTTTGGGTAATTGAAATCACCCAATATTAGGGTGTTTGGTAGGACCTTTATGTTTTCCAGTGATTCCAGAAACGTGTAATGGGAGTCCTGGGACATGGTGGGTGATCTGTAGCAAGCTACAATTTGAATTGCAGTTTTTCCTGTTGTTAGTTGCATGTGGATGATCTCTGAAGCTTCATGCTGTGCCACTAACCTGGAGGTATGGGTATCCCTGATGAATATGGAAACGCCCCCGCCTTTTGTATTTCAGTTTGGGTTCTGTGGCCGAAATGTATAGCATGAGTTGTAGCCTGGTAGTGCTGGGGTGCTCTCTGGAGCCTTAAACCAGGTTTCTGTTACTGCACATATATCGATTTTCTCCATACTGAGGAGTGCCTCGAGTGCATGCATTTTGAGGTTTAGACTTCTGGCATTGAGTAGCATCAGTTTTTTGTTTTTTGTTACTTGTGCTATTTATGGTGGTGGGTTTGTCTTTTGAGCCTTGCCTAAAATGGGAACTATGTGGGTGGCAAGAGCCTTGGCCAGTATTCGAAAGCCTAAGGGTGACAGCTGCAAGCCATCTCTAGCGAAGCAGAGTGGCTTGTCGAGCATGTCATCCCAGGCAGATAGACACTGAATCCCCTTTGAATGACACCAGAAACTTAGCCAATTGTTGAAATCAAGAATTTTTTTCTTTATACCGTGGTATCATTCTTGGTGAGGGCAGGATGTTACTCAGGGTCATACTGGCCTGGGCTATGTGATCAGAGAGCTCTTCCATGTCTCTTTTCATGTAGTCCAGGGAGGTACAGCTCAGGTCATTCACACCAACATGGACAATGATAGAGTCATATTTGTACTTGTTCTGGAGTGACCTGAGTGTTTGTGTTATGTGGCGGATCCTGGCACCCGACAGGCAGCTAACAGGAACCCTCTCCTTATTCAGCCTAGTGAGTGGGACGTCAGTGTGCCTGACTATAGAGTCACCTATTACTAGTATGTTGGGTATGTTATTTTGCCTTAAGGGCTGTGATTGCATGGCACACTAGTTTTGTGAAGTATGTGTTTCATGGTTTTTCTTGGGGGGGGGGGGTGGAGGTTGCTTAGATGTGTGCTTTGGAGGTCTCTGTTGGTTTTGCAGATTTTTATTTAGAGCCTCCGGGTATGTTTTCATGTATTTATGTGTGTTTTTTGCCGATGCTGGTTTAATGGGTCTATGTGAGACTGGTGGTGTGATGCAAGTATTTCCCTTCTCCTCTTGACTGTCTGATCCAGTCTTGGGTTGAGAGAGCTTAGCCTCCAGTTTGGCTGTATAATTGCATCTCTCGCATGTATAGTGTTTGGTGGTAGGAGGAAGGGGTTGTCTGTGTACATGAGGCAGTTGTAACATTGCCTCAAAATTCCCAGATTCACCAGTTGGACTGGAGAGTACACCTGAAACTGCCCTTTGGACATGCCTGGATAGGTACAGTGAACTGTTTTACTGGATGGCTGGTAAGGTCGAATAGAGAGCCTTGTCCTTCTGTACAGTACAGAAGGGTCTAGTGCTAGGGTTTATAAGTGCTTGCTATAAGTTTTGAGCAAGTGCCTGGAACAAGGCAGGGATGTCTGTTTTCTCTCTTCTGTTGGCTTTGTACCTAGAACCCCTGACCATGGCTTTATGCAGGTCAGAAACAAAAAAACAAACAAACTGCAGCATGGATAAGGAATTTAAGTTATCCCTACATGTGAATGATCTGTTGGTATATTAGGTAAATCATAATTAAATTTAGTCAGACTAGCTAATCTACTGAATAATTTTGCTCCCTCTGATATACTGCATGTTAGTTTTTCTTGTGGGAAGTTGCTCAGTTCAACTACTTCAGCATGCAGATGGTATTGAGAAAATCTCAGGCACTTATTCAAAGGTGGCATGCATGGTGTTAACATTTTGGGCAATGTACTTCTGCTTTCCAGATGTTTATTCTTCCACAGCTCTTATATGTTTTCAAAGCCCCCCTCCCCATCACCACCAAATTTATCAGGTTGTCATTTTTTGAAAATTAAAAAAGATGGCTTTTCTATGAAAAAAGGTAGGACCACAATCACGTGTCAGATTAACTCTCTCAAGATTCTGTGGTGTTCTGGGCATCCTGGATATTGCATTGTACTGGAGAGCAGTAGAATTGAGAGTTTAATGTCTTTGGAATGCAAAATGGTGGAACTCACAACCTGGAGAATACCTGAGGAGCAGATGTGCCACATAAGTGAAAGGCCTGTATGTGCACTGTTTTGGGACAAAGATCTCAATCAAAGTTCTAAACTTTTTGCAGTTGTATCACAGGGGCTGTACTGGTCACTGAAGGTGCTGGATATTGAAAAGTATAGAAAAATGGAAATGCCAATAGAGACTTTAAAAAATACCCAGAATTGGGATATTTGCATTGTTAGGTAGTACAGTATAAAAAAGTTAAAATATTGGGACAGGCTTCAAGAAAGGATGGGGACTTTTCCATAGTATGAGGCTTACGTGAATCTACATTTCCAACAGCAAGTCTGTTTAAGTTACAGAGGCCTAATAGATATCATGAGAGGTTTATTAAGTGCTTTTCTGTGAAATCAGCCTGAAAGTACAGCTGTGTAAGTAAACTTACCATAACAGTAGATGTTCAAATGATCACTACTGTAGTAGCCTAAGATATATGGGCTATATTTTGCATAGGATATAAAAGCCAGCCTGCTTCCAAAGTTTCTGGGCACCTTCTACATGCTCAAACCATTAGTCACCTTGTGCTCAGCTAACTAAAAATAATGGTTTGGGTGCCAAGCCCTTCAGAGTTTGCATGCCAACTGAGAGAATGAGGCTAAGCCTTGAGAATACATTGCTGGGAAAAGCAAACCACATGTCTGCACCCTGGCACAAAAATTATACAAAAATTAAGGAGGAAGGAAGGAGTAGCTACTGCAGCAGTGATCATCTGGACATCTACTGGCCTGGTAAGTTTACCAACACAACTGTACTGCATTCTTCATACTGATCACTGCTGCAGCAGCCTAGGACATATGGGTAGATTCAATAGCTTAGAACAACTGGGAGGTGGAAGGGGAAAGGTTGAGGAGCTCCATGAGAAAATCCCTAGCAAACCCTGTCCTAGACCTGGAAAATTAATCTAATTTATAGTACTTTGCAAAAATATGCATGGATGACAAAGTTGCTGCTTATAGCATACTTCTTGAGTCCAAATCTTTCCAGAACAATATATGAAGCCAAGGCCCTGGAAAGGTGTGCCTTGACCCTGCCTGAAATACTTTTGTAGCAGGGGAAGCAACAAAAGGTAACAGCCTGAGATAATCATGTGGAATAAGTCTGCTTTGACACAATTGCCCCTTATTCTTATATTCACAAGAAATTAACAACTAATTGGAAGTTCTGAAAAATTTTGTTCTGTCAAGATAGCACCCCATTTGTCTGTGGACATCCAAGGTATGAAGCATCCTCTCTCCATCATTCTTGGGTTCAGGAAACAACACAGGGAAATGGACAGTTTGCTAAAAGTAAACTTGGATACCACTTTAGGCATAAAAGAAGTATCCATTCTCAAAGAAACACTGTTACTGTGAAAAATGAGATAAGGTTGATTCAAAATAAGATCTTGCAGCCCAGATACCCTCACTGCAGAGGTCAGAGCAATTGTTAAAACTGTTTTTCATGTTAAGAACCTCAAGTCCTCAGAACATGCTGAACAAATATATCTCCCAGAGATTGCCACTCCTCTGGAATAAACTCCAATTCACTTGGAGCAGAGCTCTTCAATGACTCTATTCAAGCGCAACCTAGACAATTGGATGGGAGACCTAAATTCTCCCCGGGGGTGGCACTTATGACCCTCATGGACAGGGGCAGTTGGTGCTGATCTCAGGTTCACTCTGTGAATAACAGGCATCTAACCAAGGTCAGTTACGGAACATGGTTATAACCTGGCTAGGCTTGTAAAGGCCCTAGGGCCATTAGCCTAGTAACCTCCTGTGAACCTATGAAGTCAGTCAGATGAGCTGGTTCAAATGGAGTGAGTGCTAGCTTCTCTAACACAAAATTAAGATCCCAAAGAGAAGCCACCATTTTTTTTCTTCAAGGCTTATTATGTAGCACCCCTTTCAAAAACATTTTCATATGAGAATGCATTGAAAGGGGGGCTCCATGAACAGACATGCTGAAATGCCCAACAAATTAATCTTGATGGAGGAGTAAGACAGGCCATATGATAGTAACTTACAATATACTGTAAAACCACAGAAATACTAGCCCTAAATGGTTGCTGGTTGTTTTGTTGGCACCAACTAGAAAACCTTTACTAATTGCTTATATGTGATTTTCTAGAAGCTGGCTTTGTTGTAGCTATCAGTACCTGCTGCACATCATCAGCAAACAGATATTAAGACCCTATTCCAGGCAGTCAGTTGCATTTGTTTGGGGTCAGAATGTATCTAACACCCCTGTTCTTGTATGAGTAAATTCATTCTAAGAGGAAGTTTGTGGTAATTGCCCATGGCCATTTCCAAAGGAAGAGAGAACCACTGCTGTCTAGGCCAGAAGGGAGGCACCACAATGATTTTAGAGGATTCCTTCTGAATCTTCAGGAGTACTCTGGATATCAGTGGAAAGGGTGGAAATGCATACAGAAACATTCCTGTCCAATGGAAAAAAGGCATCTGTCTTTAAGGTCTTTTTGCATGGAGTCCTGGAACAGAGCTTTACCAGTTGGTTGTTTAGAGAGGAGACAAAAAGATTTCCTTGAGGAATTCCCCACAAGTGGATAAATTCTTGGAAGAATCCCAATATATTTTCCATTTGTGAGGGTCTGCATTTGCCCTGCTCGGCTTGTCTGCCACACAATTTTGCTCTGGCAGAATGTAGGATGCCTGTAGAGTGAGATTGTGCTGTAAAATTATATCCCATGCTAATACGACAAGACTGCATAGGAAGTATGATCTGGTTAGCTGTTGTTTGTTTACATACCACTAAAGTATTGTCTGTAACTACTTGAAGCAGTCCTAAAGATCACAGATGATTCAGAGGACTGACAGCCTTTTTCTCTTTTATGTTTATGTGTTTTTTTTCTGAATTTGTTGTTCCAGAGTCCTTGCACTTTTATCCACAATACCAGAAGGTAAAAGATACAAAATAAAAACAAACAAAAAAAACCACTCGGACAGTGAAATTAGCAGCAAAATCAGGTTAATGAGAAACAAATTTAATAAAAATTCAATCTCTCTAGCGCTTCGGCCACAGCCTTCTTTTTTTTTTTTTCCTTGCACTTTTATCCCCTTTTACAAAGTCCAAGGTGTTTGTTGTAACTGCTTCTATGGTGCAGGTGTAAAGAAAGGGAGACCTGGATTCAAGGATAGTTGATGTCTCTACCAAGTGACTTCTTTTTTCACGGATCCCAGAAATGGAATTTGAAAAGAGAATAAATCTTGGTGATGGGACCAAAGAGACGTCAGATACCATTGTATCTTTCTCATGTAGAATCTTGCAAGAGATATCATGAGAATCATGGATGGCATGAGGCCCAAAATCCTGTATTCCCTCACAGTAACAGTCGACTGAGTGGAAAAGCCCTGAAATAAGTTGGAATATAAATCTATTTTTTTCCTGTGGATAAAAGCTCTTTGTACTGAGGTGTCTAGCAGACACTTTAGAAAAACAATCCTGTGAGATGAAGTCAAAAAAACATGAATTTTCTCTTGAAATCCCAGTCTGTATGTGACATCTCCTACCCAACGGAGAGATTCCTGACAGTTTGAAGAAAGACCGTGTGTGCGGTCTCCAATGAGCTATGACAAGAGCTAGACACTTTGTGAATACTTTTGGAGCAGTGGATAGCTCAAAGGGTAAGGCACAGAATTAATAATGTGATCCAGGCACACAAAACCTTAAGAAATGCCTGAAATCTGGATGAATGAGAATGTGATGATATGCATCTTTTAAATCTAAGGTTACTAAAAAACTTGAGTGAGGAAGAAGGATAATAGGTCGTGAAGTGAAAGAATTGTGAACTTGGGCACTATCACAAAGTAATTCCAGAAAGAAAGATGCAGAGCTGGTCTCCAGGATCTCCCTTTCTTTAGCAGTAAAAACATTCTTAAATAAAATCCTTTTCCTAACTGGGAAGGAGGAACTGCTTTGCTTACCACCTGAAAGACAGAATGTGGTGTAGGACAAGAGGAAAGAGAAACGTTTTGTCCAGCAGATGGGGAGTGATCCTCTGAAAAAGAGCAATTTCCTCCCACTGACATCTGTACCTAGCTGGATCAGCTTCAGAACCCATATGTCTGAAACAATCTGTTGCGAAAAAGAGAAAGTGAGATTCAGACTTTCTGGAAGAGATAAGTGACTAATGGCGGTGGGGGGATGGACGGACAAGATCCCTTAAAATAGTCATTCTGCCTTATTTGAAAGTCCTTTGGAACCTCCCTGATATTGCTTTTTAAATGTATGCTTATTAGCAACAATCTGTGACTGTTTATTTTGTTTCTTGCCAAAACATGGATGAAGAAACAGAAATCCCCTAGGAGAATTTAGAAAAGGAAGGCTGAAAAAATCTGAGATATTCCCTGTATCAGCTTACGTTTCTCATCACATTTTCTGATAACCTCTGCAAAAGGGGATCCAAAAACTAAATCTCTATCCAAACGAAAATTCAAAATTTCATTTTTACATCTTCTGGGAGGTTCTGAGAAAGAAGCCAGAGAAACCTCCTCAAAACAATACCAGTGGCAAAAGCCCTGAAAGCAGTATCAACAGAGTCATAAACACACTTTAAATAATGAGTAATGACCTCAGAAACATGAGAAACTAAATCACGTAAAGCAGATTTTTTCCTCATAAGAGGAAACTGCATCCAAAGCATTTCTCATACTTTCAGAATGTCAAACTTTAACATATGAGGCTGACAATTCAAAATTCTAAATATTAAAGTTGCAGAAGCACATACTTTTTTCAAAACTTAGCAATAGCTTTACTATCATTGTCAGAAGGAGACATATTAGAATTAACAAAATGTTTGGCAGCAACTGGATTAACTAAAACTGTAGCTGCTGGGTTAGGTCTGGAATGAGTGTATAAAAACATGAAAGACTGAAGAACTTTTACATTCTGTCTTTTTAATGGTAGCAAGTTGGCTGTTAGGGAAACCACAGGCTGTGAAAAAAACATCCTCCAGTGCTGACAGCAGTGTGGGGATGGCTGAAGGTTCTGAGAATTCAAGTTTTATCAACTCCTAGTATTTTCTGAGGGACTGAGAAACCTCAGTTTTCTCCCACTGAAAACACAGACACATTCTAGAAATAGTATTCCTTACAGGGAGATTCAGATACTATATTCTCCTCAGAATCTGAATCAGAAAACTGAGGAGAAAAACCTGCATCTGTCCCTTCGCATTCCCCTACAAATTCAACTTCTTAAATCTCTTCAGGGAAAGAGGAATCAATTTTTCTTTTACTAGAAACCACCTTACAAGAAGGGTCAGTGATCTGTATAAAACCCTGTGCCAAGCCTAATAAATTAATCCTGTCCAGAGAAACTGATACAAAAGTTATATATTTAACTTTTCTGTCCCCTTTTGACAGGTAAATTGGAGCAAACAGACTTAGCTTTGCTAGCAACAGCTTCTCCAGGGATGGACACAACATTCTGACTAAGCAAGGGCACCTTCCCTGCCCCATCACCTAAGACCAACAAAAGTGCCTCTCCCTTTCCCATTTTGGGAACACCAACAACTGCAGCGGACATGACTAACACCCTGCCCATGGTGGCTGTATAGACTACACCTGAGTGATCTGATGAAAATTATGAGTAGTGTCTGAGGAACCAGCTCTGACTACATCAGTCACCCACCTGAGGCTGAGGCAAATTACTAGCTTGCTGTGGTGGGAAAGGCTGCTTAGTTAACTTATTCTTTGCACAGCTGGAAGAATGTCCAACCAAGAGACCAGTAGTTTGTTCCATGATCGGGCAGAAATTTGTGGAAGTTTTCTGGGGCAGCTAAATGACAATAGTCAGTAAAACTGAAAAGTTACAATAAAGTAACTTTTTCCTACAAAAACAAAGTAAAAAAAACACCTCAAATTATTTCCCCAGTTCTAAAAAGTCAAATAAACACTGTTTCTCCTCAGAAAAAGTAGTTGTAAACAACATCTATCAACTTTTTTACCACAAAAGTAAAAAAGTGTGCATGTTAAAAATACATAAAAGAACTTGACAGCCAATAAAAGTACTTTTTCGTAACTTTAAAATAGTTGTTTTATATACAAAACAAGTTTATAAAAAAGTAATGTGGAGCTTTTTTCCCCAAGGGAACTTATTTGTCCAGCAAAGGAAGATCATTAGCCGACCGTTGAGCCTCATAAGCCCAGAAAGGAAAGCTCTACTCAGAGGCATGAAAGCTCTGAAGGGCTTGGCACCCAAACTAATATTTTTACTCATCTCAGATGAAGCTCTAGAAGCTGCCCAACTGTTATATTCTATGCAGGATACAACACATATTGCTTAGGCTACTGCAGCAGTGATCAATATGAAGAACATCAACAGTAATCGAATGTTCACTGCTTCTACCAATTGATAGTACATTCTGCAAGAGATATAAATACTTAAGAAACATGGCTGCAAACCTCATTTATCAGCCCGTTAATGGTAAGCAGCATACACCCAAAATACTGCATCAGTCAATCACACTATTAAGCATATAGCTTATGCTGAGGCTATAAAGAAAATTTTGCCAAAGCCTCCTAGAACACACCCTAAAAGATCCCAACCTTTAGCATACCAGGCAAAATCTACTCCTTCTCCATTCTTGCACAGTGCAGCGCCACACAAATCACCCAAGAGTCACCAGGAAAGCAGTCCTATGTCCATAAGGCCCATTAAGTCTGGTGTCACACACAGATATTTCTTGTTCATATGTGATTCTATAGTTAGGCATATAGATACCACACTCACCAGACTGGCCAACAACAGGGTGACTGTAGGGTGCTTGTCCATTGCTAGGATCTGAGATATGACAAGGACGCTAAGGTCCTTTTACAAAAGTATGACTACGACCTAGTGGTGACCCATATGGGAGTGCATGACCTGAAGCACTCAACCCAAAGAGACATGCACAGAGATATGATGGAACTTGTTATGTATGTGTTAGAAGCAGGAAAGCCACTGGTCTTGAGTAGTATCTTGCCTTCACTAAGAATTATGCCAAGATACTAAAAAAAAAGATAATCTCCATTTGGCTAAGTAGCTGATGTTACTCTAAGGGGATCAAGTATGTGTCGGCTTGGGATGACATGGCAGATAAAACTTTCTGTTTTGCCAGGGATGGCTTACAACTCTCATATCACAGCTTCTGCATACTGGGTAAAGCCATTGTTGCCCATATAGTGGCTTTTTTTTATGCAGAGTTTCCCTAATGGCCATTCCTACACAGAAAACTCAAACCCAAATTCGGGCAACATTATGGTGGCACTACTCAATGCTAGGAATCTAAACAGAAGTATGCCAGAACTTGACACACTCCTGCAACTTGAACACATCCATATCTGTGCAGCTACTGAGACATGGTTTTAGTGCAATGACTGCACTCCATCAATAGCAGGGTTTGGCACCTATGATGCCTTCATGCTCTTGGGTAATTGTGGGGGAGAATATTGCTAGCTGCAGGCTCCCACCCATGTCTCCCAAAGATAATGGAAATTACCTTAATACCATTGAGGGATTAAATATCAAACCAAATATCTTTTTGATAGGGGACTTCAATTACCCAAATGTTGCCTTGCAGACTTACACCTCTAAAATCGATAAGCTCTGCATCTCACACACTTTAATAACAACACACTGGACAAAAATGTAAAACCACCCACAGGAGGCTCTGATATCCTTGACCTGGTCTTACCTGTTCTCCACATTCCTGGTTAAATCTGACCGGAAATCAGTTATCCTTTCTGTAAGGCTTAATGTTACCACCCCACAATAAAATAAATCTATATTTAGGTACTTCTCCAGGGCAAACCTACTTTATCTTGTAGAAGACCTACTCAAAATTCTCATCAATCTCCTGCAAATAGACCCAACTGAAAAGGCTGTTACATTCACCTCCAATTTTTACTAGCATCTAAGCAGCTGCACAGAAGAAACGGCTCCCAACCACCCTAAATATAATGATAATTTCAAAAATAAACCTCTCTGGTGGGGATCCCATATTAGTAAACTATACAACAAAGCAAAATAATGAAAGTTTGGAAGATATCCACCCCACCCCACCCACACCCACATCAAGACCACATTGAAACATGCCAGCAAGGAACTTAAGAGTACTATTAGAAAATGTAAACCAGAGTACAAATAAAAGGTCAATAAAGATTCCAAAATAAACCACAAATCTTTCTTTATTTATGTCAAGAAATTAAGGAACAATATTCCACAATGTACTGAGCTCATCCATAATAATGTCACACATTCCAAACCCAAGGTATAACCAATACACTAGCAGATAAATTTAGTGCTAAGTTTGCTGCAGCCACTATCCCTGAAAATTTAATTTACCATGTCAAAAGCTAAAAATAATGTTTGTTAGACAAGATAACATTCCAGCCTGCATTCTCATTGGTTACAAATATGTACCATCCATGCCTCTACATAAACGGTTCAGCCTTAACATACACAGAGGGTTTGGCCCTGATACCTACAAAACAGCCACTGTGACTCCTCTACACAAGGGTTGTCCCTCTATAGACTCTGGTAATTATATGCCCATCAGCTTCTCCAGCCTTACAAGCAAAGCCATGAAATGTATCATAGCAGAACTCATTTTTACAGATGTAGGCAACTTAACTGATCTAGACACTACTCAGTTTGGTTTTGTGAAGGAAAGTTCTAGTCTCCTAAACCTAGTGAACTTCTTTGAAAAGGTTACAGAAGCTGTGGTCAGTGGCCACTTCATGCAAGCTGCCTATCTTGACTTTGTCGAGGCTTCTGACACTATCTTCCATGTCAGTATTGCTGAAAATTAAATACATTTAATGTAAACCCTGGCTAGCTAACAGATACCATGTAATGAGAATTGCTGGTACTCTCTGTGAACATAAAATTGTAGCTAGTGGTATACCACAGGGATCAGTGCTAAGCCATCTCCTGTTTGGCATTTATTTTGCAGACATCCAAGCCAATATTCATGAAGTGTGGTTATACAAGTTTGCTGATGACACTAGTTGGGCACCGTTACCTGCTCATCCACTGATACTAAACTGCTTCAAAAAGAATTGTAATGTGCATATACCTGGTGTACTGAAAACAGTCTCAAGCCAAACATAAAAAACTGCAGCATAGTAGTGTTTGGCAAAAATGCAGCTCCCAAGTAATGTGTTATAAGTGGTACTCCTCTTCAAATAGAAACAAACATAAGAGAAATGGGTACTTATGTGAGCAACTCTCTCTCATTCGATAATCGTGTTTCCATCATAGTCAGGAAATACTTCTATCTGGCCCAGTTACTTTCTAAGGAAATATCTCCATGATCCAAAGATGTCATCTTACCACTCTACTCTTTTCTTATTAGACTCATCATTGAATACTTTAGGATTTACAAATCCAAGTATCTCAATCCAATGATTTTTAGCCAAAAATATTAAAGGCCTCAAATCGTTCAACTATCTCAATAGATTAGCGCAATTCTCTTTATACTCAGTAGCCTACTGGCTGTTCCAATGTGACCCGTGTCTCACATTTCAAGTCATGAAATACTCAGTCCAATTTGACCTCTTGTTTCTTTGCAAAACTAGTAGCTCTATAAATTACTGCTAGGGAACAAAATTTACACTAACAAATAAACAAGATTTATTGGAGGAATAGGCTCCTAACTCAATGTTTTACCATGCTATGGAATATGGTACCACTACAGGTCAAATAAAAGTGCTACTTTGTCACCGTTTAAAGCTAGTCTTGGTGATTGGATGGGCAGAGGTAAAATTAGATCAAGGTAATATGTATGGCCCTGCTTGATTTGGGAGATGGGCACTACCAAGTAATTATCAAGTGTGGCAAGGACGTTTAAGTACGTTTACTTAAAGGTGCGTGTTGCTAGGTTGCTTATGGTGTCTGTGATTACTTACTTGCCTAGTATTGTTTCTATGTACCTAATATATATTTTAACAGATAGGAGAGAGGACTGTGACAATAAACATATGGTAACAAAGTCATAGGACAACTTACAAAATGTGAAGTTGGGCACTGCAAACAAGTTAAGGGAAGTGTTTCTAAATTGTTTGAATCTTCAATAACTATCAAGGTTTGGGGAATGTCATGTAGTGTTTCTCATTATGCAATTCACCAGAGGAAATTCTGACTATCTGGATGGGACTATCTCATCTTCTCAAGTACTTCTATACACTGAGAAACCTGGGTGTTATGTTTCTTTTGTGGGTTCTGATTACTAGCAGGAAGAGTGAAGAGGTCAAAGTGAGTTCCTGGCTGCATGTTTTCAGGTCTGATTTAACTTGTTGCAGTATATGTTGCAGTTAAGGAAGCTATTGGAGGAATTTTGGCCAGGATGGCTGATATTTTTTCATAAACATATTTCTTATGGATGCAACTGTTAGCCACTTCAGTGTGCCTTGTTACCTGTGATGCTTAGACTGGCCAAAAAAGTTATAACCATATAATAGAAGCATGTAGATCCTCCTCAAACATACAGAGTGTACACAAATTGCTTGTGGAGGTAGTTAAGATGGAATCCTGGAGATTTACGCAAAGTATGAGAGTTAAATATAGCAGTAAATGTTCTCCCTGGTTTCAGGTGAGTAGTGATTGTCATATAGTTTAATTATGCACAGATCAAAGAAATCAAAGTTGAGGTTATGAAAATGGGAATGTACCTAAAATAGTTGAAAGTTCAAGAGTTCTTCAGTATGTGATGAAACAGAACCCTGCCCTTCCTTATTTTGTATTTTTATGTTTCTTTTCCTCATTAATCTATTCTTTGTATTGTTTTCATAACATGCACTTGTTCACATAAATAATGGGGTAATAAAGTAATATTTTCATAAAAAAAGACAGAAAAAAAAAACCTAATGAGGCTATGTATCTGATTCCAGTTAGAAACATAAGTCGCCCATTTGACCGAAAGGAGGTTGCTTCCATTTTTGATGACTGCCAAACAAGGGATCACAAACTGGAGAACAAAGTAGTAAAAGGCCATTCATCAAACCAGGTAATACACTGACTCAAACTCAAAGCAGCACCTTCCCCCATACCTACACTGGAGGCTTCTAGAATAACTGCTAGAAGTGAGAAATGGCTGACCAAGAATGCACTATAGTTAAGAAGCCAAAAGAACAGAAAATAGAAGAGGCTTTATTAACTTCAGACGTCAGCTGTATGCACTTGCTTACAATGTGTAATAGGAAAACAGTTCCTTTATATCAAAACCTCACCAGGTTAAGTACAGGATTCATGCAATTTTGAGATTTCACAAATATATATGTGGGTGCATGCATCCACATTTAACATGAACTCGTACTTATGCATAAAAGTGACAATTCAGTCACTGTAAATAAGCCACTCACATCTATCTGTAGCCTAAACAGACCAGTTTGGCCTCGGTACATCAAAAAATATATGTTTCAAAGTCCTTACTGCTGTCATCACAATGTAATTTGGCAACAAAAAAGAAACACAGCTGTAAGTGGTAATAATTATGAAAAGAAAACAAAAACAATTTCATTTGATTCATGTCATGCCTTCAACGTCAATGTGTCTAAATTATTCTATCAGACATGCAATATGTTTGTGGGAGGCTGCAGTTTAGACTGGTTGATAGACGTCAACAAGCACTTCAGAAGTATAAACCATGTGTGCAGTTCCACAGCAATCTGTAACACAACTTCTCTATGTAACTTAAGCCACACTACTCTCTGTAGACTCAAACTTCCCTAGTTACTGTGCTCTCTTACACCATTCAGCTCTGTACTTTACATTGTAGTGGGGCAATGATATTTAGATGGGATCTATAATGAAATACCAAGTCTTGGAAGACTGGGCTGCAAAATGCATCACAAGAAAATAATAAATCAATGCTTTGACAGGATGCCAACTCTTCTGCACCTCCAAGATGGGAACTCTGTCCATCACCCCAATCTGTTTGCCCTGAATTTGCATGAACTCAGACTGAAAGGAAAAATAACAATAAAACAGACGTATAATTTTACCTTCCTTATATTGTTCCTATGATCCTATGTTCAGAGTTCTTGGACTTTCAAGATAACAGCACAAACTAACTGTTAAAGCACTGATGCATCGACAGTACAAGAATTGGCTTAAAGAGTTGCAGGTTTCCAGATGTCAATGAACCACTAGGACTAAGTATTGTTAAGAGACAATATTTTATCAACACAATATTGCATAATAAAGTTACACAAAGTTGTACAAAAAATATCAATGCCAATGCATTCCTATACATAACTTGCAATTCTGATTTCTCTTTTCCACTCAATTATATTAGCATTACTATGACATTACTGCATAGCTATAATTACAGTATTAAGTTTAAAGTTTTTCTTTTCCACAGAATTTGCTGTGCATGTTGTTTATTTTTTAAAGGAAAATTAATAACCTAATACTTTTTCAGTTTTTATTTTCAGGCCATTAATCAACACTGGAACCTTTCAAATCATACGCACTGGATATTAAAAAGCTGAGCCAGTGTTCTGACTTTTGGTGGGAACTGGTTTAATATACTACAATCAGAATTTGTCACCATATTTTTTAATAAAAGAAGCATAAAAATTTCTGTAACTTTAGTGTGATGTGAGCTCTTTGAATTCAGTCCATAGGATTTACATACATACATAAATACAAATGTTTCAAGCACGGGCATGAAAGCCCTTCTAGCATGCCAATATGCCAAAACACTTGTTCCCATAATAAATGTCCAGGCTGTTCTTAAAAATATCTAAACTAGTATTGGCTTTAATGTAATTTGGTAGTCTGTTCCAAGCATCAGCTGCTCTGTCAGAGAACCAATTAGTACACTTCTCATTCCTATAGAATCTTCTACATAGGTTATCTGACAATTCTCTAGTACTTTTTGATAACCCCAAACATTCCCAGAGGTAGTTGTTCCTAAATGCCCTATATACCTGAATAAGATCTCCTCTTAAACATCTGTAAGAGACACTGTACAAGTTCAGATATTTTAGTCTTTCATAATAACTTAGATTTTCACATCCATGGATGCCCTTAGTATATTTCCGCTGTACTCTTTCCAGCTTATTCATGCTTGTTTTCCTATAGGGTTTCCATATTGTTATTCCATACTCAAGTTTGGTCTAATGTAACTAACAAACAATGACTTTGTTATGTTTGATTTCCTAGACTTTATAAATCATTTTATACAACCTATAGTTCTATAACTATCATTAGCCAATTGGTTGATATGATTAGAAAAACTCATAGCTGAATCTACCCATATACCCAGGTCCTTAAATGAGTCCACAGTTTCAATCACTGTGTGCTGTATTAAATATTTACCTTTCAGTTTATGTCTCCCAAATCTCATATGCTTAGTTTTTGATGTGTTTATCAACATACTATTCTCCTGTGCCCAAATGGTCAATTTAGTCCAATTATTTTGCAGACATGCCGTATCTGTAACACTTGTAATCAGTTTACCCAATTTCAGGTCATCAGCATATAGACTGTAGAACACCTCAGATGAAAAAGTAAGGTCTGAAAGATACCATCTAAACAAGTAAGGGCCTAGTACAGAACCCTGTGGGACACCTAGACTATAACCAAGGATTTCACCTGTCCAGTTGGTGTGTGATACTTGCCATGTCCTATTTGTAAGCCATGCAGCTATACATCTTATCAACAGTACATCAATACCTAGTTGCACTAATTTATTGATCAGTGTTTTGTGCATGACCCTGTCAAATGATGAAGTTAAATCTATATAAATCACATAACAGCACAATTTTTCATTCATAGCTGTTATTATATTGTTATAAAACAACATGTTACAGGTGGTAATAGATCTATTTTCAACATATGCATGCTGAATTATGGTTTCAAGTCCCAACCTGTCCAGTTCTGACAATAACGTATCCAGTATTACCTTCTCAATTATTTTTCCACAACATGAAAGTAGATTTAAGGTTCTATATGATTCTGGGTTTGTCCTACTCCCCTTTCCCTTAAAGAAAGGTTTAATAAGTGTATGTCTCCAATCTTGAGGAATCTCCCCATATTTATATGACCTAATGAATAACAGATGTAATGGCAGTGTAAGTTCTTGCTTAAGTGTTCTCAGGTAATTGTTACTTATTCTGTCTCCTCCCTGCACTTTGTTTAGATCCAGTTTGCAAAGTTTTTTTTCAATATAATCTAATTTGATTTCAGTATCTGGGATTACCTGGATGTCACTAGGACAACTTACCACCCCTTTTGTGGAGCCAAACTGTTTTGCATAAGATTTTGTAAATATATCTATAATCTGTTGTGTCTGAGAATAAATTTTAGAATATGCACACAGTTTATCAATTTGTGTATCTTTACTCCTTCCACATCTTATGTATCTATAAAAAGGTTTCATATTATGCTCAATATCTTTATATAAATTTTCTTCAAATTTATCTTGATCTTGTCTAACACTATGCTTAATCTGTTTGTCCAGCTCGTTTATTTCAGTTTTTCAAAGTTGTAGTTCGACCTCTCTTCCATTTCTTATATTTTTTGTCTCTCACCTTAATCAGGTATCTTGTTCTTATGGAAATATACCCCTCTGATGTTGCATGCCTAGATCCTGATGTTAAACATTTTTTTGACGTTTTGCACTCAATTTCTCTTTCAAAACTTTCCACATTCCATCTGCAGTTTTCCAACACCTCACTCCAGTTAGTTTTATAGAGTAAAATTTTTGCTTCCCTATAATCTGTAATTAACCTTCTGTGCATTGGCTTAGATTTCAGTTTGACAGAATTATCTAGCAACAAATTAACCTTTATGACCCCATGATCACTGCACATCAATAGTGGTAAAACTTGACTTGAAGTTACAGTAATTTCTTTGGGAACACAAACAATATCTAGTATATTCCACCCCCTGGTAGTTTTTTTACAATCTGAAGCATTTGTTGTTCCTGAATAAACTCTATGAATAATTTCTTGGGTCTATATTAGAACATCGAAGTTTCAGAACTTCAAATGTTCTAATATTGAACCCTATTCAGCGAATGCTGAAAATAGAGAAGCTGCAGAAAACTGAAATTTTTCCCAGGGAAATAATTCAGTTGTCCGTTTCTGTCGCTTTGCTATTTTCAGAGCTTTAGTGGAACATTACGGGTCAGATTCAGGTAAGTGTGCGATTGTGTGGATGTGAGGGTTAGGGCGGGTTAGGTGAGTTAGGGTTAGGGCGCGGGTCAGGTAAGTGTGTGATTGTGTGGATGTGAGGGTTAGGGCAGGGTAGGTGAGTATTTATTTATTATTTATTTATTTATTAACAAATTTAAAATAAATAATAAATAAATAATAGGGCGCGGGTCAGGTAAGTGTGCGATTGTGTGGATGTGAGGGTTAGGGCAGGGTAGGTGAGTAAGGGTGCGGGTGAGGTGGGTGTGCAATAGTGACGGACTTTAGGGTTAGGGTTTTGGTTAATGTAAGTGGATAGTTAGTGGTGTATGTACAGTTTAGTGTAGGGCTAGATGTAAGATTTTAGGTGTATGTGTGAGGATTGCTGTTTGTTTGGTGTGCTTGTGTTCCTAGGGAAAAAATTCGCTGTTCTGAATGTTCGATGTTGTCAGCATTTGCTGAATTGGGTTCGATATTAGAACTGAGGGTTTTCTGATAGACAGATATCCTCATTCCCTGTCACCAGTGTTACATAAAGCAGAATCCTTTTTACTAAATATTCTCTTTCCTTTACAGTCATTAGTCAGTTTCTTTTTCTTCCTTATTTGTTCAGAACTTCTTCTTTTCTTTCTTTTCTTGTTTCCTTCTAAACAAACCGGATCCTCAGATTGCTGAGTACTTGCATCCACAATTGCATAGTTCTCAGGGGCCTAATCATGTTTCATAGGAGTTGAATGTTCTTTGCAGAAAATAGATGCATCATTTTCTAAATGTGTTATATTTGTTCTATGCCTAACATTATTTAGTTCATCAGTCCAGTCATTAATATATGATACAACAGTTCTCCAAGCCATGCCAATTGTACAAGTGCAATCATCATCATTAAGTCGAGATTTGCTTCTAACAATGGTAAGCAAATTATCCAACTTTTGACACGAGGAACAAAGATCACCAGTGTTATAAGCTGTTACCTTTAAATATGCATAGCTTTTATTACACTGTACAAGATACTTGTGCATTAGCAAATCGTTAATTGCATACTCATTTAAAGAATCCATATTCAGCTTTAATTGAATAAAATATTGCAAAGGAAAAAAATGACACAAAGTCAGTAGCAAAGAATTCAAAGAAACTTAAATCAACTTCTATGACAAAAATTACACCAGCAATATCCAACTAAATAATAAAATACAATAAAGTTGTTCTGACCATACAGGTTCTACCAGCCAGACAGAAGTTGTAATTTCTTTACGTCACACGTGATGCTCACAGTCGCACCTCCTTTTAACATTAAAAAATAAATAAAACTTCTCTTACCAGTCAACTCCACAATAAATCACAAACTAAGACAGGATTGTGTTGATATGCTCAGAATTTTCCTCTCTGCAGTCTGTATAAATTTATAGCTGTCTAGGCCCCTTGTGGTGGCTAGAGCTTGCCTGTCCAAAACCTATCCCTTTTTCACAACCAAAAGTGAAACTAAAGGTAAAACAACAAAATATGAATCAAAATAAAGCTTTTTTAATAAGCAGTCTCTTCCTACCTACAAACAGTTAAAAAGAGTGAAAATAAATGCAATATAAATTCAAATAAAACTACTCTTACCAGTCAACTCCACAACAAATCACAAACCAAGACAGGATTGTTTTGATATGCATCATCAGGACTTGATGATGACAGTATATAAAACACATCTTAATCTGTCATCTGCGATAAGTATGGGAGGCAATGACATAAGTTGCATACAAGCATACAAAGTATGAAAGTCAACCAGATTTTGAACTCAATGACAGTGGGCTTGTCACACTCAGTTACCAAAGGGTTTGAGTCAAAAAACATTCTTCCTTGCTAGTACCACATAATGCACCTGAGTAATATCCATATAATCAGGAAATATAGTTAAATGATAGCTCTAAAAAGGTGTATTAATTTATGCCCTTCCGTATCACTGTTGCAGTAGTCATAACAGAAAGGATCTCCTCCAAAAGATAGCCCAACTTCTGGCTAGTATACAAAAGCCTTTAGTACTTATAGGTGTTGTACGTCACACATACGCTCCCCGCCCAAGGTGTAGGGAATAAAGGTGAAGTATGGATGCACATGCTCAAAACTTCTTTGCTGCCAGTCCAAATGCCATCTTTGAACATTGGTCTGAGCACCCTTCTGCTGCGCTGGTTACCAAGACATGCTTCAGATAAGTACTCCATTGGGATTTCCTTTCATCTTCTCTTTTATTTTACTGCTATTTGGTTCATATCATCTAAAATGGGAAAATGTCAGTGTGGAAGGCACATTCCCCAGAAATATCACCATGACCAGTGTCTTCTTTGTTTGGGTGCTTCCCACAACCATCCCTCAGACCCTATGTAGTTTTCTCTCCTTTTTATCTATTTACCTTGAAAACCAACGCCTTAAGTGGTTGGCTCAAGATGCTGTGGTGGAGGCTTCTCATGCCATCTGCCAAGAAAAAGGCCAAAAGGTTTAAGCCTGATACATAGTAGTAGTAGGACAGTATTTATTTATATATTCATTATATATCTGTTAGGAGGAAGTGTGACCACTGGAGGGCAGCATAACATTACTTTAATTCCACACTATTTAAGAATTAAATTATTTGAAAGTATTTAAATTATTTCTACTATTTGTGGAGTTAAAGATGATTTTGATATTTTATGCACATAAGGTTTTGGTATACTAGGATATTGTACTAGATAAGCACAGGCAGTTTTAACATGGACAACTCAACTAAGGGGTGAAGATTTTTTTAACAAAGGTTTTTAATAATAGTTTTGTACAATAAATTAGTTAATTGAAGTTTAATTGGTTGATTCAATGTATTATGTATATAAGGGGGATGATTTAGTAGACAATAGTATCTGAAGAAGTCCTTGGAAAGGATGAAAAACGTGGTGAATTAGTTAAGCATTTAAAGTTCTTGAATATTCGTGTTCCCGATTGTTCGCTTTGGAGTATCTACAATAAATTTATTATTTTGATTCCTGAGCTGGTTTATATTTTTATCCTCCACCTCTACAGTGCCCTTTTAGAATTTGTCTAGTTTTCATAGAGTTCTGCGAGTTCTGGCACTGATACTGTCTTCTTGGTGTGTTTTGTTAGGCCTGATATGGCTGCTGTCCAACCTCCCCTAGACGTCTCTCTTGAGGATGGCGAAAGCGCAGAGGTTTGTCCAGTGACTGTTTTGGATAACTCTGCTCCAACCCCATCAGAGGCTGGCATGGATCCGACTTCTGGCATGTCCTCAGAGGTTTTATCAATGTCCGCTCCTGATGTTGAGGGAAGCCTTGGATGATTATCTCTGAGGGACCAAAGGGGATTCTGCCAATTTTAGTTAAGGAGGAGATTCCCACTATACTCACTAAATGTTGCCTGGGGTCTGAACCTCCCAGGGTGATTCATGTGGACATCCCACACAAAAAGAAACAGAAAGCCAAGCATATTTCTCCTGTATCTATGGATCCCCAATGTGAATGGCAGGATTTTACGCAAGGGTTATTTAATCCTTTAATGATTTTAAAGCCACCTGAAGGGGTGCCTGTCTTGACCCCTTCTTGTTCCTTTACTCCTCTTAAACTACCTAGTGAATTAGTCTCTTCAGATTAGGACCTGGATTGTGGGGAAGAGTCTTTGGCTTACTCTTCTCAAATCCCTTCTCCATTGGACTATAGTTCAGAGGAAAAAGATTTCATTCCTCCTGATTCACTTTTATTGGAATTCTCCTTTGGGGATACTGTTGGCCTCATGATGTAATTTTTTAAGAGAGATTCTGCCCAAGTTTCTGATATTCAGAAAAGAGATTATGAGCTCTACTGGATGGAGACTCCTAAGCCATCTGCTGTTCCTCCTGTTCTGGTTGCCCTCCTGGATACCTTTTCAGCAGCTTCTATAACCCCTGATTCGTAGACCCCTGTTCCCAAGAAACTTGACAGATTTTATAAGGTGCCTGATGATTGTAAATTTGTTTATATATGTTCTTCTGCTAAGCCTTATGTGGTGTCTGTCTCTTTGGGACTGATGCTGCAGAACTTTTCAAACCTCTCCAGGATAAAGGTAAAACCTTGCAGGAGCTAAAGCATGTTTTCGTTTCCACCATCCTTAAGTTTCAGAGGAATTATCCCTCCAAGTCTGCTTTTGTTTGCAGGCAGTCTTGTCCCCCACCTAATAGTGAAAAGGGTTCTAGAGGCATGCCACTTGTTAAGTCTACTGAGACCCCTATTTACCAGAAGACATCTTTTCAAGATAAGTTGTGTTCCTTTTGACTACTGGTTTCTCCTTTCCCTTGGCCATGTTCACTTGTCCTTCCATCTTTCTCAAATCTCTTCCAATGTGGTTAAAAATCACTACAGGCTCTTGTGTATCTTCCTTTACCCATCAGGGACATTTCATGGTTTGGAAATCTCTTTCTCCTTTTTGGGCATTCCTCAACTTCTTTGGGAATAACTTCCTCTTTTCCCAGAGGTACTTTTTTCTGTTTTAACTCAGGGCACCATTCAAGCTGTGCCTCCTACCAAAGGTGTGTGTGGGGGGATGTATTCTACTGGATGTATTCTAGGATTTTCCTGTTTCCCAGAAAGCAGGCCACCTGGTGACCAATGCTGGATCTCAACACCTTTCTCAAGATCCCTTCCTTTAAAATGTTGTCTCCTAAGATTCTTTTTCCCCTCCTTTATCCCCCCCAGGCTTTTCTGGCCTCCCTGGATCTCAAGGATGCTTGTCTCCTTCCCCTTTTCAGGAATTCTTTAAGTTTCTGTTTCTTCTTTGAATTTTTAGATTTTTCTTTACCCTTTGGCCTCTCCACTGCCGCAAGTGTATTCACCAAATACCTAGCTCCTGTCATTGCTTTTTGCAGGTTGAGAGAAATTCAGATCTTTTCTAATCATGATGATCTGATCATTCAGGCTTCTTCTTCTGATGCTCTGCTTCAGGATCTCTATTTTGTCATTTATCTGTTGGACAGCCTGGGATTTACCATAAATTTTTAGAAATCTTCTCTGACAAGTTCTCAGGATCGCATTTTCCTTGGTTTCAGGCTTCAGACCATTCTTGTGCTGGCATCTCTGCCTGCCCCCAAGGCCTTCTCTTTTACTGTCTTTTCAAGTCTCTTCTTCCTATGACTTTAGTTACAGGCAGAGACTCTCTCAGGGTCCTTGGGTTCATGGCCTCCATCATTCCCATGCTCCCTTTGGCCAGGCTCCAAATGCAAAACCTACAGTGGTACCACAAGTCAGTGTGGCTCCAACATTGCCACCCCCTGGGCTTCCTGATCCCTATCCTTCCTTATCTCAAGCTTGAGTGGATTCATCAACTATTTCTCAACCCAGGACTTACTTTATGAGCTCTAGTCTTGACTTACGAGCTCTTTACAGATGCCTCAGACAGGGGATGAGGGCCTCCTTTGGCTCTCTCATGGTTCAGGGTCTCTGGCTTCTGTATCAGAGGTCAGACCACATCAATATAAAGGAGATGAGGGTCATGCTTCTAGCTCTTCGGGCTTACCATTCCTTATTTTATCCCAGGCCCCTCAAAATGTTCACAGACATCACCACAGTGATGTGACATCTCAACAAGAAGGGGGTACGAGGTCTTATCTTCTTTGTTTATTAGCTCTTCAGGTCTGGGATCTAGCTGTCCAGCATCAAGTGGCTCTTCAGGTAGTTTACATTACTTTTGAGCATAGTCTAGTGGTAGACTCTTTGAGCAGGTCTAGCACATAGGCTCACAAAGAGATGCTTCCCAGAGATGCACTCCTGGACACTGTTCATTGGTGGGGTATTCATCAGGTAGATCTTTTTGCCTTTCCTCTAAACAGGCAACTTCCTCTATTCTGTTCCAGAGTCCCAAGTTCTCTGTCTTGGAAAGTGGACACCCTGTCTTTTCTTGAAAGGGGATTTTTCTGTACACCATCTCTCCCATTCTTCTGCTTCCCAGAGTCTTGCACAAGATCAGGCAAGACTCACTCATAATCTTGAAAGTGACTGTCTTTTGGCCCACACAGCATTGGTTCCTCCTTCTCTCTTACGTGGCCTGGGGCAATTACCACAAATTACCTCACTGGGTGGACTTTCCACACAAGACAAAGGGTCTCTTATCCATCCTCACTTATCCACTCTTCAAATGATGCTGTGGGTGATAGGGTTTTGATCCCTTTTAGGCACCTCTTTTCTGAGGACATAATTCAGCCAGATAATCACATTTGTCCAAATGGAAAAGATTTTCTGGCAGTTGTCTCTCTCTCTCGGAACCAGGATCACCTATCTGTGCAGGTTCCTATGGCTCTTCCTTATTTGTGTGATATGCTCCATTATGCGTTACCACATTCTTAAGTTAAAGCTCACCTATCAGCTATTTCTACTTGTCTGCCCTTGGCTCCTCCTCTGGCCTCCAGATTTGAGATCAATCAATTTCTTAAGGGCATACTTCTTACCAGGCCTCCCAGAAAGGCAATTCTGCCTTCCTAAGACCTCAGTTTTGATCTTGAAAAATTGACTCAGGCTCCTTTTTAACTTGCTGCTTCATCTTCCTTTCAACATTGGACTTGGAAGACTGTTTTTCTTTTGGCCTTCACTTCAGTTAAGAGAGTGTCTAAGCTTCAGGCTCTCATGGCTGCTCCTCCTTTTTTATTTTTCACAGAGACAGGGTGTCTCTTTGTACTAATTCTTCTTTTAGCCCAAGGTGGTCACTGAGTTGTCCATTAATCAATATATTCATTTGCTTTCTTTTTTTCCTTCTCTACATTTGCCACTGAGAAGGTTCTTCACACACTGGATATGCATGGACTCATGGGCTTAGATATTACCTGGATAAAGCTAAAGTTTTTCACAAATATATGCAGCTTTTTGTTTCCTTTCATTCCAGGTTTTTAGATTTCGCTGTTCACGAGCAGACCATCTCTTCCTGGATTTCTACAGTCATTTCTTTTTGTTATTCTTTTATGGTAAATGTCTTTCCTCTTCAGTAAAGGCTAGTTTTAAAAGAGATGTTGTTTCCTCTGGTGCTTTTTTCACCAGGCTGGATACCAATTTCATCCTTGAGGCTGCTGCTTGGTCTTCTGTCCATACATTCACTAAGCATTATAAACTGGATGTTACGTCCAGGGCTTGAGCTGCTTTTGCCAGGGCTATCCTACACAGGTTTACAAAGGGCTCTTCAGTGTCTTCCTTCCCCAGGTTTTCTCTTGAGCTTTTATACTTCCCCTTTGGTCATAAATACTGCAACAATGATATGGAAGGACATTGTACAGTTTTGTAAATCTTATCATATCAATAGATGTCTTTCTCTTCACTGTTGCAGTATTCACTCCCTGATCATGCCTCCTCTGCTGTAGCCTATTATTCCTGCCCCTCCTGGCTAAGGAGTACTTCTCTCTTTTCTCTTTCTGGATGCACATGTTCTTCCCTGTCCCTAGGGATATTCTGTTCCTCCTGAGGATTTTTTCAGTTTTGGGTGTGTGCGTTTATGATGTGCCCTGGCCCAGCAATCAAGGAGCCTCAATCCTCACCACTAACACCAGACAGGTCATCTTATAGAAGAGAAAAGGATAACTAATACACACAGTAAAGTACAATTTCCCTTAAGTGCACACAGAGATCACAGTCAGTCTGGGGCTGGTTGTTCCTTTGCTCACCAGGTCCCCAATAAGACTCCCCACTGGCACAGCTATAGGGTCCAGGTCTCAGCCTAGCTGGGCAAGCTAGAACCTCCAGTACCCTCTCTGTCTAACCAGTGCTTTGTGTCCTTACCAAGTAGCTGACACAAAACACAAACACTTTGAGAAAAGTATTTATACAACTTCACAGACACTCCTGGGAAAGGCTGACACAGATTCTCCAGCTGTGCCCCTTTACCCAGACCATACGGTAGTAATCCCTGCCACCACCCAGCTAATAATATCAGCTACTACAAGGCCCTTAAAAGGGTGTCCAATTATTACTGTGCAATATTATAATCCAATGGTAGTATGACTAACAGTCAAGGCTTACTTTAGAGTGGCCTATTACAATAACCTCTATAAATATGCAATGTACTCTAGAGCTTATCTCTACACAAACCAGCCACATGTATAAGGTTTTAAAAATATTTAATAATAAATAATTAAAACACAAGACAAAACTACTACACCACAGAGATATCTAAGAGTTCAGAGATCACACAGAAACTTAAAATAATACAGTAGGACAGGTCTGATTTCAAAGAAAAATACCTAATTAATCTTTACTAGCTTTAACTATTCCTACAAGAAATCACAGTGCTAGAAACTTACATGTGAGCTTAGGCAGAGTGCTGAGTTAGATATCTAAAGTCAAAATGCTCAAAGTCTCTTGTGAGAAATAGTATTTAAACATTACTAACAAACATGTCTGCTGGGTCCCTCCCAAATTACATCATGTTGAAACTTAGGTTTTTCCCAGGCAAACAAACTGCATTATTTAGCAATCTAACACCTGCTCAAAAACTCACAACAACAGAAGACATTTCACATGTATATTCTAACAGAAACCAGACCAGTAAAGCACCATCCACATGTAAATTCTGGTCATAAACTTTAGCCTTAAAACAATGTGCATGAAACCTTCATCGAGACGCACTGGAGCTGAATTCTAACATGAAAGGGTCACAACATGCTTCACTGGGCCAGTAGAGTGCATTGTTGTCACATATTTTGCAGTTCCACATTTCACAGCATTCTTTTACATTCAAGAAAACATACCTGTATTTTAAATTTATTTACAAATGCTAAAATTATATATCCAATTCTATTTGACTAGGCTGACAGCCTTCGCCCATCTCTCCCCAATCGTCACATCTCTTCCCCCCGGGGAACTCAAGAAAGTTTTTTAAGTGCCCTTTGAGAAACATCACTTGAGTGTGTCAGGTCTATCTGGGTGTACCTCACCCAATTCCCTGTCTTGAGATCCCATCTGCATTGGCATTGCTACTCCCACTGCGGTGCTGCACTGACATATCATATGCTTCCAACCCCAAACTCCATCTTAGCCATACCTCCCAACCGTCCCGAATATCCCGTATTATACCGAGTTTTGGGGTCAAAAAATGGGGTGCCACGATTTCTGAGTGGCACCCCTTCATTTCCGATTTTCCTAGCATTTGTTTTTTTAACTTTAAATTATTCCGCAATACCGCATTTTGCTGACATCATCGCGTGTGCGCGATGACGTCAGTGCCATCAGCCTGTCGGAACTCAGCTCTCCCGTACATCGTGACGTGCACGCATTCCCTGCTGGCAGTATTATTTTGAATGTATGCGAGCGGGAAGGAAACGAGAGCAATGAGTGACTACATTTTGGATTCTGGCTGCCTGCGAGAAGATATACACATTTTTAAATGGATCTGGCTGCCTGCGAGTTGGACGGACATGGAGGGGAGGATTAGTTCAAGTGCCCAACAACCCTGTTTGGACATCTGATCTTCGAATTCCGCTATCACTGCCTAACTAAATGCTTTAAAATAGAAACAATTAAAATCCAGGCAGTGTAATTTATATTTCGTCAAAGCACTGCAGGAACAGCACTGGAAGGTTAGTAGGTTAATTAAATGATGATTATGTCTGCCACTATGACGTCTATTAAGTTTTGAATTTCATTTTTTGTAATTTTAAAATAGAAAAGGTTGTAAAGGCAGTATGGCGAGGACAAGTGGGATAGGTGAGGTGGAGAGATATCGATTGTCAAAACGTTTTCTGGGGGGTTGTGATTTGAAAGTGATGAAATATTGTCCTTTTATTTCCTTTAGATTCTGCAGATTGAACTAACTTTCAGAGGCCAGTTTTGGAAATAACTTATTAGTGCCTATTTGTTTAATGGACTGTCAGACTCTTTTTGGTTCACTGATCTTGTATCTCTGCAGATTTTGGAATTAGTTATGTTTTGCTTTGTTAGTGTTTATTCTCACAGTTTTTTTTTTATTTCAGATAGTAATCTAATTTGCTGAGTTTATTTGCTTCCCATTCAGGCAATATTTTGGGAACTTGATCTGGTTACTTAGATCACTGATAACTTGGTAAGACATGGTACGTTTTCATAAATACATATTTGTTTTTCTATGGAAATAGCCAAACTTGGATGGGAGTGAGTAGGTAAAATTTTGAGAAGGCATAATGGTGTCATTGCATTGCATGCCGAATCGCCGATTCTGTGTTAGAGAGCTGTAACTCTGCTTGCCATAAGGCTTCAGTTACTACTAACTACTTTATTTAGTATTATGCATAGCTGAAACTCCAGGAAGTATGAATAGAACAGTGATCACTCATAGAGGGGAAGGTATTAGTAAAGAAGGCAGTCAGTCTGGAATGATTGCCACAACCATGTCTAACAGTGTTCTTGCCTGCAATAGTGTTTGGTCAGATTCCTTGACTGAGAAGTTGTGAGAGATTATTAATAGATATTTATCTCTTTCACTGGAATTTTGTTTGACTTTGCCGTTCAGTGTTTTAAGCCATTATAGCAAATGTATGTTTATGGATTTCTTAATTACTATGTTTAGGATGTTGTGGTTCCTGGATATTAGTATTATGTTTTAGGGTGTCTTGTACTTGTGTGAATGTAAGTGTTACTGTGTAGCTTTAGGCAAATGATTTAATTCTACCTTTAGTTTATATACTGATCTTTAGCAGAGCAGCTATGAGCCTGGCTTTATACATTGTGAACTTTTCTTTTGTTTTATTTTAGAGCCCAGAAACCTAACTCCTACCTTACAATATACATGTCATCATAAGTTCTACTATATCTAAAATTATGCCCTCAGATATGGTTTCTAACACTGGTAAGACATTAAGACACTGCACCTTTGCATACTGTATTTATTATTTCAACATTAAGAACAGAATGAAAAAATAATTTAAACAGAGTAGTTGTTCCTAAAGTATTTTGGAAAAAAATCAAAAACGACATTTAATGTGAAGACATCTGTCATTCCGTAAAGACTGGGCAATACTGTTAGAATATTGCAGTGTAAACTGCATAGTAAATGAAATTCTACATTTTATTTCTTGTTTGATAATTCCTTGGGATTATATTTATAAGAAGGCATCCCTTAAGAGAGTGTTCTAATGTGGTCTCCATAAATGTTCTGGCTATTTTTACATGGGGACTAGGGTGGTATGCCAACTGTTTCTATCTCTCTTGATTCAGAGACTCTCTCCTACTTTTTTCTGCAGTCATACTGATGGCGCTGACCATCTATCATGCTTTCTATCCATATCTTTGCTGGATGTCCTTGTCTCCACTTACATTCATCCTGTCTCTCCCATATCTGCCTTACCAAAATATCTTTCTTGAATATGTGACCAAACCGTCCTTTCAATGCTGTTACACTGAATGTGAGGTTTCAAGGGCAGAGAAGTTTTAATGCCAAGTCTATTTTCATTGTGAGATAGTGTTGCTTTGTTTACCAGATGTCTATTGGTGTTTGTGCACTGGGTTGTAAAATGTAAAAATAAAATCCAAATAATCATTGTAGAAGTAAAGCAGTATGCACACATTAGTGTATATGGTAAATGGGGTGAAATACCCAGGCAATGGGACATTGAAATTGCTGCAGGGGGACTCTGGTGCCATATTCTGATTGTCTGTTCTTCAGTTTGCATTTGAAAGTTGGTATCCCACAATTCCATTGGAGTGGGCGGGGTTACATAATTATGTATACAAATTTTATGTTATCAGCGTACAGATTTGTACCTATTTTTCATGAGCCTTGTCCAGATTTTTGATGTTTCTAGGTTGAGAGGTATGATCTTAGCAACTTGACATTTTGCTGACTGGCTCTGTTTAACCATGTTAGAGGGTTGTGATCTGTCATCACAGTGAATTTCCTTCCATACAGATAAGGCTGAAGTTTTGTAGTGCCCACACTATGGCTAGACATTCCTTTTCTACTGCTGCATAGCATTCATCCCTGGGTTGGAGCCTATGACTGGGCACAATCATAAAGTTTCCCTTATAAACAAACACATTCAAAAACTGAGAAAACTAATAACCTCATGCATATCAAAACTAGCCTAAGTGGAGACATCCACCCCAACCCTGGCCCTACCATCTCCAACCCCAATCCTCATAATCAAACTAGAAACCATAACTTCTCACACATTACAGCCAATAGAAAGCCAAGTGACTTCCTTCTACTAAGCCTAAATATTAGAAGTATATCCAACAAAGTCCATGAACTCCATGCCACCATAGACTTGTACTCCCCAGATGTAGTCATCCTGACAGAAACCTGGCTAAAACCTCACATTGTAAACCACCAACGACCAGCAAAAAACGATAGTGAACACGCAGTAATGAAGAAATAATGATTATTTATTTATAATTCCTTCAAATCCACACCGGTTTCGGCTATTCAGCCTTTATCATTGAATACAATAAAGTTTTTTTGAATGAAATGAAGCAGCCTGCATTTATACTAGTCTCTGATTACCTGGAAGCAATATTACAGCACAACCCAGTGGCTGGAGTAACAAAGTGCATGTTCCATTCTTGATTAAAGCATATGGCCAGTGACATAAAAATGCCAGAGGTGTAGATATTAAATCATATTTTTAAAGATAAAAATCAAAGTTCTGGAAGTAAGCCATTATATGACATACATATTATAAGGTAATAGACCAATACCATAGTCACTATTTGTGAATGCATATCATAGTGTAAAAAAGCAGAAAATATATACCACTAGTATATATATATTTTGAAGGGTGATAACCACAAGTTCAAAAGAACTGAATAATAATGAACCAAGTACTGATCATATAATATATTACAAAATAAGACAAAAAGAGTATAGTGGCCTCATTCTCAGCTATATTATAGATTATAATAAATTGAAATAATATGCTTGTAGATAATACAAGTTCAACATTGTAATTGTACAATACTCAATGTTTAACGCCAACATACCAGATACGAATACCAAACCATACATATACATATTCGTATCCTGAACAATTTTTTATCATGCTTTATAGGGTATAATATGAGCATTGGTAGACCTAACCACCATTGAATGGTTCGTACTAATTCTTGATCTATATGAATGTTTGTTGTTGTAACCATGATTATGAAATCCTCCAGTGTTCAGTGAAACTCACAGATGGTCATTCAGACCTGGGGGGAATAAACATCCAAGGTTGGTTATCCAATATTGTTCCTTGTGGTTTAAAATGGTGTGCCAACCCTGTTGGTTGTTCCTATCTCCCTGAATTTTGTCAATGATCATGAACATAAACTGGGCATTGGGATGTTGTATCATGTGTCTGTATAAAGCATTTGTTTCTTTTTTGTTCCTCATGTCACTACGATGTTCTGTCATCCTTATTCTAAGAGACCTAGAGGTTTGACCAACATAAAAAGCTTTACATTGGCAGGTAGCTAGGTAAATAACCCATGTACTGCTGCAATTACCAAACACCCTGGTTTTAAATACCCGATTGGTGTTGGCACTGGTGAATTCTTTTAGTGTACTAACTTGTAAACAGGAGCAGCAGTGACCACATGGAAAAGTACCAATTAGTTTATCACCACTGATAGTGGTCTGATGATATATCGCACCTCCCCCCTCTCTGTTTTTGTAATGTGAAAATAGCCCTCCCAAATTCTTGCCTCTTCTGTATGACATTTGACATTGAGGGCCTAGTATTGACCTTAAAGTGTCATTAGCCAAAAGAATTTTCCAGTTGCAATTAAGTATATCCCTGACAATAGGTTGGTTCCTGCCATATGTGGTGACAAATCTCAAGATAGAATCCTGATGAGCATGTTCTGATTTTTTGTATTGTAACAATGTTCTCCTGTCTATGGTTTTGCTCCATGAACTAGCTGTAATATTGCTTCCAGGTAATCAGAGACTAGTATAAATGCAGGCTGCTTCATTTCATTCAAAAAAACTTTATTGTATTCATTGATAAAGGCTGAATAACCGAAACCGGTCTGGATTTGAAGGAATTATGAATAAATAATCATTATTTCTTCATTACTGCGTGTTCACTATTGTTTTTTGCTGGTCATTAGTGGTTTACATTGTTGGCTTGACCCTGCATGCCATCCTTGCAGAGCGTATGGTTGTTTGCTAAAACCTCACATTACCAGTGTGCAAATACTCCCTACAGGTTATGGCATACTAAGAGTAGACCGGCTAAACAAGAAAGGAGGTGGTGTAGCTATAATATTTAAACAGCATCTAAACATCCAGATCTTAAAATCATCAGCTCCACAAATAGGCAATGAAGAAATAATATATACCAACCTCAAAATAAACCAAAACAAAACCATCAACATAATTGGATGCTACTTTCCACCTGCCAAAACATCCCTCCACTAGAAACCCTCCTCAGCTGGTCTACCCACCATCTCCCCCAAGAAACTATCATTTTAGGTGATTTCAATATTGACTGGCAATCCTGTTCTGGCAACCATCCAACCCATCATGTAAACCTTCATGGCTTCACCCAACTAGTCCAGTCACCCACCAGGATAAATAAACACTCCAACAAGCACACTACCCTGGATTGGATACTAGTCAGTAAGAGCCCCCAGTCATATATAACAGGCTGCTTATCAGACAGCCTCAGTGATCACTCCCCAAGATTCCTACTCAAAAAATACCTATACCAAGCTAAACCTGTCATCTACCGTCAAATACATAAAAAATGAAATTTTAACCCACTCACATTCATCTCATCCCTCAAAGAATGTAACTGGCATCCTCTAAAGTACCTCAGTCTTGATGACGCAGTTGAATTTTTTAATACTACCTTCCTGAGCATCCTTAATTACCATGCCCCCATAAGACTTTCCAGAATCAAAGCACAACCCTCCCCATGGCTACAGAAAACCACTAAGTCAGAAATGAAAAACTGGGATAAAGCCTGGGAGAACTGGTGCAAAACCAAAACCTCCTCAACTAGACAGAAATTCCTAGAACTACGCAATAGATTCAAAAAGCTAATAAAACAGGACAAATTCCAATACTACCAGGCTGACCTACACTCCTCCCAACACAGCCCCAAACAATTCTGGTCCTCCATAAACTGCATCCTCCACCCAGGTAAAGTCAGTACCCCTCCTCCTAACATCCCTCACTCCTCAGAAAATATTGCTACCTCATTCAACACACACTCCACACAAACCATACTATCACTAGCTAAACAACACAACCCCCCTCCCCTCCAACCCACACCTTCAACTAGTAATATCCCCACTGCCTTCTCTTTTTCTCCTGTACCTACCTCCAACATAAAAAACTCTTAACTAAACTTAAGCCCACCAAATTAGCAGCAGACAACCTCCCAAGTGAATACCTACAAATCACAGCTGATGCTCTGGCCTACCCAGTATCCATCTTGATTAACCGATCTCTGTCAGAAAGTTACGTTCCCACACTGTGGAAAGTATCACATATAATTCCCCTCCACAAAGGCGGACCCTCCACAGAACTAACCAATTACCACCCCATAGCTATTCTCTCTCCACTCTCCAAAATACTAGAGAGATGCATACACTCTCAGGTCTCAGACTACCTCCTTACTAACAACCTCCTTTCCAATACTCAGCATGGTTTCTGACCAAACCATAGCACCACCACTGCCTTATTTTCCTTTACTAACACTATCCTTCAGCATAAAAACAATGGCTATCTCTCCTCTGCTACTTTCTTTGACGTATTTAAAGCATTTGACATGGTCCCACACAAACAACTTATCTCTGTCCTCAATAACCTATCTTTCTCACAATCAGTCAGCAACTGGTTTCAGAGTTACCTGTCTGACCGCCAACAATCCATTGTATGGCAGAATGACATATCTCCCCAACTACCCGTCTCCATAGGGGTTCCCCAAGGATCCATCCTTGGACCCCTACTCTTCCCTGTTTTCACCAATAATCTAGCCTCTGCCACCAAACAAGGCACACTCATACAATACGCAGATGACTCAACCATCATCTGCTCAGCCCAGTCCCTACCCAAACTGCAAAAAGTCACACAGGAAGCCTTTTCCTCTGTTGAAACTTGGGTTATCCAATGCCCAATTAATACTCAACCCAAACAAAACTAAACTACTCATCTTCCAACCCACCAAACATACTCAAAACAACTCTCACTTTAACATCACAGCAAAAGACAACACCACTATATACCCAACTGAACACACCAAATTACTAGGAGTGGAAATAGACAATAAACTAAAATTTGACATTCACATATCCATGACCATAAAAAAGTCCACAAAAAACTAGGAGCGTTCTACAGAAATAAGCAACTTCTCACCAAAGCAGCAAAGATTTCAATAGCAAATTCCCACCTTATCTCCACCCTGCTTTATGCCTCTCCAATATATACCAACCTAAGGCAATGCGATCTAAACAAGCTCGAGACCTGCTACAACAAAATCGCCAAATTCGCCACAGGGACATCCTACTGTAGTCACCACTGTCTCTCACTTGCTTAACTGGGCTGGCTTGAACTCCCTCACCTCCTTCAATGGTATCAACTCACACTCGCCCACAAACTAGTAAACCATCCACTAAATGTCCCATCCCTCCAGAATCTACTCCAACCCTATCGCACCACCAGACCACTAAGATCCAGCAACAAAAATCACTTGCAGATCACTAAAGCCAATAACTCTGCTGGTGAAGCACTATTCTCTTGTACCATAGCCAAATTATGGAACTCTCTCCCACCCACAATTACCTCCATACCATCATGCACCCACTTCAAAACTTTACTAAAAGTGCACTTAAAAACATGCTGGCTATGCCCTTGCAACTCCCACTCTAATATCACCCACCCCATCCAAACACTACCTTTCTTTCCACTCCACCAACTACCTTGATTATAGCAAGCTCAGATGCTCATAAGCCTAGTACTTATTATAGAGCAGGAACTTCTTATTGTAACATTTGTTACTGTCTGTTATGTACTTCACAGATGTTCTTTATCTGTAAATATGTTGTAAGCAATTGCTATGTAAATTGTTAATCGCTATGTAATCCAATGTAACTACTGTCTGTTTATTTTAACTGTGGAGCTTTTCTCCCTGGGCCTCTGCTGAAAATGGACCTACATCCAGTCAGACACTCCTGGTCAACAAATATAAATAAATAAATAAACCACTGGGTGCTCTTCTCCCTCTGAAGAAATCTGGCTAAGTACAGCCCCCACCCCATAGTTTGAAGCATCCACCTGCACAACAAATTCTTTACTATAGTCTGGACTGGCTAACAGAGGGGGGTCCTCCCGGAGCTTCCTTAAGCTTCTGAAATGCCTGCTCACATGCTGAGGTCCACACTACCTTATCTGGCATGTTCTTCTTTGTCAGGTCCGTGAGGAGAGCAGCTATGGTACTATAAATGGGAACAAACTTTCTGTAGTACCCTGCTGTCCCCAAGAATGCCCTCACCTGCTTTTTGGTAACAGGTGCAGGTCATGCCTGAATGGCTTCCACTTTGGCAGGTTCTGGCCTTATCTTACCACTCCCCACTCTATGTCCTACGTAGGAGACCTCTGCCATACCCACCTGACATTTGCTCAGCTTAATGGTAATCCCTGCCCTCTGTAGTCTGCCCAGCACCTCCCTGACATGCTGAAGGTGCTCTTGCCAGGAATGGCTGCAGATAGCAATATCATCCATGTAAGCAAGGGCAAACCCTCCTGCTCCTGCTAAGACATAATCTACCAGCCTCTGGAAAGTCGCTGGGGCATTCTTCATCCCAAAGGGCATTTTTGTGAACTCATACAAGCTAAAAGGAGTCACAAAGGCTGACATCTCTCTAGCACTGGGAGTCAAGGGCACCTGCCAGTAACCCTTGGTAAGATCAGTGGTTGTAAGATACTTAGCCCCACCCAGCTGCTCTAGGGCCTCATCTGTCCTAGGCATGGGGTAAGCATCTGCCTCTGTGTGACTATTTAATTTCCTGTAATCTACACAGAACCTGGTGCTGTCATCCTTCTTTGGCACCAGTACAACTGGGGAGGACCAGTGACTGTTGGACTCCTGAATCAGCCCTAGTTCCAACATCTCCTGTACCTCTTCCCTCAGAGTCTGTTTGACTCTCTCAGGCACCCAATAAGGGGCCTGCCTGATAGGCCTTTGGGGTCCTGTATCCACCTAGTGTTGCACCAGGTGAATGCTCCCTGGTTTCCTGGTGAACATGCCCCCAAACTCCTGCAACACTGCTCAGATTTATCGAACCTGGGTAGGAGATAGCTGCTGGGACATTGCTACCCCTTCCACCGAGGTGTCAGCCTGAGCCTCACTGAGGAGATCAGTCACAATATCTCTCTCAGACTCCTCCTGCAATCCACTGCAAATGCTCAGCACAAGGGCCTCCCGATCATGGTAAGGTTTCATCATGTTAACATGGTACAATCTGTGCCCCTGCCATCTGCCTAGCACTTCCACCATGTAGTTAACATCACTTACCTTTCTTACCACCTTGTAGGGTCCCTTCCAAGCTACCTGCAACTTGTTGTGTCTGACAGGAATGATAACCATCACCTGCTGCCCTACAGCAAACTCTCTATCTTGAGCATTCCTGTCATACTACACCATTTTCTGTTGTTGGGCTTCTGCCAGGTACTCCTGGGCCAGGCCCATGAGTTCCCTGAGCCTTGTCCTAAGGGTTAGGATGTATGCCACAACAGACTCCTTGTGAGACTCACACTCACCTTCCCACTCATCTCAAATTAAATCCAGAGGTCCCCTCACCCTATGCCCATACAGCAACTCAAAGGGTGAAAAACCTGTGGATTCCTGGGGAACCTCTCTGTAAGTAAACAACAGATGTGGAAAATATTTGTCCCACTTCCTCTTAAACTTATCTGCAAATGCCCATAGCATGGACTTGATTGTAGAGTTAACCTCTCAACAAGACCATCAGTCTGGGGATGGTAGGGGGTGGTCTTCATGTGCTTCACCCTACAGGACTTCCACAGACAAGCCAGCAGGTCTGACATAAAATTGGCACCTCTGTCAGACAGTATTTCCTTTGGGAAACTTACCTTGCTGAAAATCTCTAGCAAAGCATTTGCCACCTTCTCGGCCTCAATGGAGGACAAAGCCATTGCCTCAGGGTATTGTGTAGCATAATCTACAATCACTAGGATTTACTTTTTCCCTGTGGAACTTGGGGTACCCGGAGGACCCACAATATCCATAGCTACCCTCTGAAATGGCTCCTCAATCACAGGCAAAGGCATCAAAGGAGCTCTCACCTTGTCTCCTGTCTTGCCTACCTTTTGGGACTGCTCAAAGGTCCTGCAGTACCCTGTTACATCTCTGGAAATTCCAGGCCAATAGAAGTTTTGCATAATACGCCTCTTTGTACGTTTTATGCCCATATGACCTGCAAAGGGAATATTGTGGGCTATGGCTAGAAGTGCCAGACGGTAAGCTCTAGGCACTACCAACTGCTGTACTCTCTCACCTTCTAGTCCTCCCTCAGGGGTCCACTCTCTGTATAGTAACCCTTTATTCCAGTATACAGATTCCCCCTTTCCTTGAGAATCAGGTGCCTCCCTAGCTACCTGCCTCAGGCCTTGCAATGTAGGGTCTGAGAGCTGAGTCTGTCTCAAGTCTCTCCTTGTAACCCTTCCCAGCTCCCCTTCCACAGGAAGTCTGGCATCCTCTGACAAGTTGTGCCTCACTGTCAACCTGGGTACTACTACTCACCTCTACCTTTGCAGTTACCCTGTCCAAGGGAACATCAGTACCCACAAGCAGCTGTGGCTCACATTCAGTTTCACTTCTACAGCATAGCTCACTCCCTGAAGTAACCACCTCGGCAGTCCTGGCTGCAAGTATGCAGTCTGTCTGGGTCTCACCAGGCTACCAGACCCACATGCTTGTCTCCTAGCCTGACTGCTTTTAACTGCATAAGTACATGGTACTGCCTCATCCAAATCCTTCCCTCTCAGACATCTGCAGGATTCCATACCCCTGTTGTCTCAAGACAACCTACTATTGGCATTTGGTCTTTACCATTTACTGGCTCCCTCACCTTTGGTTCCCCACCTTGCCTCCGTGGACACCTGTATGCCACATGGCCCCACTGGTTGCATTCTAAACATTTCACCCTAGGTCCTGGACGTGCACCCGGACTAGTGGCTTCCCCTGCTACTGGCGGATTCTGTTGGGGCAGTCTGTGCTGTCCACCATGGGTTCCTTTAGACCCATGAGCAGTACTGGGGGTCCCTTTCCTGTGCAGGGCTACCCTGCTTGCTAGGTATAGGTCTCCTTTCTTCCCCAACTCCTCTGAAGTAGCACACTGTCTATCAGCTAACCAGATCCTCATGTCCTCAGGCAAAGTGCTAAGGGCTTGTTCCCTTACCAAAAGGTCTGCCAGCCCTTCAAAAGTGGTGACCTGACATCCACTCACCCAGCCATGAAAATAAGTGCTCAGTTCAACAACACATTCACATACATTTTCATCTGCCTTGCATCTATGCTCACAAAACTTTTTCCTATACATTTCAGGTGTTAGCTCAAAACATTCTAATAAATGTCTTTTTACAGCAGTATAATCAAAACAGTCAGTGTCATGCATTTTTGCTAAAGAAGTTACAGCTTTACCATGGAGTAAGGGGGTCAGGAACTGTACCCAGAGCCCTTGGTCAACTTCATACTGTTTACATACCTGCTTAAACATATAAATGAAGCTATCAAAATTATCCCCCTCTTTAAACTGTGGAAGAAATTTACTGACCTTTTGTGCTTCTGGGGTCCAGTTACTCCTTTCCCCATTACCTCCATGACTCTGGCGAAGAGTCAGCATTTCCCTCTCATGCCTCCTCTGCCCTTCATTTTCCTCAGCTTGTAGACTCCTCATTTTCTCGGCTGCTTCTAGTTCCATACTCCTGGCCTCCAACTCAAGTCCCTTTAGCTCCAGCTGGATTTTTAAGTCCACTGCAGAAAGGTTGAGCTGTCCATTCTCTGAGGATATTGTATCTCCACTGTCAGTCTGATTGTCCTCCAGGCTGCTGTTTTCTGATGCAGCTGTAACCAAGGCTGCAATCATGTCTGCTTTAATCAGGTTTCCATGCACCAGTCCCCTAGCCTGGCACATCTCCACCAGCTGGCTCCTTGTCAGCTTTCCATACTCTTCTGCTGACATACTGCCTGCTAGCTCACCCTGACTAACACTAAGCTAACAAAAGAAATAAAACAATTGTGATCTGAACTCTGAGTATACACTGTGTGGTTATTTTAGAGTACAAAACACTTTTAGAGATCACTGTACATAAGCTATAGGAATTTGCTCTACCCACACCACTACAAGCCAATTAGTATGTGAAGTAGATCTCACCACTGCCAAACACTTGTGACAACCATGCCCTGGCCCAGCAATCAAGGAGCCTCAATCCTCACCACTAATACCAGGGAGGTTGTCTCTTAGAAGAGGAGGAAAGGATAATTAATACACACAGTAAAGTACAATTTCCCTTAAGTACACACAGAGATCACAGTCAGTCTGGGGCTGGTTGCTCCTTTGCTCACAAGGTCCCCAATAAGACCCCCACTGGCACAGCTATAGGGTCCAGGTCTCAGCCTAGCTAGGCAAGCTAGAACCTCCAGTACCCTCTCTGTCCAACCAGTGCTTCGTATCCCTGCCAAGTAATTGACAAAGCTCACACACTTTGAGATAAGTATTTACACAACTTCACAGACACTCCTGGGCAAGGCTGACACAGATTCTCCAGCTGTGCCCCTTTACCCAGACCATATGGTAGTAATCCTTGCTGCCACCAAGCTAATAATATCAGCTACTAAAAGGCCCTTAAAAGGGTGTCCAATTATTACTGTGCAATATTATAATCCAATGGTAGTATGACTAACAGTCAAGGCTTACTTTAGAGTGGCCTATTACAATAACCTCTATAAATATGCAATGTACCCTAGAGCTTATCTCTACACAAACCAGCTACAGATAGAAGGTTTTAAAAATATTAGTAATAAATAATTAAAACACAAGACAAAACTGCTACACCACAGAGATATCCAAGGGTTCAGAGATCACACAGAAACTTAAAATAATACAGTAAGACAGGTCTGATTTCAAAGAAAAATACCTAATTAATCTTTACTAGATTTAACTATTCCTACAAGAAATCACAGTGCTAGAAACTTACATGTGAGCTTAGGCAGAGTGCTGAGTTAGATATCCAGAGTCAAAATGCTCAAAGTCTCTTGTGAGAAATAGTATTTAAACATTACTAACAAACATGTTTGCTGGGCCCCTCCCAAATTACATCATGTTGACACTTAGGTTTTTCCCAGGCAAACAAACTGCATTATTTAGCAATCTAACACCTGCTCATAAACTTACAACAATAGAAGACATTTCACATGTATATTCTAACAGAAACCAGAGCAGTAAAGCACCATCCACATGTAAATTCTGGTCATAAATTTAGCCTTAAAACAATGGGCATGAAACCTTCATTCAGATGCACTGGAGCCAAACTCTAACATGAAAGGGTCACAATATGCTTCACTGGGCCAGTAGAGTGCAATGTTGTCACATATTTTGCAGTTCCACATTTCACAGTATTCTTTTACATTCAAGAAAATATGCCTGCATTTTACATTTTTTTACAAATGCCAGAATTATATATCAAATTCTATTTGACTAGGCTGGCAGCCTTCGCTCATCTCTCCCCAATCGTCACAGCGTCCATACATCATCTTTACTCACTACGCCTAGGGCGCGGAGCATACGTGTGATGTACAATGCCTATAAACACTAAAGGCTTTGGTATACTGGGCAGAAGTTGGGCTATCCTTGGCACGATATTTCTTCTGTTATGAATACTGCAACAGTGAAGAGAAGGACGTCTACTCTGATGGTAAGATTTTACACAGCTGTACTATCTACATACAATGTTACTTTTTAAAAAAACAATTTAAGTGTCCTATACAGCGATTGTTGTGCAGATATCACATAGGTTGCAAAGTCAGTTTATAGAATCTGATCGACAACATGTGACCTATAAGCAAAGTGCTTCACTGACTGCCATGCCCGGATGATCAGTAGCAGGAAATAACAGCCTCTGATGATGTACCATAGTGGGGAGGAAAGAACTCTTCATCACCACCACCCATTCTGAAAGTCCATTTCATGAATCCACAACATTCTCACTGAATAAGCACTTTCACAGATCCAGAAAGTAACTGCTCCCTACAGTCTGCTGCTGATTTTTCTCCTCTGATTCCCTCTGCCCTTATTGTTTTGAAGGCCCTTCACAAAATCCCTGATATGATCTTGTCCGCCTATATCATATCCCCCAGTCTCCCTTGATCCCTAAGATTCCAGCTCCTCTATTTTAGGATCCGATCCTTACCACTGTCTCTCACATACACTTCTGATGACCTTACTTGGGACTCTGTCATCATGCTGTTCCCTCCACTGCATGCAGTAGTCAGGGCGTGGCTAGACTACACCTCTGCAGTATAAATGCTGTTGCCAAACCTTTCTCATCATCTCTATTGGTACAGTCTAGCTGGAGTTAGTGCCACTGAAATCTTTTATTGTTCTGTTGCCCTAATTTCCAGGCCCCATCTGTTGCTTCACAACAGGGTTATTGTGGCTAATGTGCATACTTTGCATTTGTGTACAACAAACCTCATATGCCAACTTTCTGCCACCCTGGTCTTCCTTTCAAAATCCTTACTTTGATTCCCCTCCTCTACTGCTTAGCCTAGCTCTGTCATCAGCAAAGACATTCATCATGTTCTCTATGACCTCATGTATGTCTAAAATAAACATACTTAAAGAGTACTGGACCCAGGACTGACCGATATGGTGCAACACAACTCCTGGTGTTGGCACCATCCAACTCACCACAACCTTCGGGATTCGAACCTTCAACCATGCAGCTAGCAATGTCCCCAGTCTCAATCCTGCCCTCAACCCCTCCACTTATTCTTGCAGCTGCTGAATGTGTATATAAGCTTATATTTAACAGATCCCTTTAACCGTATTCACAGTCCCATGTATATACGTCACATAGTCTAGTTTCCCATTTACGTTTAAGCTTAATTGATCTCTTTAATCTTATTCAGAGTCCCATATGTATATCATGTAGTCTGGCATCCATGGTATGTACTATTGTCTTGTTTTTTATTTTACATTTTCAAACACCAGCTGCTACAGCTACCAGTAAAAGACTAACTAACTAACTGACAGGCCTTCTTGAAGTCCATTTATATAGGTACTCAACAGAAAAGATCTCCTGTTAACCATGTCTTCAACCTGGAGTATGGTGTACTGACATCTACTTATGGTCTTGAACCACTGTCTGCTATCCTGGAAATTCTACACCCTGGGTAAAGCAAGCAGCATTTGCTTCATCATTTTGGCAGTCCTCAAGTAAAACAGTCAACCTTTGCTTCACCACAATCTGCGTTTCACTGCTAAGACCATTAGGCTAACATGGATGCCGTTCTTCTGATTTTACCATCCCCACTCCTTGTACAAGGGTACCTCACTTTCAGTCATCATTTAGTTATTTATTTGCCAGTGATCTGCCATCAAACTGGATAGATTTATGAGAATGTTGGGAGTCATCTCATCCAGCCCTCATGCTTTCTCCTTGCTTAGGGCAGTCATTCTCCTATTAACCTCCTCAGCTTCTATCCTGGTGTCCATGCAGTACTATCCTCATCGTCCCCTTCCTCTTCCTGATCAAATTCCCAAGGATACCCTTTGAGATGACTAAAGCTTTGTATTTCAGGCATACTGTTGTTGTTTTCCAGTTCTCTGTCATCTTCTGACTAACTCTGCTCAGCCTGGCCACACCAGTTCACTCTTCTTTTTCTGCTATACCTCCCTCTTTCACCTTGTACCTTTGCTACTCTCATCCCTCTTTTGTATTCTACACTTATATACTTACTACTTGGCTTTGCTCACCAGGTGACTGAAATTATACTGAACTAATCCATTCTGAATTTTGTTACAAGTGCAGCACTGTTTTCAAGGGCTAATGCTGTTAATATCAACATGGCAGTGCAAGGTATAAGCAAACACTGGCTGGAAGCTGCCTGTGTGGTTGCTCACAGCAAGACAGAGGAGTCTCCATTTCCTCTCTAACCTTTGGAATAAGGTTTTACACATGTTAGGCAGTGTGACTCACTTACCTTCTTTTTAACATAACATAGATGACTGAATGGATTTTCACAAATTTATTCCAGGACTGACTGGTATATCCTTCCTAGAGAAAGAAGGTGCTGCCTGAAAAAGGGCACTGCCAAAGCATAAATGGTTATAACTCAGTTGCTTTGGAATATCTATGAAGCTATGAATCAAATGCTACTGACAAGGAATACTTAGAAACAGACTTGATGGATATTAGAACCATATGAACATCTGACCTCTGCAAGCAGATAAGAAAATACAATTGTATTTCTGTACATCTTTGCACTGGATACTTATTGGTAATGAATGCTTGTAACTTGTATAATACTGAGTGAGTATTTTTCTATGCATATTAATTGTCTTATGTTGGCTTTGTTATTGCATGATGTTACTGTAAGTTACTTTTTTTACAGAGATCATTGTATGCTTCTGCTACTTGTCACTGATGTCACTAAATATTTCTAACGGCCTAGGCCATGTTTGAAAAAGGTCCTTGGGCAAGTGTAGTTACTCTTTTAACATATACATAAGCAAGCAACCAAGAAAACACACTTACAAGGAGACATGAATAATATAGCTGAACAGAATGCTGTGTGATAAAAAATTATATTGTTGGTTATGCAGCAGTAAAACAACAGTTAATGGCTTTTAGCAGTCAGCAAGTGTTATAGCAACATGACATTATCTTTGCACATAATACAACAACAATGTAGCACTAGCACTGCACTATAATGCAATTTCACTAGTTTATATTTACCATTCAATGAGAAATTAGAAAATCTGGTGAATAGACTGGATATTTTCAGTCCTTTTCTCCACCACAACTGGGCCAAAAAAAATTTTGGCAACAAAAGTGTTAATCAATAAAATGGAACTGAACATGTCCAGACTACAGCCTGTATCACTAACCCTATATATGCATATACATACACACATTCATAAGATACAAATATATACACAATCCCCGTCCTTAGTTCAATCCATGATAATTCATTCAGCTTGTTGCAAAATTTCTAAAAAATAAAAATCAGTCTCATACACTGCAATTCAGTTTACAGCTGTTTAAATAGTCCATAAGGTCTCTATTATTCTGTTTTGCAAGCCTTTCAGTTAGAAATTTATGCCTGCTAGTACATACTCTGAGACAATGCAGTGCGTCTCACTGTCTTCTACCTCCCAGCTCTAAGGTACAGTCTTGAACTCCAGTCACTGACTGTGTTGAGTTTTGCATGCCTCCCTGTATCTGAGAGGGTTTTCTTCTAGTACATCGGTTTTCTCCACCCTTACAGAAAGCACACTTGTTGATTTGCTGCTCTAAATTATCCACATATACTGTATTTTCACTTGCCCTGTGTCCTGGGTCGTGCCTGTAAGGGGTCGAAGAAAGACCTCTTACCTGATTATAAAATAATTAAATTAAAAATGAAACTCAGTTGAAGTGAACTGCAATCTTCCTAAAATTAGCAGTGACATTTTTTTTTTTGTCATTTAAGAAATAAACATTAAAATTTTGTGTTTTGTCCTTAAACACATGCACCTTCACTATAATACATGTATACAATCAAGCAAAAGCATTGCAGTACCGCTGTACTAAAGCAAACACATAGCTTCTCCTAAGCCGACAGCTAGCTGAATCAAGCAAAAAAGGTAAGCTAGCAATATAGTGGAAGTTATCAGTTCCCTCGTCTAGTATCTGTACACAAATAAACAGACAAGACACACACATGCACACATCCAGAAGTTATCCTGTGTGCAGTCCCAGTATTCAGAAACAGGATGAATTTACTGATTCCTAGGAGAGTGGCATCAGAGCAGACTTATCTGAGATAAAGACAGTACCTTGCCAATGGGTGGCAAACAGAATGACACATATAAAGTTCTACAAATGACAAAGGATTAACTCACGAAATAGGCCAAGATGGGATTTAGAACAGAGGGAGAGGTTTGAAGGCAAGAGTAGGAGATGAAGAAAAGAGGTTTCTGATTACAGTGCAGTACATTCGTAGTTGTTCTGTGCCTTGGGCAGTAACACAGTCAGGAGATGGTTGTGCAAGTCACCAGAGGCCCAGAATGCTATTATAAAAACAACTGTGTCATTTATCCGTGGAGACAGAGAAACAAGGCAATTTAGAAAAGAATTGTGTTTCAGGTGAATGAGAAATGGGCCTATGAGAACAGCGCTAACTGGAAAGAAAGAGCTAAAGAGTGTTGATGAGGTGGACAAGAATAGAAATAATGAGAACTGCCACAGTAGGCAGATGGGCATTAAAATAATGAAAAGGCAAGTACTAGACTGTAAGTAAACACGAGTGTTGGGTACATTTAAAATGAACTGGCAAAAACAGGGGTATGTTTAACATGAACTGGCAAAAGCAGGGATAGATAATACATACAGGGAGTGAAGACTGAGCTGGGATGATGGAAGCAAGTAGTATAGCATAGACATACACATAAACATAAGAAACACAGGTCTATATTATCTGAACGAAAACCCGACTGAGCAAATCTCAACTGAGCGACACATAAAGAGCGAAAAACGCTAATTTCGAACCCATGAAACTTAAGTAAAACAGGTAAACTCTAACTAACTGTTTTATGCAAGGGGGCAAGCCCCCCTGCACCCCCACACCCCCCCCTACTTAAATATACCAACTCCAAGATCACACTACATTGAAGTAAAGGGATGAATTCCCTACTGTGATCTCCGTTCATTCTTGCGATATTAGAGGTTTTCGCTCTTTATGTGTCGCTCAACTGAGATTCGCTCAGTTGGGTTTTCATTCAGGTAATATAGACCCAGAAACACATACACACACAAACATTGACGAATAGCTGTATAAAACTGTAGGCACTAACCACTGACAGAGACTCATAACTTTCCCAATTATTCAGTATTGTATGCATTTGAAATACAGATGTCATGGACTTATATCTGATCCCATATCGTTGTTTTCACATAAACCTAATTCACTTATTTATACATACACCAAACTGTACTAATACACATCCATTGAGCCCACAGCACTCCCTGTATTTCATTCCATTTCTATGGACTGTTATTGATATTCAGTGGCCCATTTTGCCTTTGGCCTGGCTTCCTGATAAAAAAGGGGTCCTTGCACCAATCTACCTTTCCAGTTAACAAATAAGGCAAATAAAGACACAAATACACATGATGAACATGCACAGAGTATATTTATGTATATGCACACATATATATATATATATATATATATATATATATATACATTTATATATATATGCACGCACACACACACATGCAAACACAAGCACAGGAGAGATGCTGACATCAGGTAACACTGATGCAGTATGAGGCACAGCTGTGGGGCATTTAATGTAAATGGGGGAGTGCTTGCTGTACAGGAATGTTATTCTAACACCAAGTACAGAAGATAGTGACAATTACCAAAAAGAAAGGCTACAACGATCAACACCATGGATCTCTAAAGCAGAGAACTTCAAAGCAGCTCTTCTGTGAGCAAAGCATTGACTGTTATTATACAGATGCTGCCTCAAGCCAAAATTTAGTTACTGCAGTGGGAAGCTCAACTCAAAGGCCACAGAGCTTGACCCCATAGGGATTTACTGTGATGGGAAACAGGACAAAAGACTAGTTCAGAACAGTTAGCAATGAAAGCAAATAATGGGCTGTAATAAAACAATTTATGAGAAGGGACTCTGTGGGTGGCTGAAAAATCTACTATAATAAGATGAGAACAAAGCATGAAAAAAAAAAAGCTTAGCACAACTGGATGCCCAGCACTGCTGCTGAGACGGTCTGCCTTTGTCTGGTTCCAGTCTGTGCACACAGCCAGAAGGGGCAGAGGCGTGATGTTAACTACATACAAAGGAAATCTTGACTGTGCTAGCTATGCTGACCAGAGCAACTAGTCACATATGGGTTGCTGAAAAAAGTGGTGAGCCATGAAAGGTACAAACAGCATAATGACAGGGACACATAGTAAGACACAGGGGGATACCAAGAGGGAATACATGGCTGCTGCATGCTTAGTTTCATACTACGGCATGGAGCTGGGAACCATCCACTGACACAGGGACTTTGGAGTGGGTGGATGGAATTACAGCCAGACCACAGTACATTCCTTCATAAATTCATGTTGTGAACACACCTCTCAACTGTCCAGATTTTCACAGAATGTCCAGATTTTTGCCTCACATTTTCGGTCTGCTCCTCATAAAAGTTGTGGTTTTCTAGGAAATCACTGAGGACTGAAGTCACTAAATAATGACATACATTTGAGTTTCAGAATTTATACCCTTCAGAAAATGCACTATAACACAAATCCTGTTATTCTAAGTTTATAACAGCAATATTTAAAACTTGTCCCTATTTTGGGCCTTTGCCACCCCACCCCACCCATTATTTTAAGCTTTGTCCAGATTTTTTGAGCTGAGAGGTTAAGAGGTATGCTTGAGAACATTCTTACTGAACTGGTATAATCACTGTAAACATTTTGTACAAATCAGATATGAGCCAGAAGGCAAATGGTATTGAAAGGCACAATGTATGACAGCAAGAAATCATACAACATGAAGTGGCAGAAGTGGTCCATCAGTATAATGCCTGCTTCACCTATGGGAAGGAAATCCAGCTATTTTGTCGTAGCCTACAGAGAGATGGGGGGGGGGCACAACTGTTAGAGCTAAGGAAAAGTTAATGAGTTGGGAGGGATACAAATGTCACTGTCAAGGAATGGTCAGCATAGAATCCTAGTGGGTGACAGCCATATATATAAAAGTACAATTTCAAGAAGCAGTATAAAGCTGTGGAGTATGCGGCAGCAGACAAAGAATGGAAATCTAAGGCTGCAGCTGTTTGCTAGTAAGTGGATTAAAGGACGTCCACAGAAGTGGTTAGGTTCTGTTATTGAACTAAGGAAGCAGCTTATGGAAGGGGCATAAATGAAGTAGGAGGATATGGGAACCCCATGCTTCTCAGAAAACCAACACTTATGTTAAGTTAGAATAGGCTTGCTTAAACAGTTACACTATGGGTATACTAAAGATGCTTAAATGGAAAATTATAATATATCAAACCCTGTTAAAAGGATCACATATTAAAAGGCAGTGGTGGCCTTGCAGAAAGCTCACTTAGCAAAGCAGGAGCATAGTAGACTGGCAAGAAAAAAATAAAGTGGGTAATCAGAAAGAATTACTGTGCAAAGTGTTACCTAATGTGACTGCATGTTTTTTATATGTTTCTGCTGTCACAGAATGTGGTTAGATATGCCTGTAAACTAAATGTAGTTAAACTTAACATTTAATTTAGAGGCATATCTAACCATATTCTCTGAAGGTAGAAATGTTTAAGAAAATGTGATCATGTTAAGCGGTACCTCATTCAGCACTATTCCGTTCAGAATATCCCACAAATTGGTAGCAGTGAGCTATCGGGGAGTATAGATATATATATATATATATATATATATATATATATATATATATATATAGGTTTACTATCAGAATTGCGAACGTCACTCGGTCGAACGTTGTATAGTTGAACGCATAAGGTCGGAAACACAAATGTCGAAGGCAGTATAATCAATCGAGGAACGGTTTTACCATGGGTCGAGGTACGGAGGATGTTTGTAGTAGGGTATTATACTGTGCAACTACCTCGACCCATGGTAAAACCGTTCCTCGATTGATTATACTGCCTTCGACATTTGTGTTTCCGACCTTATGCGTTCGACTATACAACGTTCGACCGAGTGACGTTCGCAATTCTGATAGTAAACCATATATATATATATATATATATATATATATATATATATATATATATATATGATGGGTTATAATTTTGAAGTCAGCAAATCTTCCATTCAAGATAAAAATAAAATCTGAATAACACAGCCAAAGAGAACTAAACATTTAATGTGTGAGCGCTTTCGCTCACAAACAATTAAACATGAACTTCTTCAGACATATTCAAGAACCAGCTCCTCCCTTAAATACATTAAATGTCACATGACTAGAGTAAATTAAAAAAATACTTTAGGGAGTCCCTTCCAAAATTATACAATATTTTTAAAAATATTTTTACAATAAATTTTGTAATATAAAATACTATACAACAACATATTCCAGCTTATGCATGTCTCAATATGAACCAGAAAACATACTGTAAAAATTATAAAAAGTATGTACGTGTTAACTTTTTTAGTCTCAATAGGCGCATAATAGAACATTGGTCATTTAAACCTGGAAAACTATGTGCATTTAACAATAATTGCCACCACAGCTCCTGTTTTTCGAGCTGTAAAGATGTATGGCCTCCCCTATTTCCTTGTAGTACTTGTTCTATAACTCTAAACTTAAAGAGGTGGCCCGGGTGGTCTCTTACATGGCGTGCCAATGCACTGTTTTCCTTTTCTATATTAATGCTGTAGATATGCTCATATATTCTTTCATTAATTCTACGGTCAGTCTTTCCGACATAGAATCCTGGGCATATTTGCTATCTAGCTAAGCACAGTTTTCCAGGTTTAAATGACCAATTTTCTATTATGTGCCTATTGAAACTAAAAAAGTTAACACATATATCATTTTTATAATATGTTTTCTGGTTCATATGGAGACATGCAGAAGATGGAATATGTTGTTGCATAGTATTTTATATTATGAAATTATTGTAAAAATATTTTATAATTTTGGAAGGGACTCTAACATATTTTTAATTTACTCTAGTCATGTGACTTTTAATGTATTTAAATCGATCTTGTATCCCAGGCAGGTATGACCCTAACCCTGAGTAGCATCCTGCCATCACTCAGAATGATACCACAGTACAAGGACAAAATGATTGACTTCAGCAATTGGCTAAGCTTCTGGTGTCATTCTAAGGGGATCCAGTATTTGTCTGCCTGGGACGACATGATCGACGATCCATGATGCTTTGCCAGAGATGGCCTGCACCTGTCGCCCTTAGAATTCCGGGTACTGACACCCCTATAGTGCCTTTTTTAGGCAAGGTTCAAATGACAAATTCACCACCGTAACAGGTACAAGCAAGCAAAATCTGAGGGTAATGCTACTCAATGCTAGAAGTCTAAACCTCAAAATGCATTCACTCGAGGCACTCCTTAAAATGGAGAACATTGACATCTGTGCAGTGACAGAGACCTGGTTCAAAGCTCCAGAGAGCACCCCTGCATTACCAGGCTTCAATTCATACCACACCTTTCGGCCACCTAACCCAGAAAGAAGCACTAAAGGTGGAGGCGTGTCCATATTCATTAAGGATATCCACACCTCCAGGCTAGTTGCACAGCATAATGCATCCGAGATTATCCAAGTGCAACTAACTCTGGGCAAGACCGCAATCCAAATTGTAGCTTGCTACAGACCCCCACCATGCCCCAGGATTCACACTCCTCATTTCTTGATACACTGGAAAGTATTAGGGTACAACCCAACACCCTAATAATGGGCGATTTCAACTACCCCACCATTAACTGGGAAAACTACTCATGTACCAACTCTTTTGCTCAACGTTTTCTAGAATTCATAAATTCCAACGCCTTGGATCAATTTATTCACACCCCCACCAGGGGCAGCAATATCCTAGACCTGGTCATTACCAACATGGGAAACCGGTGCTCCACACCAGAGGTCAATTCCTCGTTGGTCAGATCCGACCACAAGCTAATCAGCCTAGACATCCACATCCCACCCCCAGCCCCAATTAGGGAAACCATCGTAAAAAACTTCTCAAAAGCCAACTTCATACTTCTTAAGACAGAAGTGGCAAACTTCATGACACCCATGCAGACGGACAATAGAGGTATGACTGCCAAATCCTACACAAATGCACTTTATAAGCACTTACACGAGTGCATGGATCATGCTATCCCTAATAGAACCAAGATGTTATCCTCCAAAAAAAGGAAGCCAATCTGGTGGTCCTCTGCCATAAACAAACTCTACAACAGAAGAAAGAAACTGTTGCAAAAAAGAGTAAAATCCCTGGAGGAACTCCCTGGTCAACCTCAGTAAGAAGCTGAGATCCCTCATAAAATCCTCCAAAGCTAGTTACGAAAACAAAATTGCCACTGACTCTAAAGACAACCACAAAGCATTCTATAGCTACGTCAAGAATCTAAATGGGAACACTCAGATCTGCTCTGAGTTACAGCATAATGGCACTAAATATACAGAACCAACTGATATTGCCAACATCCTAGCAGATAGGTTCAGTGCTAACTTTACCCCCCTCTCACCCCCTAGAGGGCCCATCTCTATACCGGAAGAATGCAGAGTTCCTATAATCACGGCTGCACAGGTAAAAAACACACTCTCCAAAGCCAAGAACACAGCATTCATGGGACCTGACAATATCCCAGGCTGCGTTCTACACGAACTACGGAATGAACTGGCACTCTACCTAAGTACCATGTTCAATCATAGCCTCACCTCAGGTTTTGTACCCACTGAATGGCGCACCGTGACAGTTATCCCACTCCACAAAGGGGGAGCCATGACGGACCCCGGGAACTACCGCCCCATTAGCCTGACGAGCCTGGTCTGCAAGGCCATGGAACGTATCATTGTGGAACTCATAAACAAAGACATTGGTAATCTCCAAACTCTGGACCCTACTCAGTTTGGATTTGTAAAAGGCAGATCATGTCTCCTAAACCTGATTGACTTCTTTGAAGCAGTCACCAAAGCCATAGATGAGGGTAAAATGGTTCACACAGCTTATCTAGATCTCGCAAAGTGTTTCGACACCATTCCCCACTCTGGAATTATAGATAAGCTCACTAAACTAGGTATAAATCCCTATGTCACAAGATGGGTTGCCAACTGGCTCACGGACAGAACCCACACTGTGAAAGTAGCGGATTCCAAATCCGACATCAGACCATTGACAAGTGGAGTACCACAGAGTTCAGTCCTGGGTCCTCTCCTGTTTGGTATCTACTTCTCTGAAGTGCAGGCCGACACAGAAGGTCTTTGGCTAACAAAGTTTGCAGATGACTGCAAACTAGGAGCCATAATTGAAACTCGTAACGATGTGGACAAACTACAAAAGGGCCTCACTGAGACAGATACCTGGTGTCAAAGCCATGGCCTGAAGCTCAATGCCAAAAAGTGTATTGTCATCCCCTTTGGTAAAAACTCTGTACCCATGAACTACCACATAGCTGGTAGTCTACTTAATGCTGAAAATGTGATAAGAGACCTTGGGACACAGGTGGACAGTAGTCTCTCCTTTGATAATCACATCATCACAGTGGTCACGAAATCCTTCTACGTGGCTCATATCATCACAAAAGGATTCTCATCCAGAAAAAAGAGGTCATTGTTCCCCTCTACTCATCACTCATTAGACCAGTTATAGAGTACAACGCCCCTTTTGGTATGTACCTCACAAGACATCTACAACAACTGGAAAGACCACAGAAATACCTCACAAAGAGGATTACTGGCCTCAAACAGATGCCCTATGCAGACCGTCTCAAAAAACTACAGCTTTACTCCATCGCATATTGCCTACTCAGGGGCGATCTCTGCCTAACATACAAAGCTATGTCAAACCCAGAGCTGCTGGACATGCTCCACTTAAAGAAATCCCAATCCCTCCGAGCTACAGGCTCTAGGGACCTTAACCTTGTCACCACAATAAACAGAACATGCTGGAGGGATAGATTCCTGTCCCAGAGACTTCTCATACTCTGGAACAGACCACCTATCTATGTCAAACAGAGCTCCTCATTAGCATTCTTCAAGAAAAATCTTGATGATTGGATGGGAAATGAGAAATTCACCCCAGGGATCACTTCTGTGGCTCTGCTCGACAGGGGCACAGGAAAATAATTTTCTTGGATGGTGAAAGCCAGGGTACATTTTTTGGCTAGGCTTGTATGGGCCCTAGTGCCGATAGCCTAGTACCTACCTATGAACCTATTAAGGGAGGAGTTGGTTCTTGAATGTGTCTGAAGAAGTTCATGTTTAATTGTTTGTGAATGAAAGCGCTCACACATTAAAAGTTTAGTTCTCTTTGGCTGTGTTCTTCGTATTTTATTTTCATTTGTAGTTATTCTTTTACCTGTTTTTTTTCCATTCAGGATAGAAGGGCAGTTAGAAGATCTGGGTGAATGTTTTGTAGGAATAAAGGGAGGATATCAGTGTTCATGCATAACAGTGGTTTACATCAGTCTATCTAAGTCAGATACTAAGGTTTCAGGAGGATGATTACATGCATTTTGCATTTTCAAGAGGGAGCTTTGCTGATACTAGGGGACTGGAATCCAACATTCAGAGAAAAGAATATGCAGGAAGGCTGAAGTGCATACAAGTTAGCAAGAGTTGAAAGGTTATGCCTCTATCTTAATTATTTGGGTCAGTGGATGCATGATCATTTCTGAATATGAGTTGAGCCTAAGGGTTCACTTATTACTCCACAAAAAGAAACAGATGGTCAAGTCTAGACAAGGCATTTATTTAGAAGAACATAGATATAAGTTGAGGAATTTTGGGGTTGGTCCTCTATTTTTCTGCCTATGCATGTTTACAAAAACTAATAATGTAAGAAGGAAAGGATACGCTGGATAGGCAATGGGGATTCTCATTCTCCTAGGTGTTGTGGCTAAATAATGACCGAGGGTCCTAAATCAAGTTTAGAGGAGATGGTAAAACTGTCAGCAGAGTTGGCAGTGTTGTAAGAAGACATTTAAGAAGGTAGGTATTAGCTATGAACAGGGAAGAAGAATTAGAGAAAAACAGTGAATACTAGCAATTTCTGACAAGGTGAAGGAGTTGCAATGCAAGACTCAGAGACTTAAACCAGATGAAAATCTGTAGCTCAGTAATATGAAAGGACAGATACAAAATTATGAAGATAAAAAAATAAGCTACTGACATTAGTTGTAAAGATGCTCTATTTTCAAACTTCTATAAAGTTATGGCAGCTTTAGCCTTTTTAAATATCTTTATTAATTTATCATGTAAGACAAATGCGCACACACATAAACAGAAAAGAAAACAAACTATATTAACATTCTTTCTTTTTCTGAATTATGCATAATTTCCTTTCTTTTTAACAATAAGCATATACTCCAACATTGCATAAACTGCTCAATTCCTGCCTTCCCTTATAGCTCCCTCATCCTCCTCCTGAACATTATTCTGCATGTTTCGTTCCCACAGTTTCCATTTATTTCTATGTAATTCACTCCTTTCCTTTGCTCAAGATCCTACCTCAAGTTCTTTTATCTCATTTACAATACTCAGTACTTCAATTACAGCTGGTTTAGATTTTGATTTCCATTTTCTAGAATTCCTAGGTAGTCAATGGCATTAAACTTTGCAAGACCTTATTGTGCCTAGGCAATTTAGACCCTGTACCCCAGCTCAAAAGAATCATTTCTTTAGTTACAGCCATTTGCTCCCCGAACATTTATAACAAAGTACTTTTCAGAAAATGTTTAAACTCTGCCAATTCATTACACTCCCAAAACACATTACCACCCTCTTTCCTATTATATTCCTCCACCATCTGCTGCCTACTTGAGTAAAAAATCTCTCAAGTCTGCTTGGAGTATAAAACTTCCCAGCAAAAATCATAAATCTTCTGGACTTTGTTGCAAACGTTGGATTCATACAGGTGTCCTCACATTATTCTTTTGTAAATTGCATTTCCATTCTCTCTTCTTAATCTTTCCTAATCTCCTCTGATTAATTCTAAAGTTATTATATGCCTTACAAATTATCCTTTTTTTAACAGCAGCTTTTGTACTAGATTTAACCAAAAATACTACCAGAGCTAGCCTTTCACCTAGCACTCCCCTATCAGATTTTTCTCTACACTCTGATATTATTCCCTTGTAGAGAAGGCAGTCTCTAATGTGCAGGCCAAACTTCTGCTTGGCCTCATCCCACTCTGTTACATTTCCCTCTACAGTTATTTGTTCCCAATACATTGGCTCCTTTTCCAATTTGATCTAGTAAACCCCTGCTCCCTTTTGCCATATTTTCAATGCACCTGCTTGTGTTAATCATTATTAGCAAAATTTCCTTTCTCTGTTCCAGTGTTGGCTAAGTTCTTAGAATACCTTCTGCTACTTTATGAATATAATATTCTATCTGGAATTTGTTATTCTCTTTAAGGGTTTGCATCCAAAATTTTGTTCCCTCATTTCTTGAATACCCACCACAACATTTCATTATCATCCCTTCCCACTTTGAATTATAAACTTTTCCATGTTTTATATATGAATCTTAAATGCTTAGTTCTACAACAGTCATTCAAATCAGGTAATCATAAACCAACTTGATCAATGGGGAGGATCTCCTTATCACACTTACTCTTGGCCTCTTCCCCTCCCAAATACATTCCTTCAACTCTTTATTAATTATCATTTACAAATTCTGCTCTAGTTGATAAATGTATACCTGACCTGTACATAAAACTGAATGAATAACAGCATTTTCTCTGTTTTTGTCTTACTATCTATATCCATTATCAACAGCCTCCAGTTTCTCAGCTTTTGTATTTTTTAGTTTTGATCTTGATCAGCATGGGTTTGAAGAGGATAAAAGGCAACAGATTACATTCTGAGAAACATAATGGTAAATTAAGATGCTCAAAGAAGGAAGTCCCATTGGCCATCTGCTTAGACTTACTTGTTTGAGATGCTTAGACAAATTAATTGTATGTGCACACTAAATGAGATATAGTAGGAGATATACCTGGGATGTAAAATCCATCTTAGTGCGAATGTCAAAAGAGATAAACTTAAACTGAGGAACTAGACAAGGCTTCTCCTAATCCCTTCATTATTTCTTTGTATTTAGAACTCTTAGCAATAGCGATGTGGGATTTGGCAGTACAAGCATGTGACTGGAGCAAGCTTCAGATGGCGGCAGCCCTTTCTGCAGTAACTATTTGAAATGTTGTGACTCGATACAGCAGCTCCCAAAATACGGAGACTGAATGGCTGAAAATCTGACTTACATATACCAAGCCCAAGATGGCCATCTCTCAGAATATTCCCTTTTCTCCAAGGTATGGCAATCTCAGAGTTGTTATATATAAGTTTGGGGGGGGGCTTACCACCACATTGCAAGCTGCACAGGGGCTTGCCCCTTGCAAAAAAGAAGTTTAAAGGAGAAGAGTGATCTCTGAGATTTGTGCTTTTCCTGATATTTCGGTCTCTTTTTGGGGGGAGTTGTTGGCACTCAGCATTTTCAGTGCCAACATTTCATGAGGAAGCCCTTTTTGCAGGTGACATATTGTTAATTTTGAGAAGGAGCCAGTTGACTATCTTTACATTATTTGAAAACTTGGATGAATTGGGAGGATGTCAGAATACCAGGCTAATGCAGATTAATTGAAAACACAGGTAAATAAGTTTGCTCCATCTCAGGAACTATTTGATCAGTATCCCAAGTTATGGGGGTCATTGAAAGCTCAAGTATCTAGGGAACTGTCTGTCCTCTACTGTACAAAACTCAATCTAGGTTTCTTATGAGAATGCATACAATAAAATAATGAATGGATTACAAAAGTGGAAAGCTGTGCCACTGGAACCAGATTTAATGGCCCAAGTCATGCAATGGCGTATACTTCTGCACTTGTTGCACCTGGGACAGGCATATTGTTACTCGCCTACTAGATGCCAGTTGGTCATTCTAACAAAAAATGGATAAGCAACTTTAACTGATTAGGGCAAAAAACAAAGGTAAAGTGGGAGAGAGAGTACTGCCAAGACATAAGGGAGGACTGAGGGTCCCAAGCATTCTTAATAGAAAGCCATCCAGAATGCATAATTTGCTAGGTGTGAAACATACAGCTACAAGATTAGATGGAAGGAAATGCTGTATGAAATATTTTGATATTTAATAGAAAGGGATATCTTGTGGGACTTTTGGGGTACTCAAGTTAGGCTGGAACAACCTCTAATGCATACACTTAAACAAAAACTGCAAAAGGTTTTGTCACTACAAGTCTTAAACAATACAGTGGGGTGTAATGAGGGATAAGGAGATGCAAATACATTTTAGAAGCTAAACAGGAAGAGGGCAGGATTCACACTTTTGGGATTAAGTTGTTTAAGTATGGGATGTGATTTCATGGGAGGTTGCACAAAAGCAAGTTTTTATTCCCTCAAATAATGTAACTGGGCTATTATTCCATAGTACAGAAAACAAACAAAAGTAGTTGGATTAGAATTTCCTGGGAAGACTGGCCTGATTTAATAAAGTGAATAGCTTACTTCAGACAAAAAAAAGGGGTTGGCAAAGGAATGCTATCCAGATCACATACAGTTGTGCATGTTCCCAAGTTAGCTGCAATACTGAAAGTTAGGAAATGGTGTGACAGGCTTTCTGATATATAGGAAAATTTATCAGTTTTGCCAGGAAATGCCATCATAAACATTTTTCTTCTCTGGAAAGACTGGCTAGGCTATTTTCTGTGGTTTCATCAGACTTACTTGAATTGTGGGGGTGAACAAAGGGGAGATCAGAAGCATATATTTTGATCATGTAGGAAGTTATGTAACTAAAAGAGTGAATTGCAAGACCAAATGCAAAACTTGACAGACCAGGATATTGACTTAACCCCAACTTTTTTCCCCTGGGGTTAAGGAAGGGTGGGGACATTCCAACTCCCTGAGAACATCTAGTATTGATAACAGTATTGGTAGCCAAGAAAATAATCATGAAAAACTGGAAATATCAAAATGAACCCTAAATCCAAAAAAAAAAAAAAAAACTATACACATTAGCTAATTTGAGAGAATATGAGGAGCAGTTATTCCAGGAGAAATGTATTACTGTAGGACTACCATGGATTTCGTACCTGGATAACATAGTATGATTGAGAGTAAAATTGTATTAAGTATGCTTAGGGTGAATAGATAAATTTACAAAAACTGTAAGTGCTGCAACATGGCAGGGGAACTGCATCACTGGATTTGAAATGACCATAAAGTGTTTGTGTATGTGTGTGTTCATGCGCAAGTTCTTGCAAAGGACTTTAACCTACATGAACAGTATAAACATTTAAATCTCACTTATATTCTTATTAATCTGTATTAAATAAAACTGTACAATTTATGCTTGTTGTTTCTGGATTGTTATACACCAAGATAAATTAATTTGTGTCTTACTGAAACCTTAGTTTAAGAGCTGAGTTTTCAAAAACATGCACTTCAGTTTCTTTCAGTTACCTAGTACAAGGCTGTGTAAAGTGTTTGAACTGATTATTTATAAAAACTCTGGTGTGAAGTGAGCGACATTATATCATTTCTATTAGATTCTAATAAATATTATTTTAAGTACAGTTAGAAGAACTCCTTTCTAACTATGAGCTTCCAGGTTTTTATTCCCCAGAAGGGCCAAACTGTGCCAAATATGCCATGTGTTGTTCCAGTGTGGGCAAAAACTATCTTATTTGTCCCACATACAAAAGTAATTACATTCATTTTTATCTAAACAAGGTTTCTGAAGTGTTGTATATAAACAGCAATTTACTGGGAAAGCAGACAACATTTTTTTAGAACAAATCTGAAGTGCTGCTTCTCAAATATAAACCCTGTGCCTATATGGAATCCCATGAAAGTAAAGAGGGTTATTAAAATCTAGTGAATATCTTCATTATAAATATGAAAAAGTGACTGACATACCTTTTCAAAGGTATTGCTGTCCAAAATGAAACAATCCTGCAACTTCACAATACACCTGCTCTGCTGACCAGTTTTCAGCTGCCTAGGAAGAAACAATCCAATCATTACTCCATAGTACTGCAGCCCTACAACAAAAGGTTAGATCTCTAGAAGTGAACAAGATTCTAATACCAGACGTTCTCAACTCAGTAGGAACATCAAGCTGTACAACCAGATCCTTCCTACAAGTAATGAATACCACTGGTGACATTGAAGCTTTCCTACTGACTTTTGGAAGACTTTCTAAGTGAGAAAACTGTCCTAAATCAGAATAGTTTAAAGTCATTGGCCCATTCCTTTGTGGGGAGTCCTAAAAAGCTAGAGGTGACGAGCTTATAAATGCCAGTAACTATGACAAGCTGATGGCAATATTAGCCTCCAGTGGGGTGACATCTGTTGTAAGAGCTCAAGAGATTCCGTTCATGAATGTACAGCAAGGAGCAATCACCAATGTCCAGATGGTCACCTTGGTCCAAAAAACTGCTACAATCAAAGACTCATGATGCCCTTAAAATCACTGAACTGGTAGTAAATAACCTCTTGCTGAGGGCCATATCCAGTGCTACTTGCAGTCTGGTGTCACATGGAACCCCATGACAATGGACTGACTTATTGAACTAGTTGAGAGATATACTGTAGCAGCAGAGTTAAGACCCAATGATAACATTGGTAAATGAAAAACTTGTACTTGAATAAAAAAGGAATCTACTAAACCAAAATACATAGTTTGGGTCCTGGAGATAAAAGGAATACCAACGACAACCTATGAACTTATAAACAACAGCGGGCACATGTGAATCAGGAAGTATGCACACATTACAGACTCAAACACCACAGAATTCCAGCGCCAAATAAAAGCTTGATTATTTTATTTGAAAGTACCATTCATATATATCTGTATCACCAAAGTGGTGGTCAAAAACATCATATAACAAACCTGTCATTTTTTTGTCTATGCAGTCAGAAAGTATGGATTATTGCAAGCAATATGCTTAATGTTTTACTGGATGTTTTATAAAACACAAAAATATAAAACAAAATATCAGCAGTTAAACCATATCATCTAAAGGTCAAACAAAAACATTAGAATGATTGAAATACATACATCACAAATGTTCATTTGATCTGGAGCTGAAAAACATGCCAAATTATTTATCCAAAGCTGGGGACAACAGAATAATCCTATTGTGCAAGGAAGAGTCCTATCATTTTATTACTCAAGCAGGTAGCAGCATGCAGTTTTATAATGATTTTCACTGTTTTACTGGAATTGATACCTACTCCATGCCAAAGGTAGATGAGTCTACCGAATAACTTCAGAAGGCAATATATTTAACTCTCCTGGGCCTCCCAAAAGGATACTAGCAAATACCTCTGACAAAACAGATTGCAGATAAAACTGCCTTCTCAACTGCAGAAGACTTGTTCCAGTATAATGTATTACCTTTGGGTCTCCAGACATCCCCTGTTAGTTTTCATCAATTAATGGATAGGATCTAGTGACCCCATGTCCATTATATTGTTTCAGATCTGAATAAAGTGAACACCGGGGCACTTACCTGCCCAAAGTGCAGGCTGCTTTAGATGCCATAAAGACAGCAGACTAGATAGTCAAGCCTTCCACAAATAAAACAGGATTGGCTGAAGACAGTTACTTAGGCTTCATAACTTGATGGGGGAGTTGTAAAATCCCAAAAAGATAGCTATAGGTTCCCCTTTATGACCCAGGAAACCCATAACACATATTTAAGCTTACTGGAAACAACCCAATACCATATTCATTGGCAACATTAATTACCCCACCCTATATCGCCTACTTAGTTACTCACTTACTTACCTACCAATCTCTGCTTGATTTACAAAGCCATGTCTGACCCAGCTCTGTTAGAAAATGTTACATCTAAAGAAATCCCAATCCCTCCGCACCACACGCTCCAGAGACCTCAACTTCATTACTACAATCAACAGAACATGCTGGAGGGAGAGGTTCATAACCCAGAGACTGCCCATGGTATAGAATAGACTTCCCATACATGTCAAACAGAGCACCTCACTGACCCTCTTCAAGAGAAATTTTGATGAGTGGATGGGAAAAAGAAAATTCACCCCGGGGATCACTCCAGTGGCTCTACTCAGTAGAGGCACTGGGAACTAAGGTCGGGTGGCACAATGCCAGGGTAATCTTATGGGCTAGGCTTGTAAAGGCTCCAGAGCCATTAGCCTAGTACACACCTATGAACCTATTAACTGGGAATCATATATGACAACAAATGTGCAGGCAGGGAGCTTCCTAGATGTTGTAAACACAAACTCTCTGAACCAGACTGCCAGTATGCCGACAAGGGGTGCAAACATACTCAAGCTAGTCCTCACTAATATGGGAGAAAACTGTACACCCCCTAGTGGAAGGTCCTCTCTAGTATGGTCTGACCACAAAACAGTCTCTTTTGAAGTAAAAATAAAGCCCAGAACCTCAGTTAATCCTGGAATGTTCAGGAACTACTTTAAGGCTAACTTCCCACTATTAAGTGCTAAGTTGGCAAAATTTCAAGTCCCCCTAAACCTTGAGAAAACTGCTACCTACTTGGAACTGTTCATAGAAACCCTATTCAAGCATGCTAACAGCTGCATAGAGGCAGCTGTACCCACCAGAAATAAATGCAGAACTAATTCAAAAAACAAGCCATCTTGGGGGAATCACATCAGCAGCTATATAACAAAAGGAAGAAAATCATAGCAAAAATCAGGAGGTGTGGCACCCAGCAGTATAAAATTGGTCTCCTCAAATTAACAAACAATTCAGAGGACATATAAAGTCTAGCAAAGCCAGATTTGAGGTATATTTGGCTGCCCAGGCCAAGGATGCACAACCCAAGGCATTATTTAGCTATGTCCACAACCTACAAGGCAATATACAATTGTGTGCAGAGCTCATTGTTAATAGAGCCACCTATACTGAACCAGAAGATATAGCACACCTACTGGTACACAAATTCAGCTCTAACCTTACTACTCTAACCCCCCAAAGCCACAGCACAGGAAATATTATCAAATATAATCCCCCCTACTATCTCTAGGGAATAGGTCCTCAATGCTCTCTCTAAGGCCAAGAACATCGCATTGATGGGCTCAGACAACATTCCAGGATACCTTCTGAACAGCATGAAACATGACCTATCATGCCCTCTGGAATCACTATTTAACTATAACCTCCAAACAGGCTTCATGCCTCACAAATGGAAAATACCAACTGTCACCCCTCTGCATAAAGGTGGCACATCTACAGACCCATAAGTCTTACTAGTATCATATGCAAAGCCATGGAAAGAATTATCATGGAAATTATCAATAATGACACAGGAAACCTCCAGACACTGGACCCAACCCATTCTGGTTTCGTCAAAGGCAGGTAATGCCTACTCAGCTTGGTGGACCTCTTTGTGAAGGTCACCAAAGCAATGGATGAGGGCAAAATGGTTCACACTTCCTTCCTTGATCTGGCCAAGTCATCTCATACTGCCCCACTCAGGTACTGTTGACAAACTCAAAAGGGTAGGTATAAACCCTTATTTCACCCAGTGGATAGTCAGCTGGCTCACAGACAAGTATCAGGAAGTTAGAATTGGGGAGTCTGCCTCTACAAAGAGGCCAATCATCAGCACAGTCCTTCAGGGATTGGTCCCAGGATTGCTCCATTTTGGCATCTACTTTTCTGTAGTCAAGGCCAATGTAAAGGCTGGCCAAATTTGCAGATGGCTGCAAATTAGGAACAGTCACAGAACCCCCCACCAACAGTAATGTTCTCTACAAAGGGATGACACAGACAAATAACTGGTGCCAGAGCCATGGACTAAAACCTTATGCCAAGAAATGCATAATAGTATCCTTCAGAAAGTATCCATGCCTTTTATATATCATATTGACAAAACACCCCTAAGAGTCCACCCATTAGTAATGGACTTGGGGACATGTAGACAGTAATCTAGCTTTTGACCGTCACAATTCTACAGTAGTAAGGAAATCATTCTGTTTTGTGCAACTTATAAACAAAGGTATGGCATCTAGGTTAAAGGAGGCCATTGTTCCACTGTATTTGGCATTCATCAGACCATTCACTGAGTACAATGCCCCCTTTGGTATGTACCAAACTAAGCAGATCCAGCAAGTGGAACATCCACAGAGGTTCCTCACTAAAAGAATACAGTGCGTAAGTAACATGCCCAGTGCAGACCACCTCAAAGCCCTATCCTTGTATTCTGTCTCCTACTGGCTGTTGAAGGGAGATTTATGTCTGGTCCTACAAGGCAATGGCATTGTTGGAGCCCACCCTGATGGACTTCCTGGATATCTGCAAAACAAACAGCAATAGAATCACCCATTATAAACACTTAAATCTTTCATGTGATATAAACAGAACCTGCTGGATGTATTCCAAAGACTACACCTTCTCTGGAACAGGCTTCCCATCCATGTGAACAGAGTTCCTCCCTAACCCAATTCAAGTGTAACTTGAACAACTGGATGGAGAACAGAAAACCCATCCCTGGTTAGGCATATATGTCTCCAATGGACACAGACAGTCTGTGAATGATTTATTTTCTCAGGGTCCTACTTGTAAATGTTTCATCTCCCAAGCCCCAGGGGTGCCAGAACTTGTCAGGGATATGGGATGCATGGCTAGTCTTAAAAAGGCTCCAATAGTCATTAGGCTAGTACAGACCTATGAACATACAGATGCTGGGCAAAAGTGGCCTCAGACAGTTGTTAAACACAGGTAAAAGCTTTTCTAAGAATGGCTGAGATTGACTGCATATTGATTCCAAATTTTAGGAATTCATTTATGTATTTATTTTATTTTATTTTATTTATTTGACATTTGTTAACCAGGTTAGTCCATGTGAGCAGAAGCCCATTGTCAGCAGAGACCCGAGGAGAAAACCTTCAGAAATTACACCAAATAAAGTACAATTTAAAACATGGCAGTATCAAATACAATAGATATAAGTCCAATATATCAGTTGTTCAAGTTAAAAATTCAATTATAATGAAAAGAAAATTAACAATGAGAATAAAAAGTGAGACCAACAAGTACAAAAAAGAGAGCAACAAATTTGTAGCACATTTCTGTTTAAACAGAGTAGCAAGTTTGCAGCAAGTTGCAGCAAATTTCTGTTAAAGCAGAGTAGCAAGTTAGCAACAAGTTGGAAGAGACAACAGTTTTAGAGTATATCTTAACAGAAAGACAAAAAGAGCGAAGAAGAAATAAATCCTGAGGAGAAACAAACTTTGATCAAGACCCTAAGTAAGGCAAGCTAAGATGGTAGCTGGAAAGGAGACAACATTGTAATTATGTTGGATCATTACAGTGGCAGAGCCAGGACAAATGGATGCTGTCTTTCAAGGCGGACTTAAAGGCGTTGGGGTTTGTAATAGTTCTGACATTTAGAGGTAACTTATTCCCGGCTGAGGCTACACAATGACTATACAGTAGTTTACTAATATTAGTGTTGTATTTACTGACTTGTAACTGGTGCTGTAGAGAGCTTCGAAGTGCACGGTTTGGGATATATGGCTGTGTGAGAGTGGAGAAGGAGGGACAAGATGATGGAGTGTGTAAGACTGAATGAGCTAGGAGCAGTTGGGGAGTAGAAGTTGGTGCTGGAATTCAAGCCAATGCAGTTTTTTTAGGGCTATACAGTGATGAGTGTGATAATGTAAGTTGGCAACAAACCTTGCAACTTTGTTGTATGTTTGCTCTAATTCAGTCATGAGATTAGATTGGAGGGATGTGAGTAAGGTGGCAGTGTAAAGTAGTGTCAGTAGTAGGAGGGCTTGTGCTAGGGAGAGTCTGGAGGCATTGGTGAGGCATTTGTTGTGTCTGTATAAGAAGCCTAATTTTTGGTGTGTTTTTTTTATGCATTGCTGAATGCGTAGATCAAACCTTAGGATATCACGAATTATGACACCTAGGAGTTTAGTGTGAGATTCAGTAGGGATGATTGTACTGTTTAGGGAAGAGACAGAGAATGAGTCTTTGTGATGTTGCATGGTTTTTGGAAGGAATAGAAGTAGTTTTGTTTTCTTGGGGTTTAGTATAAGTTGGTTGGTGTTAAGCCAGTTTTCAATGGAGAGAAGAGACTTTTGGGTAAGGGAATGAAGGTGAGTGATATCCTTGGAGCAGGAGATGATAGTGGAGTCCTCAGCATATTGAATAACAGTTGAGACTGGGCAAGCAGAGTGAAGGTTATTGATGAAGATGTTAAATAGAAGGGGTCCAAAGATGGAGCCTTGGGATATCCCAGTGTGAACAGGTAGAAAGGAGGAGAGGTTAGATTGCCATTTCACAGCTTGGAATCTGTTTGAAAGGTAGCTAGAGAACCAAGAAAGAGTACAGTTAGAGAAGTTGAGAGATGCTAGTTTAGCTAGGAGTAAGCTATGAGAAACAGTGTTGAAAGCTTTGGAAAAATCGAGAAATAAGCAGGAGATGAGCATGTTATTATCACGAGATGTGGCTATTGTGGTAGTAAAGGATGTTAGAGCAGTAGTAGTGCTATGTTTAATGTGAAAGCCATGCTGTGTGGGTGTTAGAAGGTTTTCTTTAACTAGGTAATCAAGGAGTTGGCGGTGAATGCATGTTTCTAGAATTTTTGATAGTGGAGATAGTATAGCAATGGGTCTAAAACTGGAAGGGTCTGTTTCACTTTCAGCTTTATGTAGAGGTATGATATAGAACTTTTTCCATATGTTGGGGACTCTATTTTCCTTGATGGATCTGTTGATCAAAATGGAGATAGGCAGAGGAATAGAATTTGCAGCAATTTTTAGGAAATGAGGAGGTAGGTTATCTGCTGATGCAGAGCAAGTTTTAAGTTTGGAGAGAAGGGACTTGACATATGTTGTGGCGACAAATTTGGCACACTCCTAGCTGAACTCAACTGATCTAAGGCTCTTCAGGGGGTTAAGTGGACTGAGGATACTGAACAGCATTTAGAGATTTGAAATCAGAACTATGCTCATTCTCATGCTTTTAGCTCCTCCTGGGATCCAATAACACCTACATTAAGTGTACACCGTTCTGCGTGAACAGACAACATGGGCGTAACTCACACCTTTTTCTTTCTAATTTTAGTTTTCCTACTGACTTTCTTTCAGCTTTAAATATTTACAGGAATTCATAAAGATTACTACATAATGTAGACTACATATACACTTAGTGCAATCTTTCTGAGTGACTAGAAAGCACATAAAATGTGGTAGGGATGTTCTTGAATACAAATTGGGTACACTTAGTGTAGGCTTTATTGAATCTGGCTCCCTAAGTTTTCTAAGTCATTTCTGATTCATACAGATACTTCTGGTGTGGGCCTAGGAGCAGTCATAGCACAATAATGTCAAGGTGAAGAGCACCTAGCATGTTTATTAACCCAAGAACTTACTCACAGGAAACTTGTTATTCAGCAAATGAGAAAGAATGTCTTGCCATCAAGTGGGCACTTAGCTTCCTTTCAGTATTGTTTACTGGGTCACCCATGTATTCTGCTCACAGACCAAACCCCATTTCAATGGTTGTCCAGCAGCAAGATAAAACCATACAGCTCACTCAGCAGGCCTTGCTATTTCATATTCTCTGCAAAGCACTCATCCTCTCTTCATGGAAATGTGGGTAACCTGACAAGGGTACAAGGGTAAGCAGTTTGTTCACAACTACTGCTTGACTCCGTGTCTGCACGGGGGGGGTCATGTGATTCTGTGCAGTGATGAACAGTTGGTGAAAATAATTTAAAGGACCAGGTAGATATTTTGTGGCCTGAACTCCCAGGACTATCTAATCAAGAAATAGTTAGAAGTGAATTGCGTGAACTTTCAGAAACATCTAAGCATGAAAAGCTAAACTCAATAATTCACTAGAATAGGGTAAAGCTGTAACTACCATTAACTTTAGGTACAGAAGATTAAAGCAAGACGAGGAACAGTATTCAAGTTCTGTGAAGTCTCACAGAATTACTTGTTGAGGAGTGCAACTATCTAAAAGCTGAGGAGTCTACCCTTCAGGACCTATTGTGCTGGGCACAGGTCTAAGCTGTTTCTGGGTGAAATTTTCTTGGAACTTGTTGCTTCTGACTGAGAACTGCATTTGCAGAAGAGTTGGAGGAGTTGTGTCTATGTGAGTGTGTGTGCGGGCGTGTACGCATGTGAGTTTGTGTCTGTGTGCATATACACAGGTGCTTGCAGAGGACTTTAACCCACACAGGATAATAGAAAAATCAAAGTAACTGTGTCTTGCTACCATTTACACCCTTAGATTGTAGCTTCTCTCTCAAAGAGACTTGACTAAGCCAGTCAAGCCCTCCTATCCAATCATCCAGGTCCCTTTGGAAGGAAGTTAGTGGATCATATTGAATAATTTTCAGAGAGAGTCTGTACCAGAGGCGGTGGATCACGACATAATGATCCTAACTCTCCACCGTGTTTTACTTATTTGTTTGTAAAAATGTAATCCTTGGTTCTGGCATTTTTAGGACTATATGATTTAAGGAGATATAAGAGATCAAAAAACACTGCATCCCTAATGGCATGGAAGGGAAGACACAGATCTCTCCTCAGTAGTCTATAAGATACTGAATAAAGGGACAGTCCTTCTAGTCTGTTCTGGTGGTTTAGGGCTTTTAAGCCAGTGACCTTCTTAGAAAGAAACCTCTGGGATATTTCTAGTTGTTTAATATGTCTAGTCAGGAACATTCCAAAAGGGATAGTGTATTCAATTAATTGACCTAATCACTGCTGAATATAAGGGGACAATGCCTTCTGTAGTTCTGGATGCTATTGCTTTGTCAGTTAGCTGCAGTAAGTAAAAGGACCTTCAAACTACTTTTGCTACATGGTGATCAAAACAGAGGGAATTATCAACCCAAGTTCCCAAGTCCTTAACATTCTCATTTTGAAGTGGGGTATTGTCTATGCTGTATGCTGGAGGGGGTTGTCTACCAAATGTCACAGCATTGCACTTTTTAGCATTTAATTTGAGCCCAAGTGCAAGGTCTTGCTGAAGGGCTTGGGCATCAGCCAGTGATTTGGTAATGACTCCCAATTTGCAGCTGTTCATAAGTGTATACTCGGCTAGCAACTACTGGGGGGCTTTATATGCCTAGCCATGCAACCCAAATGTATTTCATGAGTTATTGTGCTTCAGAGGTTATTTTAAGGGGATGTATGCTAGTCAGGGTATGAGTTAACAGCTGACTTTGTCCATCAGACAGACCGACCTTAGTTAGTCTGAGGTCTTGATTCATGGTCTGGAGATCAGAAGAGTAAATAAAAAAAAAAAAAGACGGTCCAAGCACTGAACCCTGTGGGATACCACTGGTAATCTTCATACTGCCTGATGAGGCACATGCCACCTGCATCATATAAGCTCTGTTTTTAGCCAATTGGCCATGGTTTTACAACATTGGGATCTATTTGCAATGCATGTTTTACCACATAGGGATTTATTTGCAATGCAATGAGCTTTCTAACCATGTTAGCATGGGTTTATGGTGTCAAAGGTCATGGCAAGATTTAGTTATGTTGTGACAACATGATGACTGCTGTCAACACCCTGTGTTACCCTATTGAAAAAAATTAACCAGATTTATTAGACGGGTTCTACTCTTGACAAAGCAAACTGCTGCAGGTCTGGCCTGATGAGATTTTTAATTTCATAGTTTATCAGGTCAGTTTTTACATGTTTATTAGCTTTGCAAATGAGACTCAACAGATTGATGAACCTATATTTCTTGGGGTCTGGGGTGGGACCACCCTTACAGAGTGATATCACTACTGCTGATCTCCAAACTTCATGGGCAGAGACTGTGGATAAGCACATTATAAAGAGTTTAAGGAAAGGCTCAGCCAAGGATTATTTAATACTGTGTATAACAGCCAGGTTCATTGGCAGATCCCATATAGGAAGCATTTTTGGTCTTGGAAATCACCTACTGTTTGTGTTCTTTAGTGAAGATGGGGGGGTTGACAGATACAGAGAAAAGGGGGCTTTGGATACTTGCCTCCAGGGTATAATTCACACTGAATTTGTTTGCGAGTGTATCAGCAATTTCTGCTGGGTCAGAGTACGTGGTGCCATTATGAATAAGTTTAGAGCAATGTTTGGGTTTTATTTCTTAGTTTCCTAGCAAAGCTAAAAAAAGGATTTACTAGTTGTCTTTGGCTTCAGATGCTAAGCTAATTTCATGGGCCTTTTTAATACAACTGATAGTATTTTTCTAGTCAAATTTCTGATATCATCTTTAAAAGGTCTTTTGATAAACTGTATACTTTGGGGAGTGTTTTCTTTTATTGTATAATTTATTTATCTTGGTAGACCCCTGGGATGGTTTGTTTTTAAAGTTCCTATTACATTTAGATCTGCTTGGGACTGCAAGTTTTATACAGTTACCTAAGTGGGCAAAGAACTTATTCGGAAGCTACATGCTATGGCACACTGCTCGTTCATGTTTTGACTGTTTCAGTAGTTTAGGCTGTAAATACAGTGATCTGTACTGTCAAAGTGGAAAGGTTTTTGGGTTCAAGTCTCTTCAGGGTTGAATGTTTTGCCTGGCAGTTAGCTATAGGGTTAAGGCTGTGATGTGTAGTTCCTGTAGTTCTGGGTTTGATTCTCTATGTTCTTGTTTGCCAACTGTGTGACCCTGAACAAGTTACTTAACCAGGCAATGCTTGAGAGCAGCTGGGAATTTAGGCTAGGCTCCTCATTGAGCCCTTGGACTGCAAGCCTAGTAACAACATACTATAACCCTCTGCCTCAAACCTCCCTGAACTACTGACTAAAACCCAAACTGCTTTTTCTACTACTGAAAACTGGATGCAACAAAACCACCTGTCACTAAATGCAAATAAATCTAAAATTCTACTATTTTCTCTCTCTCTAAGACTTTCGTTTATGACAAAAATTCATTCAAAGTCCTTAGCCAGACCAACTCTCCCATAGAAGTGGTTCCCTTCGCAAAACTTCTTGGGATTACTACTGATGAATACCTCAAGTTTGATATCCACATTCAACAAAATATAAAGGAAAACCCACCAAAAGTTAGGTATGCTTTATAGGAACAATCCCTTTTTCACCAGCTCTACTAGACATACTTTGGCTACTACTTACCTCCTCCCATCCCTGTTATATGGAGCCTCTCTTCTAACTAACCTGACCTCTACCATCATCTCTAAATTAGAAAACTGCTATAATAAGATCTCTAAATTTGCCACCAGATCCAAAAAATCCACCCATTGCTGCCATACCCTTCATTCTCTGAACTGGCTAGAACTCCCTAATTACCTAGACTACCTCCAACTTACTACAGCACACAGACTTGTATTTCACCCAAATATATGCCTAGCTCTAACAAACATCCTTCCCCCCTACACCCCTAATAGACCTCTCAGATCTGAACATAAAAACCTAATTACTATCCACAAACTTAACCGACCTGCTGGCCAACGTCACCTCTCCTTCTCACTAGACAAGAAATGGGATTCTCTTCCATCCACACTTAGGTCAATAGCTAACTCAGAAAACTTCAAAACCCAGCTTTTCACTTACTTGTTCTCCAAATGGAAATGCACCTGCTTTCACCCTATCTAATTATTTTTAAAAATGGCCTGAGGAGGTTTTTCTCCTAGGTTCCTAATCTCTCTAATACCCCAATAACTATCTCCTTGAGTTGACTCAAGCTATCTACAATTGCTTCTCAATACACAATTTCAACTTTGTAAATAGCCTCTTACTTCAAATGAATGCATGTAAAGTGTTTCCTTACTTTAAATGATTATATGTATAATGTTTCTACACTTCAATTGTAATGAAGGTATATTTCAAAGAATCTCTACAGTACAACCATCAGATATATCAAAATTATCATTGTTGATCAAGCCTGATAAGGAATGTACATATTTGTAAACTGCACTTTATTCTGTAACTTCCTTACTTTTGTAAACTTACTGTTTTATGTTCTATGGAGCTTTTCTCCCTGGGCCTCCACTGAAAACGGGCACATTTGGGCCCAGTGGACTTCCCCGGTTACCAAACTGAAATAAATAAATATATGAACTAGCCTGTGAACTAACTACTGACTATAGCCAAGGTAACTAACAATCATATCTATAAGTAAATACTGCATCATGGGCCTGAGTATTGTGGTCAGATTATGGGCATGAAAACAAGATAACAGTTGATGGAGAGAATGGTTGTGCCCTTCCACATGTTTGTGATAATATATGACCTTATGATGGAACCACTTCTTCTATTATTTATGTCATTTTCCCCCTCCAGTAAGGCCACCCATTTCTGAGCTGACCTATACTACGGATAAGGGAAGCAGCTCAGGTTGTGACTAGATCATCTCTTATAAAAAACAGTGCAAATGTTCTCAGTATCTGTATAGAAACTTATCTCAAAGCTTTTTAATTGTATAGTACTACAGACTATGCAAAATGTATTCATTCCTACATCATCTTTGCCTAACCAAAACAAGTTTATGTTATATGGAGTTTTTCTCCTAGGTCTCTGTTGAAAATAGGTCCGAGTGTCCAGCTGTACGGTCCCGGTAAATAAAATACAATAAATAGGTAAATAAAATAAAACAATCCCAAGATACTCATGGTGACCTGTAATCATGTTTCCAGGGACACTTTCAATGGTCTAGCATCTGTTAAGTGTATGCCTTATGCCAATCATGACTTCTCAGTGATGGTGAAATGGTACCACTGTGATTTCTGTGAGTCAAGTAGACATTTTGGACGATGGAAACTGCATGAAGGAGCAAATGCATTCTAGAGGACACACTTGTTTTGGATAAGGATTTTTGGGTTTGTCATTCAGAGATCATCAGGAAGAAGACAGAATTTATGATGTCAGATATCTGTCATATTGAACTGTACAATACACCTCTTTGGCCGTTTTATATTACCATGTCGAAAGACATGTTTGCCGAACAAGTTTTAATTGACACATAAATACTGACCTGTTAAAATCCGGAACAACCTCTTCAGCAAATTTTTTCCCACGGGAAAAAAATTGCTCCGCTGTCATTGGGGATTTTCTCTTTTACCCACTGTAGTCCAATCTCTGAGTTGGTATATTTAGTTAAGGGAGTCTGGGGGGGGTGAAACCCCTCACTTTGTAGAGTTCGAAAGTTTGTTTTTTTGTGTACAGCTGAGCAATTTATTCCCCTGGGAAAAAATTTGCTGATGCAGTCATTCGGGATTTTAACAGGTCGATATTTCCATGTCGATTAAGACATGTTCAGTGAACATATCTTTCGACATGGTAATATAGACCCTTTTAGACTATTAACAGACTGAAAACCCCAGTCTGTCTGGAGGGCTTTTTCTATCTCATAAAATACTACAGCTTCATAGTTCTTTTCAGATAAAGTTACCTTAATTACACATTCCCTCCCTCTGACACTTTCAAAGTGTTTAACAATGTCCTAGCTGAGAATAGCCCAAAATATTTTCCACTGGATTATTCATACATCAAATAAAATTAAACCATTAAGGCATTTTCACCTTTAAAAATATCTGGGGATAAAATCTTGGATCTTTGGGGTTGGTTTTTATTTTCCATTGCCTGGAAACTCTAAGTCCATTGTTTTCCCATACTGTGCATCTTCTAAGAGGAACACAGCCTTTCCATACATAGCTTTAAAAAAAAAGTTACAGGTGCCATTGTCCTCCAAAAAATCTACTCTTAATCCCTGCAATCTGAAGAATTACCAAATAATTTTAAATTTCTTTTTAGGCAAGATTACTGAGAAAGTGTTATGTATTCATTGGTATTTGAATATTAGCACAGAGGATTAAGGCTATGAGCTATTAATAAACTACATCCAGTGGTACAGGGTTTGATTTCCTCAGCCTTCATTAGCTTACTGTGTGAACCTGAGCAACCTTAATTAACCAGAAAGTGCTTTGAGGCAATTGGGAATTTAGGATAAGATCACTGATGATCTCCTGAACTAAATGCCTAGTGGCTACCTATTAACTCTCATGGCCTTTTCAATTCTTGTCAATCCAATTTTAGCTGTAGACAAAGCAATGAAATTTGCTTTCTTCTGATTGTAAGTGACCTCTTAGTTTTGAAGTATGAATGGTTGCATTTTATCTTGGTCTTCCTCAATTTCCTAACTTCATTTGGCATTATCAGCTATAAGACCATTAACAAATACATATGGACTCACAGTGGAGTTATATCCACTGTCTTTGGCAGGTTTATCTCTCTTCAAGTTCCCTTTGCTAAATTGTAAAGTTTTGCAAGGCTTAATTTTGGCTTCTTTGTCTTCTACTGTGTAGATATTCCCATTTAGTATGCCAGTTTACTGAACCATGTGATGATGCAAGGTATTGCTAGCTGAGCCAGAAGAAGTATGGCAGTGGATGTGTAGCATATGCCAGCACGGGTCTATTTCTGTAGGCCAAATTACCATAACACTGACCTGCATATGCTCGAGATAACAACACCGAATGTTCACTTTAACGAACATTCAGAACATCATAGTTTTAACACAGGAAAACAGTCAGTTGGCCACCACCACAAACAAACTGGAGCAAATAAAACCCACCCAAGTGGGGGGCTGCACCCCCATACCCTCCCAACTAAATATACCAACTCCGAGATAGCACTTCAGTGTGGAAAAGGGCAAAGTACACTATGTTGGCCAACTGGCTCTTTTCCCATGTTAAAATGTTCTGAACATTCATTAAAGTGAATGTTCTGTGTTGTCATCTCGAGCATAAGCACTTTGGTGTTATGGTAATTTGGTCTGCTGGAATTTGGTAGAGAATTGTATGTTATTTGGATGCCAAACTGAGTTGCACAGATGCTTCTGCTGAAAATGTATTTGTAAAGTTGCTTGTGTTCATGTATTAACAGTGTGTCCTGCTGGACAGAGGAACAAATATACATGTCTTATTGTAACTGTTGAAATGTATATATTGCAACTGAGGATACTGGAAGAGAAGAGGTTAATCTCAATCCACCTGACTTTGAAAAATAGTAAGAAATTAAATTAATTAATTTCAGCCATGGCTACATCTTGCAGTTCTCTATGCAGCCAAAGACAAAATGTCTGTACTAGGAAAATGCCTGCATTGTCACTGGGGTGAATTAATTGCTACTCTGGAAGGGTAGAAGTTTGAAATGGTTTTATGACTTCCAGGAGCTGCAGCAGATCTTAACAAGGCTCTGAGTGTGTATTATTGACACATATGGGATAAGTCCTGACAGCTTCTAGTCAAAGGGGGTTGAATGGGAACCAGAAGTCAGATGACCGGGTGTATGTGATGTCATTCTGTAATCCATCACTAAAAACATGTTTTAATACTAGCTGAGACTGAAGTCTTAGGGCACTCTGTTTTTGTAACCTGACAAAGAAGGATCTCTCATCTACTTCATCTTACCTTGCTCTAGTAAGTAGCCAAGGGATAATAATTCTTCAAATAAGTCAGGAAAATATAGTGAGATTACTTAAGTATTGTTTTTCTGTAACTGTGTGAACCTGTTCACCTGTGTTATTTTTTAATATTTCCAGTGAATGAAACTCTGGTGTTTATTGTACATATATAGTTAGTATTTTCATGTTATTTTACTATTTATTATTAAATATATTTAAACTTTTCATTGTGGCTGGTCTTTTAGAGAATATTTTAATCTCTGAGAGTACTTATATAACTGGTGACAACTCTGGCCATTCCTGAAAGCCTTGCTGTTGGTCAAACTACCATTTGTACTAATATTAACTTCATTCAGCAAAATTGGGTACCTTTGTAAGAGGCTTAGAGTAGCTGGCGTTGGGGTGTCTGGTGACAGTGCAACTACCTTATAGTCTGGGCAGAAGGGGCATAACTAGTAAATCCGTGCCAACCTTTCCCAGGAGTGTGTATGTGAAAATCAAATCTCAGAGTGTGCGTGTATGTCAGCTACTTGTAGCAGTGGCACAAAGCACTGGTTTCACAAAGAGAGTGGTGAACAACTTGGCTTGGATACTCATCTGAGATCTCAACTCTATAGCTGTGCCAGTGGGGAGTCTTTTTGGGGATCTGGAAAGAAACCCAGATCCCAGACTGAGTGTGTTTCCTGTGTGCTCTTAAGCACAAAATTGTGCTTCATGCAGAGAGCTTCATCTGGAAATACTGGGTACTTCCATTTTTGTTCCAAGTTGATTACTGGCCCAGAGTGGAGACATCACAAGCCATATTAACAGTTTTATTATTTGCTAATGATATCTGTCAATACCTCACCTTTACTCAAGAACTTACACAAGGCACGCAGTTTTGTGTGTTGCTATTAAGTTAATAGCTTCTGGGGGTATGCTTGCTTTTCTGTTTAAGGGTTTTCATTAAAATAAAAAGTCTTGCAAGATGTGACAAAGGTTCAAATGGATATGGCAACTGTATAAAAGATCAACCTGACAAACATTAGTGTATCTATGTAACACAAAAGCTGAAACTAGACAGTCTAAAAAAGCTGTTATACATAACAGGTAAGAATAATAATATCTCATCATAATGGCAACACTTATATTACCTATGAACGTGAATGGACTCATAGGTATATACAAAAAGGAAAGAGTAGTAAACTGTATTAAGAAATGCAGAATGCAAATAGCTACGGTATTGGACACATGTTTGGAAAGAACTGTGCAAGTGAATGTGATAAAGAAAGGATCTCACAATGGTCATTCAGTGGAATATCTGGGACAAAGGAAAATGGGAGCACTTATATTAATTGTGAGAGGACCTCCAATAGTGATAGAAGAGGGGGAAAGATAATAATAGTGGATCTGTATTAGTAAGGAGCTATTGGCAAGGTGGGGAGAATTATTCTAGCATTTATTTATATTCTACCTAAAACTACTACAGTGGACTTTAAGAAAATTCTGGGGGAAATAATCAGCTTTCAGCAGGAAATATTACTTACAGGTGAGGAATGGAATTTGATTTTCAACAGTGTGGATGTATCTGGGGGGGGTCTAAAAGGGACAATGTAACAAAACGGGGTAGATTTTCGAAGAAATTTATGAAAATGTTTGGTATGGAAGATGTGAATTCAGTAGTAGAAGCTCAGAGAGAATTTACATATTTTTCCCCAAGGTACAAAAACTGGGCTAGTGGGCTAGATTAGACAAAAATTCTATTTCATAGGAACATGTGCACTTAACTGAAAGTTTTGATATGCATCTAATAACGATTGCAGATCGTGCAATAATAATAACTAAAATAAAAATGAGACACTGGTGCTTCCCCCAACTATTTGTTAAACAGATAAGAATTTAAGAAATGGGTAGTGAAAATTATTTGAGAGTTATTTGGGAAGGTAGAAATCTCTTCAGAAAATATAGCTAGGGAGTGTGATAAAATGAAAGTGGAGTTTTAAAACATGGTAGAAAAAAATAAAAAGAGATGTTTAAGAAGTAACAAGAATTATTTAGAGGGGCTGATAAAGGTTGAAGTATTGCAGAATAGAGGGAATTTCACAAAGCAGAAGTGGAGAAACTGTAGAGTGCTAAAGATAAAATAAGGGAAATATCTTGATAATATGAGTTTAGAAAGACTGCTGTTACGCAAATGTTTTCTGATAATAACTCCAGAGTACAAAAGCTTTTAGCACAATGGCTATGGCAACAGAAAGTAAAAAGGGTTGTTTCAGAAATTTTATGAAAACCTGTATAAAGCAGAGAAATGTGGAAATCCAGAAAAAGACCAAATGAAAATGTTTATGGAAGAATTAAGTGCCAAAGTTAGAGGCAAATGATGCTCAATTATTAACAGTTAGGATAGGATGAGATAAAAACAATGATGTATAACCAATTGAAATGAAAGCCTCCCAGAACAGATGGTTTTCCTGAGGAATTTTGGAAGTTAGACGGGAAGAAAGTGATAAAGATCTGGAAGGTTTTGTTTAACAGTATTTTAAAAGGAGAAGTACCAAAAATCCTGAAAGAAAGCTGTGGTGGCTATAATACCTACAGATGGTAAAGACCCATCAGCTCCAGTTTCATATAGCCCCATTGCAATTCTAAACCATGATTATAAAGTGTGTATGTCCATAATGGCTAAAATAATGGCAAAGGTTTTATAATTTTTTTTTAATGACAGAAAAAGCTTGGAGCTTATCTGAAAGGTCAGAGATCTTCATCACCTCCAGTTAGCACAGAACACCACAGATGGAGCTCTGACTAGTGCTACTCACTTCGGCCATATTACTCCTGCGCCTCTGGACCTACACTGGCTTCAGGTAGTTTCAAGGTATATATTTAAAATTCTGGCTCTTAACTACAGAATGCTACATGACCTGGGTTTCATCTACCTTAAAAGAGCTTTTTATCTACTATGCTCCTGTATACCTGCTTCATTCTGCCACGGAAGGGCTCCTGGTGATTCCCAGGATTTGTTGGGAAACAAATAGAAAGCAATTTTTCAACTATAATGCACATTTCCTGTGATTTTACATTTAGACTTATGAGTAGGAACCTCTTTTAGGAAATCCCTGAAATATAATTTCTTTAAATCCTTATCGGTATTTTAAGTTTTTATAAGTTTTTTATGTAGGTAGTTTACATAGTGTACCACCCTTTTTCACCAAAACCATAAACATCCTCGACTCTGAATACACACATATAGAGCCTGTAGACATAAACAGAATCCTCCCTACTATATGACTTAACATGCACTGGCTAGGCCATTGTTATGAATCAGAACAAGAGCAGCACTGTCATTGAATTTCTGTTTCATATTTTCTTCCCCTTTCATGACATGCTGCTAAACCTGTTACATAAGCCATCAAGGGCATTATGGCTACATATTGTTTGAAAAAATCTGCTAAGCATAATTCCATTTTCTATCCATGTTTTGATGTTAACTGCTTCTAGAAACCAAATGTTACAACATATTCCTGCATCTGTGTGTGTGTGTCTATATATATATATATATATATATATATATATATATATATATATATATATATATATATATATATATATATCACGTGTACTCAAATGTTCCTCCACTACTACTGCTCGTAACTTTTTCTGAACTTGTTCTATAACCAAAAAGCTACAATTCTTGTACTTTCTTTCTCTATATGTTTATATAGTGCATTGGTTATCTTGTGTTTACAAACATCATTCATATGTTCATAAATTCTTTTTTTTAATTTTCTTGAAGTCATTCCTACATAGAATACTGGTCAGTCTTTACACAGTGCCAAATAAACCACTATCTTTGTATCACATGAAAATTTCCCTCTTAAAACATACGTCACATTTCTAATCTGAAAACTATTTTTAACTAAGATGTAGGCACACTGGGAGCAATATCTACATTTATACATGCCCCTACTTTTCCTCTCTTCCCAATACCTACTCACATGGGTATTGTTCTCCAAATAATTCTTAAAGGACTTTCCCCTTCTATACACAATAGAAGGATTGTCACCCATTTTACTAATTAATTCACTGTCATTGGAAAATAAGGCCCAATTCTTAAATAAAATGTCCAGTTACTTGCTGGTGGTTTTGTGTGTTTGACAAACCTCATTGTTCTCCCACTGAAAACACTTCATATTCCAGCAATAGTCTCAGAGAAAGAGAACCCTCACAGACAGAATCAGACACTGAGCTCTCCTCTGTCTGAATCAGAAATCTGATGGAAAATGTATCAGTTCTTGCATCAGATTCAGAATTTTGAGTCTCTTCAAGAAAAGAGGAATTCCTCTTTCTTTTACCAAAACATTATTTTACAAGAAGGAAAAAATAGCCTAAATTAAAACCTGAGTCACACCCACTAAACTACTCCTCTCCTAAGAAATTTGAGGAGGTGTAGATATATGCTTAGTTTTCTGTGTCTTTTTGACAGGAAAAATGGGACCAATTAGCTACTAAGGGCAGCAGCTGCTCTGCAGGGATGGACACAGCATTCTCACACAACAAGGAAGCCTTCCCTGTTCCATCTCCCAGGAAAGACAAAAGTGGATTTCCATTTCCCAGTGAAAGGACTCCAACAGCTGCAAAGGATGTGGATAACCCACTGTCCATAGTGGCTCTAAGTGCTACACCAGAGGGATCCGGGATAAAAGATAAGTGGTCTGAAGTACAACAAATGGCCTCAGAAGAGTCACCTACCAGCAGCTGAGGCAAACTGCTAGTCTGCTGTGGTGGCAAAGGCTGTTTGCTTAACTTTTTCTTTTTGCATCTGGAAGATGGACCGACCATGGGACCAGTCATCTATTCCATGTCAAGTCAAAAATGGTGTCTCCTTCCTAAGGAAGATAAGCAGCCATTGCTGGTAAAACTATCAGTCCACAAAAGTTATTACTTTTGTTTTAGCAGAAAAAAATAATATAGCAAAAAGACTTTACAACACTATGTCAGACCTACAAAGGAAAAAAAATAAACACAATTTCTCCAAAGAAAATAACTTTTTAGTTAGGTTACAGTACTTTTAAATTGACAGAAAAGACAAGTGCTCAGTTTAAAAATACGATACAGGCTTGAGACAGTCCATTAAAACACAACACTCCTAGCTTTAAAAGAACTCTCCTAAAGAGGAAAGTAATAAAACATCAATAAATTTAAGAATTAGAAATTTTTTTCCCCTCAAAGGGAACCTATCTGCCCTGCACAACCCTTCTGTTGATCCTCGAAAGCCTCAGAGGAGCATACCCTTTGGAGGCAGTAAAGTTCTGAAGGGCTTCAGACCCAAACTTATCTTTTAGTCAGCTCAGCTCAAGCTGCTTGACAGTTTGGATACATGGAAGGTATCCTGAAGCTTTGGATGTTGACCAGCAGTTGCATCCTTGGCAGGATATAACCTATATAGCTAAGGATACTGCAGCAGTGGTCAATACGATGAACATAATAATCTTTTAAAGTCCAGTAGGCAGTTCCTTCTCAGACCCAGATCAAGTTAAAATAGAAGTTAGTAAGGGCTCTGTACTGGATCCTCTGCTATTCATGATTTTCATAAATGTCTTCAACAGCACCCTGCCCAGCATACCTGCAATTTTCTAACAATGATTTAATGTACTGCACTTTTCACCATCACGAAAAAAGCAATCTACAACTAATACACCATGGAGTTTAGCCTTAACATAAAAACGGAGTCAATGTCTCTAGACATGAACATGCCAGTGTCCTATCTCAGGTCACTAATACTTGATCTATAACCTCAACCACATGTAATTCGCTTAGTATGTCAAACATTGTAAATACACAACTTAAGGCTTTTATAGCAGCATGCATTCACTTCCACATCTGTTAACCTATAATGCCAGGTCACCAAAGGAGCACTGCTCTCAGCTGTGGGGTAGGTCAGTCCATTTGTCACTTCTACTTCTTAAACTGACTGCAACATGCTTCAAGTTTTCATAAGGTTCACAAGTTTATGATTCAAACTCTTCACTCAGAATGTTCCCCACTGCTAAAGCTGAAGTCTTATCTATAGCACAGACAGCTAATGTTTTCTCCTGTTCCCTTCTCTACACAGTTTGTTTTTTATCTGGAGCGCTGCCCCACCATGGGCTCATTCCTCAAGGCTTAAACTGTAGCTTTCAACCTGCAAGTCTCATTTCATCTTGTTAGCTCCTGGGTACATAATGGAATGTTTCTCCAAAACCTTCTCTTACAGTGCTTCCAAACTACAAAACTCTTTCCCCTTGAGTATAAACAGCCAAAGTTCTTTTGCTAAGCTTAAATCCAAACTCCTATGACAAGGTAAATGCTGTGCCTAACAGTATGTAGACATGATCTTTTGCATTTAATTTCTTGAGGAAGTTATATATCAAACATCATTACTGAATTTGTGATTTTGTTAACTCATTAGTTTGTAACAATGAATCATGTACTGTCTTTGTGTGTGTGTGTGTGTGTGTGTGTGTGTGTGTGTGTGTGTGTGTGTGTGTGTGTGTGTGTGTTACTCTTTTTCTTGCATGTACACTTCTTTCAGCCATTGTAATTATTCCCTTTGTTGGATTATGCAACTAGATCATACCTGGAAAATGGCCATTTTGTCCAGGCTAGGCATCTTAAATTATGTTTTACAATCATTTCTTTTGCATCTTTACATTTTCACTTTCAGCACTTTTAACCATCTGAGTTTTATCAGTTTATTACTGTAGTCCAAACAGATGTTGTTTATTTCTGCTGTTGTTTTTTTTTTTATTTTTTTTTTTTTTACAGTGCAAACACGTAAGCACTTAAATAAATGTTAAATGTTAAAATGTTAAAGATGATCCGGTCTGCATTTCCTGCCTTGTGTGTTTACAGTCTGTTATGCAAATGATGCGGTTACCTAGTGTGTATATCTGATTAAATACATATGCTGCAGCTCATGTACTATATGTATATAGCAGTTATCTGTAGGGAATGGTATACAAACGATATGGCCACACAATTTTTTACACTGTGTGCATATGCAGCGAGCGATACACTGAATATGTGGTCCTGCAGTTTCTACAGTGTGCTTATGCAGTGGTGTACAGATGAAATGGCCTCTGTTTGCTTGTATATGAATTGATATACGAATGATGAGGCCCTGCAGTCTGTGTATGCAAAGGTGTACAGAGAATTTGTTGTTGTGTCGTGTGTGGTATGTATTTGTGTATGCACTTATATATGGATATTTGGGCCCTGCAGTTCCAGCAGTAAGTTTATGCAGTAATGTATAGATGAAGTGTCCTCTGTGAGTTTGTACATGCACTTCTATATGGACAATATGACCCTGCAGCTGGTGTATGTATGCAATAGTATACAGATGACATGTCCTCACATTTTTTTTTTCTTGTGTGTTTATATGGAATGGCATACAGATAATGTGTCCCTGCAGTTTCTGCAGTGTGTGTGTGTGTGTGTGTGTGTGTGTGTGTGTGTGTGTGTGTGTGTGTGTGTGTGTGTGCAACTGTATGCAGATAATGTGCCCCTGCAGTTCCTTACTCTGTTGGTGCAGCTGAAGAGAAGGGCATTTAGATCTCTCAAAAGAAGTAAAACAGGGAAGTTATTCACACCTGTTTCCATCAAGAGAATAGCTTTAAAATGATTATGAGAACTGAAGGCTTTTCTGTGAACAGGCTGGTTAGCAATATAAATAAAGGAAATGAGACAATACTATATTAAAGAATGTTAGTGAAAGAAATGGATTATACCTGAAAGTCTCCTGCTAGATAAAACTTTTAAGCATACTAAGTTAACAATTAATTATTTTCTATGTTAATATCTGAAAAATATGGGGCAGGTAAATAGAAGAGTGGAAGAAAGATAGAGTGACATTTTACTGCCAGACTTTTTGAACCTAAGCAATTGTCCAGGGAATCTGAGAATTTAAGGAGTAGTAAAGCAACAAATTTAAATATTGCAAGAGGATGTAAAGAAAGTTTATTTTTTTAATCTGTGACAGTGCTATTTCTCACTTTTATTAGCAGAATGGTAGTGTGCTAAGATATCAGAGATTATGCCACTGGATAACTAAGGAAGCAGTATCGATCCATGCAGGAATATGGTGGCAGCTGTCTTTCCAGAGCCAGGATCTGGGACATAACAATGGCTTTTAAATCCTCTATCCTGATAATCATGATTTTGAACTGTCAGTGTCCCATGTGGGTTAAAAACCTTGGGCAATCTACCCTAAAGGAATGCAGAAAGATATGACTTCTCTTGCGATGCATGTATCCAAGGCAGGAGGTAGCCTTGAGTGGTCTTTTGCCATCATCCTCACTGGTGCCAAGGCTCAAAGACAGGTAATTTGTTAATAATTGGCTATGTAGCTGGTGTCATTCTAGGGGATCCAGTATATGTCGGCTTGGGATGAGATGGCTGTTTTACCAAGGATGGTATTCACCTCTCTTACCAGGTCTTTTTGCATTCTGGCTAAAGCCTTTGTTGTCCCCATAGTGCCTCTTTTAAAGAATGGTTCAACTGCTTGACATTCTACTCTAGTCATTTCTAATCTGGAGTACATTAAAGTGTCCCTACGTTGTGCCAGAAGTTAAAAAAAAATTCCTGAACGTAAGGCTTTCTAGCAAGCAGAACACATTTGTGTATGTGTATTTACAGAGACCTGGTTTCAAAGCAATGAAATCACTTCATTTGTCTCTGTGTTTCGGGTTTATAATATTTTCAGAACTACTAGCAATTGGGAAATATCAATATTTGTCAAGGATATTATCATCTCAGTGCAGATTCCTAAAGACTCCAAATTTGAACTCCCAGATGTCCAAACCACCCCTAAAAAATAATTACCATTTCATAGCTAACTATAAAACATCATTTATACCCTCTTCTGAGCATAACTATTTTAACACCTTAGCTGAAATCATCATTAAACTAAACACCTTTCTACTTTGGGATTTCAACTATCCATCAATAAACTGCTGGGAGTACACTACCAGTGGTCATTATAAATGTTAACTCCCTTATACTAATAGTTAACCATCTTACTTGGCCCCCCGATACCCTTGCTCTTGCTGTCATAATATGAACACTTCTTTCATACCTGCATTTGTATCATCTTCCCTTTTTAAATCAGACCAATACCATGGGATTGCCTGATTTGAAAGGGTATTTCAGAGATATACAGTTAAGGCTCCTATACACAGCACAAGCAGAAAACTATAATTCAAAGTGGAAAGAGATGATAATGAAACAGAGGGGAAGCTCAAGTAACAAGGAGAGTCTGAGACTTTGGATGCAGCCCTTTAAGGAAAATAACAATAATCATACAGATTATTATATTCCTAAAGCAGCAGAAAGTATTCTAAGAGCTAAGCCAACATGGGAATGCAGAAAAGAGATTCTGCCGATAAGGATGATTGCAATTAGGGATACAGACAATAGTCAAGAGGGGGGCTGGAATTTACTGGAGAAAACTGGCAAAGGAACCAAGGTACTGGGAGCAAATAACCAAAGAGGGAAAGGTAATAGTTTGAGAAGACGGCACAAACTTATTTGGACTGCAGGTCAGAGACTGCCTTCCTTATCAAGAAAAGACATCACAGTACAGGCAAACAGAAAGAAATAGGGGGGTCCTAAATGAAAGATCATCACTGGCAGGATTTTTAGTAGAATCTAGAACATAAGTCACTGTTAAGAAAGGAATAATTAGTACAGCATATACAATATTGCATGATAACTATAAGTATCAATCAGAGGAGGTTAGAAAGGACTGGAAAGAGAGAGACTGAATAAGCAATTCACAAATAAACAATGGAGGGATATATGTATACCTCCCAAATATGCAACAAAGTCTAGAAGATTTAGGATCTTTGCTTGGAAGTGTTTACATAGGTGTTTTTATAGCCCAAGTAGACTCCAAAGAATTTTTCCTCAGGTAGACATCAAACATTGGAGGTGTGATGAGGAAGAAAGCGGTACTGGGAACATATCTTCTGAGAGTGTAATGAGTTGGCAGACTTTAAAGATTTCCTGCAGACTGCTCTGCTGGAGATGCTGGGTGGTTAAATTGGTGTAACTAAGGAAATAAGTTTTTTGAGCTATGATACAAAATCGTAATTGCCAAGACATAGTAAGGCCTTACTGAGTCTAATTATGATGGCTGCCAAAAATTCAATTACTAGAAAATGGAAATTAAAGTCTAAACCAACTTTACTAGAAGTAGCGAAGATAGTAACAGAGATAAAACAAATGGAATGGGGATCTTTAGAAAAGGGTACGAGTAGATTACATAGGAAAAAAATGGGAATTGTGGAATCAATACATGCAGAGGAGGAACAAGGTTAAAAGGATTTGAATGAGCTATGATTAATGGCTGACTGACAGTGACTGGTTATAAGTGATGTAAAATGTTTGCAGCTACACTTGTGTTGGCATGGTTTATAATGTACAATGTTTGCAACTGAGATTGTGTCAGTATGGTTTACTTTCATTTATATACATGTAAGATTGCCCATGTCATACATGATACTTCAATAAAGATGTTTCTTTAAAAAAAACAACATTAATACTGTATTTGGTTAGAAAATTAGGATTTTAAAAGATAGAGTGGTGGAGCTTCAAGAAGTCCTCACTCTGGCTGCAAGCCTCTTGCCCCAAAGCTTGTGTTTGGATTTAGGGCTACAGATTGTCAAGGCTTACAGCAATCCTTAAACCATCCCACACGTACCTCACCAGCACATCTCTACTGAACCTATAACAAGGATATATAAAAAATACTTCAGTTTATGGATGTTGGTGAAGGTTCCAGCAGATTACACTAACCAAAAACTAGCACATAGATCTTCCCATTGCAATGAATAAAACAGCCAATTATCTATTACAGCTCCCCATTCCTGGCCTCTACATTGGGAACCAGTTCTGGTTGTCTCAAACCAGTTCCTCTCTCACTGATTATCTGTGGCCCCAGCCCCTCATATAAACACACATTACTTTGCACAACGTCTCCAGCCTGGCTGGTAATAACAGACCTAAACCTTGTGAATATAGTCCCTATATCACAATGATCTTATCTGTAAACAAAGTTCCCTGTCATTCCTCCTTTAGTCAATGGTCAAGGTTCCATGCCAGCCTTCTTCACTTTGATGTCAGCAATCAGACTTCCATGCCTATCTCCCTTCCTCTAAGTTCTCACTGGCTCTGAATTCCTCATGTTTAGTGATCAATCTTCCTGCTAGTGACTGCAGCCACCTCAACATACCTCTACAGGGATTAGTGTTTTGTACCAGTTTCCCACTCCTCCAGTCTTGTCAGCAACTGAAACCTGCTTTTGCTCTTCTGATCTCCATGGCTGCCTTCTTCCTATGCAATTACCAACTGAAACCCCATATCAAGCCCCAATATAGTGTCAGTGATCAGAGCTCCTGGGTACCTTCAAACATCACCAGTAACTCCAGATGCCAGGCAACCTATTGACACAGTACAGTGAGTAATCCAAAGCCCACATCATGCAGCCATACAACTTCTCAATGAAGAGAAAGCCTAGCAGACCAGCTACCTAGCCGCTCAGTGAACACAGACCATACCTATCAACTGTCTAGATTTTTGCCTTGTATTTTTGTCTGTTCCTCATAAATTTTGTGGTTTTCTGCAAATCACTGAGGACATAAGTCACTAAATAATAACATTCATTTGAGATTCAGACTTCATATCCTTCAGAAAATATATGCTAACAGAAATCCTGTTATTGTAGCAGCTTTTTAAGTTTATAAGAGCAAAGTTTAAAATCTGTTCCTGTTTTTTGGGACTTTGCCCCCTATTATTTTACGATTTGTCCAGATTTCTTGTGCTAAGTAGTTGAGAGGCATGATAGAGACTCTTTATTCCCACCAAACCACAATGCCAGTGAAAAAGACACATTTGCCCATCTAACTAAACAGTCAATGAATGGGACCCCACTGCCTCCCACACAAACACACTGTGGGCAAATAAAGTAGACCCCCCACTCCCAAGCCTCCCACTTGTAATCAAAACTATGCCTACATTAAAGCACTTTGGTGAGGGACAACTTTAATACAATGCCTGCCTCCCAGGTTTCACACCCTGTATGGTAGTGAGTGGGTCATCTTCCACGCCTACCCCTTCACAAAAATGCATTCCTAACTCTGGACCATAGTTATAGAAAGCTACCTCTAGTTGTTTGGTTACTGGTTGAACTTCAGTCATCTGTGGAGATAGATACTCTCAAAGTATTTTAACAGTATTTCTTAAATCTTTTAATTCTTATTTCTAGCCTGTGCGTATACAACTGCATTTGTTCAGTATGTTGTAAATCTCATTGCCTGTGAAATAAGCACAGCATGGGTTAGGGGAGGGTTTTGCTAAATGTATTATCTTATTTTACCCAATTGCACATATTCATATACAGAACAACTTCCACAACCATGTATTCCACAAGTTTGTAAGCCTAACGTTTGCCCTACACCTTCTGCAAGAAATGCTGCTTTTTCCTCTCACATGAGACTATATTTTCAATGTTTTATCATGACATCTGCCATCTTTCTTCAAGGATCAGTGTATCTTACTGCAAGATTAATATTGCATGAAACTGAACCATTGTGACTTCTTACTCAATTTCTTTACTGATTTTCTGGCTAGTCATTTCATAACTAACTAACCCATTTTATTTTCATTACTTTTCCCTGCCTTCTATATGTAAGATATTATATTCCCTTGCCAAAAGTATTTTATGTATAAATAATTTCTTTTCAAACAGACATTCTTTCAAAACAACTCCTTTTTGTCTTTATGAATCTCCCTTAGGGAAACGAGTAAAGCAATAACACTTGGCAGTTACATGCAGCACACTGAAAGTTTTTGGCACAGCTTTATTTTTGGAAATTTTTACTTGTATCAGTTTTTCATCCTTGACCACACATTCAGAAACTTTAGGACATTTGAAAGTGCAGTTTACAGTAAACATAAAGTCAAACATGTTTCAACACAGAAAAATAGAAACAAAGTTACAGATTTCTCACTGGATGCACCAGTAAAACCTGGATTGTTGATCTGCAGGTGATCCTTATTGATCCAATGGGCTGCTGCCAAGAGGCAGAACACAGTACTGAAGGTAGCCTCACTAAGGGATAGTTACTTAACGCTGCAGACAAGCCTTCTGAATGTAGTCTAACTAAGGGACAGTTAGTTAATGTTGCAGAGAAGCCTCACCCATGGATAAAGAAGAAAAGTACTGTAGTGAGCACGGACAAGGAACCACACTACATAATGGTCACCATAATATAATAGTGAATGCCATGGTAACAGAGAAATATGGATGGCAGCAGATGCCCACATCCAACCTCTAAACTTAGTAAGAAGACAAATAACACAGGTACAGAGTCATGTTCTGCTTACAGACTACCACTCATCTGGCAGCATAAACACCATATCAAAGGGAATGATCCATAGACCAGAGCTAGTACCATGATCAATAGCATGCACACAGGGTAATATTGGTCTTATATGCAGTGTCCAAATATGCATGCATATACATATGATTGCCACTACATGAGCTTTGAAAAAATGATCAGCACACTACAACATTAGGACCACAACATCTTCTCCTATACCATCTGCAGACCCAACTGATTAACCTTTGAATCATTCCCATTTTGCAGGGCCCCCATGAATCCCACACCCCAACTTCCTAATTATTAATAACTGGTTAGGTGACATGACCTCTGTTATACATGGTACTCATACATGGGAAGCATTGCCCAGCAATGCCCTTATAAATATACAAACACCAAGATCGCACAGCTTTGGAAGTAAAATACAAGGGTGAAAACATATGCTCACTTCATGTAATACCAAATATGTTTGGGGAAACAGGACTGGGGAAAAGGCACATGAACAGCTACATGTTCATCATAAGTAAGATAAGCATCTCAGAATTTATTTGGATATACTGCATTGAGTAGGTATCTTGCAAGTGAGTGTATATTTATTTGCATGAGAGAGCTTGAGCTACAGGTGGGATGTCATCATCCTGGGTATCAGTTTTGTGGTGTGCTTGACTGAGAATCTTACACCAGGTATGCCTTGAGTAGATGATAAGTAATCCTACTTCTGCACTGATCTTTTCCTGTTCTGCAGGACATAAAATGACCAAGAAAACAACTTCTGAGTAACTGTTGATATTAAAAATGCATTTTAACATCACTAGTTATCCAGACGTTGATTTGTTTTAAATATTCAGCAGCTTATGTAACAGAACACCTTTCTCCTTCATATTTATAAGATAAGTCTCATAAGACTGTAAAAAGCTATCAAGGTCCAAGGGTGGGTCAGGAGTGACCCATCCTGTGTCCAAGATCGAGGTAGGTCACCAGTGGCAGTTGATGGTCTGTTACACAGGTATTGTTTTTACATCCTAATAGAAGATACAGAAGGAAGGCAAGTGAACAGCACAAAGGAGGGGTGGCCTAATGGTTAAGGTGTTTGCCTTACAAACACAAGGTGCAGGGTTTGAGTCTCACAAGGGATAATTGGTTAGGCTTACAATGACTTGCAAGAGCAGTTAGCCTAGTACTAACCTATGAATTATGAACTATAAATCTTCAGGAAGATCGCAAAAACTGTTTAAAGTGGATCTCTTACCATTCTGAGGAGTATTACTTGTTTCTGTCTTTAAAATAATAATCTGCACTCATTTTTAAATCAGCAAAAAAAATCATAGTGGCCAGAGTTCATGAACCCCTAATGTCTGGCAGAAGCACCTTCCTCCAGACTTGAACTAGATAAAAGGCATGTCACAGAGAACCACGAGGGAGACAGATGACCTAATTACAGCATCTGCAGTCTGCATATCTCCACTGTTAAGAAAAACACCATGTATATTACACTTAAAAATATGTAGCAGGGAGATAAGTGCAAATCATGACTTGACTCTACTGACACAGTCTGTGAACCAGAAGGAGTCTGCCTTTTCCAGCCTATTACTGAAAGACCCTGAGCCTTAAATACGCACACACACACACACACACACACACACACACACACACACGCTGCTGCACACGCTTTGCGCGCACACACACACACACACACACACACACACACACACACACACACACACACACACACACACACACACACACAGCCAATATGTCATAGACACCTGCCCATCATCAAACCTGGATGGATTGATGGTGTCAGGTTCTCGGAGAAATGTGGCATCTTCCTATGTGAAGTTTACTCATAGCTGAAAGAACTGACAACAGTTTGCTGATACATCAGGTAATTAAACATGCTTACTACTAAGTATGAGGAGCATCAAAATCAGGGGTAAAGAATCACTTGGTTTAGTTTGAAAATCAAGTGTTGCTTTTTCCCTAAGGTTGTGCAACATTGGCGTTGATATACTTAGAGCAGGGGAATGGGGCACAGCCCCTTCATTTATGTAAACTTTCTTAAATTTGAATTGTTCACATAATTATTGTTTTTGTAGGTTACACAGAAACCTGATTTGATGAGTTGCCATACACACAGCCCCACTATACCCTAACAATAATCTTTAGACCCCCCCCCAAGCACAGTAATGACTGGTGTCTCTTTTTTACTATTTTGACAGTCAGCAGAGCCCTTAAAACCTATATGTACCATGTCAGTGATCAGAGTTCAGTGTAACTACTACTTCTTCCCATGTCTGTAATAAGTGCTCCCTGCTTACCTCCCCTACCACCCTGATGGCAGTCAGTGTTATCTGCTTATGTACACTCAACCACACTAGCAGTAGTCTGTGTGTGCTGTTTCTGGCCCATCAACCTCTCCGTGGTTAGTTTTTAATCCCCAAAGGTTTGTTAAGAGTGAGTCCCTACAACTTTCCCCTTAACAAGGTGACAGCAATCACCAATGGGACAAACGTTGGTTTCCTCACCCACCTTCCAAGCTGCCTACGCTAAAGACTGTTGACTGCTTTAGACCCCACTCAAAACCAACCAGTATAATTGCTTATCATTTCTATCCAATGATATGCTATGCAAGTGCTAATGTGGAAGTGTCATTTGCTCAGCTGACAACTGTACTATGAAACTAACTTTGTCAAACAGCTGTGGATCAAAACTGTAAAAAGTCTTTAGCTGATTTGCACTTCTGAAGCCTTGCATTTTTTGTCAGTTTCATTTGCTGAAATTATTCTCATCACAGATTCATTCAAATAAGTGTCACAGATTTCAATAATACAGAGGATTATGACTGGGTTTCCACCCATAACCATCTTGCTACATGTTTGAGAGACTAGAAATCTTGACATTCATGTCAAGAACACATAGCCAAGTGAATTATGAATGACAGACCCAATCATAATTCTTTGTAGCACAAATGTAGGAATGTGAAACATTTTACACCTTATGTACCACCTGATAGACTGCAGCCTGAAGCGAAGGGCCTCTTCAATCCTGTAAAAAGCACGTCACAACATCACATACAAAAAAGAAGTGTGACAGTCTGAAGTGTTTTACAGCTTTTAAAGTTACTTTATCTTGTCAACGTTGTACTGAGGTGGCTGCTGTTTGTACTCTAGTGTGAGATTATATCTTAACTTGCTGAAAATTGTTAGACAAAGTTGACTTTTTCCTGAATTCAGAGCATAAGCACAGCACTCTGGAAGCTACATTAAGGATTATGAATGTGTTTTTAATCATGACCAACTTGTTATGTGCTGGAAACATGGTCATTACAAAATCTCCTCAAAAGGGATGGTCAAGACAAATGTATAACAAGAAAAATTATGATTGAAAACCTGATTATAATTCTTTGTGGTGCAATTAACTCTAGCTGTTCCAATGTACTGCTAATTACAGATAGAAAAAATGTATGAGCACAACATTTTTTGTTGTTATGAAAAAAATAGAGACAAGAGGTACATTTAGCTTCTGCTTGGTGTCTTTGTGACAGCACCATGTATTTTGCGGCTTTCAGAAATGTAAAACATTTTGTGCTCCTACACCAGTAGATGCTATGTTGCAGCATAACAAAACAGAAGTTATGCATTTACCATACAGTGGATCTTTGTTGCACCCCAAGAGATGGACGCACCAAGGAAGACTGGGGAATGGCTTCAGGTTTAGGTCTATGATGTGTAAACAGGGATAATAATGACAATTTGAATGGGGGTCGGTAAGGGAGTTGTTGCATTGGATGGAGAGGGACAACAAGGATCTAGAATTTTCAGACAGGAAATATTTTCTGTATCCTAAGGTGCCTTCCCCATCCACCTTGACTCATGGAATAGAATCTCAACTACTTTGCTTCCTGAGTGGCAACATGACAGGATATCACTGAGTCTGGCATTGCTGACCATGTAACTGTGGCACAAATGTCATCTAAGGAAGAATTTCTGAAGAAGGCCATAGATATGGTAACTGACATTGCAGAATGCTTCTTTTGTTTAGAATCAAGATGTCTATTACTAGCAGAGTAAAAGTATGAAATGCAATCAGAAAACTATCTGTAAAGAGTTACTTTAGAAACTGGCTCCTAGAGCTGCTAGATAGGTTCATAGATTCATAGGTGGCTATTGACCTGAAGGTCTTTATAAGTCTAGTCATGTGTGCTCAATGTAATACTAGAGAAACCCAATATAAAGGATCTTGCCTAAACTCAAGTTCTTAGTTAGCAACAACTGCCCGTACCTAGGAGGGTTACAGGTGAAATGCCCAGCAGAAATTTACAGTTTCCCATCCAGTCATTCAGGTTATTCTTAATCAGAGTCATAGAGGGGTTCTGTTTGATCTGAACTAGTAGCTTATTCTAGAGGACTGGCAACCTCTGATAGACAAATCTGTGTCTCCAGCAGGTCCTATTTATGTCGCAGACCAGGTTAAGGTCCCTGGAGATGGTGACCCTTGCCCCATTTGAATTGTGGATGTGCAGCATTTCCATTACGTTTGGATCCAAGATTGCTCTGTAGGCCAGCCACAAGTCTGCTCTTAGTAGTCTGTACGCTACTGAGTACAGTGACAGTGACTTCAGTCTGTCAATGTATGACATGTGCTGGAGACCCTGAATTTTCTTGGTTAGAAATCCCTGAGGTCTCTCAAGTTGCTGCAGGTGCCTGGTAAAGTATATACCAAAGGGAGCACTGTTTTCAATTACTGGCCTGATGAGGGTTGAGTACAGGGGTGTTATGACCTCTTTCACTCTTGACGCAATGACTTTGCTAATACAGTGTGTGATGTAGAATGCCTTCCTTACCACAGTAGACACATGGTGGTCAAAGTTTTGGCTATAGTCAACTTGCGTTCCCAAGTCTCTCACTACTGAATTGTTACTTAGTGTATTATTATCTATATGAAAATCTACAGGGATATTGTTTTATGAAGGGGGTGATAATGCATTTTTTTGCATCGAGTTTGAGTCCACGGCTTTTGAACCAATCATTTATTTATTTATTTAACTTTTGTTTACCAGGAAAGTCCGACTTGGAACAAAGCCAATTTTCAGTGGAGGCCCGGGCAGAAACGCTCCAGACACATGTCTTTGTAATATGGGAGGAAACCCACACGTATGCAGGGAGGACATGCAGACTGGGATCATCAGTTTGTGCAAGTCCCTCTTGAAGTATATTGGCATTGTTTGGGGATTCAATGATTGCACCTAATTTGCAGTCATCAGCAAACTTAGTCAGTCAAAGCCCCTCTGTTTTGGCCTGAACTTCTGAGAAGTATATTCCAAACAATAGGGGGCCCAGCACTGACCCCTGTGGAACCCCACTGGTGAAAGGTCTGCTGGTAGAGGTAAAGTCCCCAACTTTGACTGAGTGTGATCTGTCAGTGAGGCAGTTAGCAACCCACCTGATGACACACGGGTTGATATTCAATTGAGAGAGTTTATCAATGATGCCCAAATGTGGGATTGTGTCGAAGGCCTTGGCTAAGTCAAAGTAGGCTGTATGCACAGATTTGCCTTCATCTATGGCTCTGATGATGTTTTCAAAGAAGTCCGCTAGGTTTAACAGGCATGACCTGCCTTTGACAAAAACAAACTTTGCCGGATCAGGGGTTTGGAGATCACGTATATCCTTATTTATAAGGTCCACGATGATTCATTCCATGGCCTTACATATAAGGCTGGTTAATCTTGTGGGTATGCAGTTCCCAGGGTCTGTTGCTGTACCCCCTTTATGAAGGCGGATGATGGCTGCTGTATTCCATTCAGCAGGGACAAAACCAGTAATCAGGCTGTGGTTGAAGAGTACCTGAAGGAGTTGCTAACTGATGTTTTAGACCATTTAAAACACAACCTGGGATGCCATCCGGTCCCATACAGGCTGTGTTTTGGCCTTGGAGAGAGCATTAATGACTTACTCTTTGGAGATGCAATACTTTGTGGAATGTTTGGAGGGGATGGGGGGGGGGTGAATTTTTCACCAAACTGTCAGCTAATTGGTTAGCTATTTTTGCAGGATCAATGTGTGTGATGCCATCCACAGCTAGTTCAGCACACATCTGGGTCCTGCCTTCTAGGTTACAGATATAGCTGAAGAATGCCTTATGGTTATCCTTAGCTATGGTTGAAGTTGCCCTTACAGGATTTTACACATTGTCTTATTTGTTTGTTCAAGCAGACGAGGGTATTCTTCCAGTGCTGGGACCTCTCTTGCTTATTCTTAGACAGCAACCCCTTCCTCTTATTGTATAACTTATTAATGCTAGATGTCAACCAACGAGGCTCAGGTACAACTGTGTCAATGCATTTGGATAAGTGTTTGTACAAGGCATTTGCTACTGTTTAAATGTGATTGATTTGTGTTCAGATTTAACCAGTGAGGGTCTTATATTCGTGGTGGTGCAATGGTCACCCATGTTGGTGAGGACCAGGTTGAGAATATTTGAGCCCCTTGTGGGGTTGCATACTATTTGTTCCAGGGCATTAGTGTTAACAAAGTCCAGGAACTTTTGTGTGAGCATGTTGGTACAGTTTAAGTTTCCCAGTCAATGGAGGGATAGTTAAAATCACCCATGACTAGAGTGTTTGGTTCTAATTTGATTGACTCAAGTAGGTTGAAATAAACAGTGTGGGTATCTTGGTTCATTGAAAGGGCCCTATAGCTAACAACGACTTGAAGGAGGGTTCTTACCCACAATTAGCTGAATTTGGACTAACTCCATGGAGTTTTCCTTTCTAACCAGTCTAGAGGTGTATTTATGTTTGATGAAGATAGATACTCCTCCTTCTCTGGTTTTCACAAATTCATTTTGCGATCTGAAAGTGTGGAAGGCATTGTAGCCTTGCAAGATTGGGGTACTTTCTGTGGCCCTGAACCAAGTTTCTTTGACTACACAGCTGTCAACATCTTTCAGGGAGAGGAGTGCTTCCAGAGAGTGCAGTTTCTGATTTAAACACCTAGCATTTAGCAACATAACCTTTAATTTATTTGTGACTGATATTTTCACATTGGAAATCTTGTTCTTGAGACCTTGCCTAAAAAAGGCACTATGGCTGAGGCATGTATCTTAGCCAGTAACTGAATGCCTAGAGGTGACAAGTGAAGACCATCTCTGACAAAGCAAAGTGGTCTATCAACCACATCATCCAAGGCTGACAGGAACTGGATCCCCTTAGAATGACACCAGAAACTAAGCCAACTGCTGAAGTCGATCATTTTTTGTTTACATTATGGTATCATCCTAGGTGAGGGTAGAATGCTGCTCAAAGCTAGGGACATACCTGCCTAAGACACATGTTCATAGAACTCAATCATGTCTCTCTTCATATAGTTCAGTAAGGTACATCTCAAGTCATTCACACCAACATGAACTATGACATAGTCATAAAAGTACTTGTTGAGAGACTTGAGTGCATATGTGATCTGACGGATCCTGGCACCCGTTAGACTGCTGGCCGTAACCTTCTCTTTGTCCAGCCTGGTGAGTGGGACATCTGTGTGTCTCACAATGGAGTCACCGATGACTAAAAAGTATGGTCAAGATGTGATTTGTCTTAGGGTCTTATTTGGTGAGACACTGGTGTTTGTACTTTTATGTGTATTGAGTGTTGTAGGTGCTGTATTAGCAGTAGCATGTTTGTGTTTGAAAGGTCTCTGGTGTTTAGGTAGTTTTCTGGTGAGTACCTCCATGTATGACAGTTTATGTGTTTAATGCATGGTTTACATAGGAGGTATAGTAGGTGAGCTGACAACCTGTTCAGTGTTACTGTTCTATGCGCAAGAGTGCAAGGATTCCAAATTCTTAGTGTAGATGGATCTCTCACAAATTGTACTCGGGTGATTTAGGAGGAGGTTGTCAGTGTACATGAGGCAGTTGCTACACTGACTGAGGGTACCCATGTCAATCAGGCTGGTAGGAGAAATGGAGGGAAACTGACCATCCATAATGCTAGGTTATATCCTGTTTTCACAGTGGGGAGAGAAAATGGAGGGATGTGGTATAACTGGGTGCTCTAAACAGGGTCTATACTAATGGGGTGCTCTATAAAGGGTCTAAACTAGCAGCGGTTCTCCAAATGGTAGGCTATTGTAGATCTGGTGGTTTTGGGACTGCTTAAGGGGCAGAAGCGCATCTGAGATGCTCTGTGAGCAGCTAAGTGCAATTTAAGAACTTCTAGGATGGATCACGGACAGCTAATAAGGGAAAATTTATCTACTGAAGTTTTATCATCTATAACCACCAGTGGTTACCCCCACTGTGCAGCAGTGCATGATGGTACATGGAGGATGTGCTACAAGTAAACAGGTGAATGCGGCAGAGCAGTGGGCAGTCACCTCACTCTGTGGAGCTGTGTTAAAACAAGAGCAAACTCACGCAATCATGGGCCTTATGTAGCAACAGTGAGCAAACTGAATTAAACAAATTAACCAATAAAACAGCTCAGAACTTAGTTCTGTGCCAGCATCCTTCAATCAGATGAGTCCTAACTGCACTCTCCTGCCACAAGGGTGCAGGGTGGCCCTCTCTAACAAAAGAGAGCCTGGTTTAGTGCTCAATTTAGCAAACAGAACCAGATTTAGCAGGTCTGAATCTAGGTTATATTACAGCAGACAAAAAAGTGCAACAAATCAGCAAGAACAGTTTTAAAAAATCAGCAATACAGCAAAAATACAGTTTAAAACTGCAAAATACAGTATAAAATTGTACTTATGATTAGCAGAATGCAACAGATTCCTTAGACTGCAGAAATGAATACAGCAGAGTAGTGGTTGGTTGCCTAACTCTGTGGCGCTGCATTAAAACAGTGAGCAGATTGAATTAAACAATTTAACCAATAAAAAAGCTCAAAACTAAGCCTGTGCCAGCAAACTTCAATTAGATGAGTCCTAACTGCACTCCCCTGCCACAAGGGTGCAGGTGGGCCTTCTCCAACAAAAGATAGTCTGGTTTAGTGCTCAATTTAACAAACAGAACCAGACTCAGCAGGTCTGAATCTAGTCTATGCCACATCAGACAAAAATGCAACAAATAAGCAAGAAAAAGAGAAGGAGATTAAAAAGTTGGTTATCTTTATAAAATGATCTGGCCTTGTGGAGGCAAAATTAAAGTTGTCTATGAACATCCAGAGTATATGAAACATATTCTCCTTGCTAGGGTGATTAGAAAAGAATACTGGTAGATGTATAGTTTGGTTCAAGGCCTATTCAGATGTGGTCTTTTGGACAAAGTAGAGGTTAAGTCTCAAGAGACTTTGCATTGGTGAAACGTTAGGTAAGGGGCTTGCAAGAAAGAGCATGTAGTTCTGAAATGCTTCTTGCTGAAGTAACAGGCACTAGCAGTGCAGTCTTTCATGATATATTCTCATAAGGAGTCTGAGTAATAGTGTGTAAAATGAAATTCAGATGCCATGGTGGTGTGGGCTCTTTGATTGGGTGTCTAAGACAGAAGGCTCCCTTTAAAAAGGCTTTGTAGGCATTTTGAGAGGCTAATATAGAAGGTTTGAAACCATGGTGGAAATCTGAAATAGCTGCCAGATAAACTTTTATAGAGGAGCAACTAAAGCCAGAGTCAAACAAGGTTGACAGAAATTGAGACTGAACGTATAGGTGCTGAAAAAGGGTCCAAGCCTTGACATATTACATAAAGGGAAAATCTATCTATTCCATTTACACTTGTATAGCTTCATGGTTGATTATTTCTGAGAGGCGCACCTCTCAATCTCTTACAGCAAGAAATGTGGACAAAGAGGGGACAGAGGCCCAAAAATAGGGGCAGATTTTAAATATTGCTCTTATAAATTAAGAAAGTTAATAGAATAACAGGATTTGTGTTAGCATGCATTTACTGAAGGATATGAAGTCTGAAACTCAACTGTATGTCTTTATCTAATATTTTCAGTTCTAGTGATTTGCCAGAAAACCACAAATTTTATGAGGAGCAGACCAAAAATATGAAGCAAATATCAGCACATTCTGCAAAAACCTGGACAGTTAAGAGGAGTACTGAAAAAATTACAACCACACTCTGAAAGGATGAATTACTGGCATCACTGGAATGGCAGAAACCATGCAGTTAATTTGAAGGAGGTAATGTCTTGGTAAGCCTGACCGGACATGTGAGACAGAAGATATGGTTGGGGATCTAACAGCCAGGAGGTCACTTTACTTAAGATTAAAGCCTAGGCAACCAATTGAGAACCAAATTTGCCTGGGCTAGAAGGGACAATGAAGATGACAGGGGCTTTGCAGAGAGATGCTTCCTGCATAAATTTTGTCTTGACAGGAAGAGGAGGAAAAACATATAGCAGACTACATGGCCAAGGATGGACTAGAGTGTACCTGAGTGTCTGTCACTGTGGCGGGATTAGGGTAAAGTAGCTGCTGCTGAATTTTGTATTGGTTGGGAAGGTAAAGAGATCACAGCTGGGCAGGCCCTATTAGCTAAAAATCACCTTTGCTACTGTCAGATTTAGGGACAACTAATCCAGCATCAGTATATACTGACATAGTCTATCAACTAGGAGGTTGGTCTGATCTGGAATATGCACTGTAATTCTAAAGTACTGCAAAGACATCACCACTGACACACTCTCAAGGCCTCTCAGCAAAAAGAGTAAAAATTGAGCCTCCCCTTGCTTTATTATATACCACGCTCCCAAAGTGTTCTCTGTATGGATTAAAATCACACTCTGAGGAAGAAAGTCCTATGAAGCCGGCAAAGCTAGGACGACTGCCCTCATCTTCAGGATACTGAAGTGAAGGTGAAAAACTTGTTGTCACAATGTCCCTTAGACTTTTCTTCCTCTGAAATGCCCCCTCCCCCCTGAGAGGAAGCTTTCATGGTGACAGTGGCTGTTGAAATGAGCAGGACAAAAGTGCAACCTGCTTGTACTGATGAAGACTTTATCCACCATTGTAGGTGATGCTTGCAGACTGAAGAGAGAGATGTACAGGAAAATTGAGAAGATAGGTAAACTGAGACCACTGTATGTTAAGTATTCAGTGGTGCACTGTCGTATGCTATTTGTACTTCCGCGGTGGTGCAGCAGTAGCATTGTTGCCTCACAGCAAGAGGTTTTCCCATTCGATTCTCAGCTTGGGTTGGGAGTGCATTCTGTGTGGAGTCTACATGTCCTCCCCGCGGTCAAGTGGGCGTTCGAAAGACATGGGTTGAATGGGCGTGCCTTCGTTGAAGGTTGGGTGTAGGGCTGGCAACTTGACACCATAAAAAACAACTGCCAGTCATTAGCAAACCAGAGTTCCGTTGTGGCGACCCCTAACAGGGAAAAGCTGAAAGACAAACAACAACTGTCAAATGTTATCTTGCATGTGGTACTAGGATGATGGCTGCCACCATAATGTCAAATCCTTGCAACACAAGGAAAGCTGGAAGGGCAGGTCATCTGAAGAAGCTTTAGTACAAGTAACCTGAGAGATATTGGTCTTTCTGCAAGTAGACTTACAGCTCTTTTGGTCATTTCCAGATGGCAGATGATGAAGTCTATACATTGAGTTGGCTCCAATTTTGACTTATCAAGAGTTACTGAGATGCCCAAGGGTTGACCTAAGTGGAGTAAGCAATCTCTTCCTAAAATAAGAGATTCTCTTATTTTTGTAGTGGGGAGTCTGTCATCTATATACAGAAGCATTTGCAACTCTTTCAGCCTAAGATGAGCTGTGACTATGGCCATGCACTTAGTGAGCACCCAGGGATGTGCTATGCAGAGATCAAAGGAAAAGGATCGAAAAGATTAGTTGTGTAAAATCTTACCACAACAACAGATGTCTTTCTCTTCTCTGTTGCAGTATTCTTTACATAAGAGAGTTGCCTGCTAAAACAACCTGAAGGCCAGTATACAAAAGACTTTTACTGCTTAACGCTGCATGGTACGTTGCAAGTAGGTTGCTATCAGAAGTAGGCCATAAAAGTGATGCATGCATGCACCATCCTCAGAACTGAGTGGCCCAGGACGAACTCTCATCTAAGGAAAGTATGTACACTAAGTACATCTAAGGAAGGACAAAATCAGGGGGGAGGAGGGAGGGATAGAATACTGCAACAGAGAAGAGAAGCACATCTATTGTTATGGTAAGATTTTACACAACTAATCTATGTCTTTCTGTTCCTCTGTTGCAGTATTCTTTACATGATGGAGAATGCCAAAGCTCAAGAGGAAAGGGAGGTGGTTGGAGCAGTGGAGTTCTCCATGAAACTATGAAGAAAAGCCCTGGCAAACCCTGTCCTAGACTTAGAAATGTTGTCCAGTTTGTAATGTTTAGTAAAGGTATCAACTAAAGGCCAAGTAGCTGCCTCCAGAATGGCGTTAGTGTCCAATGCTTTGAAGAAGACATCAGATGAAGCAACAGCCCTGGCAGAGTATGCCTTAACAGGAGAAGGGAGGTTCTTTACATGATGCTCATGGCAGAAGGAAATAGTTTTAGAGAGCCAGCTGGAAAGAGTATTTTAGAGACAGGAAGTCCTAAAGCTCTAAGGTGAAAGGAAACAAACAACTAGTCAGATTTCCTGATAGTCTTTGTTTTGTCAAGGTAGAAACTAAGTTGTCTGTGCAAATCCAAAGTGTGCAGAACCCTCTCCATAGAGTTATGTGGACAAGGAAAAAGATATGTAAATAATTAGACTGGTTGAGGGACAACTCATTTACCACTTTAGGCATAAAGGAAGGATTGGTGCTAAGAGACACTGTCTCTGTGGAACACCAAGAAAGGAGGAGAAACCATAAGGGCCTGGAGCTCAGAAACTCTTCTGGTTAAGGTTAGTGTAAGCAGCAAGACAGTTTTCCAGGAGCAGTATTTCAGGGAGGCAGAAGATGCTGGCTAAAAAGGGGCTAGGGTCAGTTACTCCACTAAAAGTTAAAATCACATGTGGGGGTAAAACTAGTGACCTGTGAGGTCTCATGTGAAGGACGCCTTTTAAGATTTGTTTAGCCTCAAATCTAGAGGCTAGTGGGGTGGGGGGACAAGCAGAGAGCTGACAGGTGCACTTTCAGTAAAAAGTAAGCTAAGCCAGCATCCAGCAATTCATACAGACATGAGAGAACAGTGGGACTTCCGCTGTAAGTGGATCCAGGTTACAAGAAAGACACCAAAGTGAAAATCTCTTCCATATGGACAAATAAGATTTTCTAGTACTGGGTTTCCTAGCCTACTGCAGAACCCTAAGCACATCCTCTGAATAAAAGGTGTCTGAAAGGAATTAAAACTGCATCACACACAACGTCGGCTGAAGTGTAGACAAGTGGAGATGGATGAGAGTTCCTTTGTGTTGCATGAGAAGGTCCACTCTGTGGGGTAACTTGTGGTGATTGCCCTTGGCTAAATGCAGGAGTAGGAGGAACCAATGTTGTCTTGGCCAAAATGGTTCACCATCAAGACTTCTGATTTATCCTACTGAATCTTTAGCAGGAATTTTGAAATGAGAGGAAGGGGAGGGAATGCATACGGAAATATCCTCTTCCATGAAAAGCTGAGGGCGTCTACCTTCCAGACCAGAGGATGTGGATCTCTGGCACAAAAATGTGGAAGTTGTCTGTTTATGAGATGGGGAATGTCTATTTGTGGAGTACCCCAAATAGTGGACAATGTCCAGAAACACATCCCTGTGGAGCATCCATTTGTGGGATTGTGTCTCAGACCTGCTCAAGATGTCTGCCACTACATTCAGGCTGGAAGGAATATACATAACCTGAATGGGGTTCTGAAGTTTGACTGACAGCTCCCACACTTGCAGGACTACTCTGGAATGAAGATAAGACTTTGTCCCCCCCTGCTTGTTCACATACAAGAGAACAGTCATGTTGTCTGTGAAATGTTTTAGAGGACCTGGGATGAAGAGAGACTAAAAGGTCTGCAGAGCCAGTAGCAGTGCCCTCATTTCTTTTATACTGATGTGCTCCCTTCTTTGAGAGGGGGACCAGATCCCTTTTGCTTTTATGGAACCAAAAGCTGGTCCCCATCCTGTGACTGAGGTGTCTGTGAACATCTCCTGGACAGGTGTTAGAGGATGGAGTGGGAGACCTGGGTTGGCAGTCACCTATTGAATCCACCAAGTAATCTTCCTCTTCAAGCAAGGGAGAAGGGGAACTGGGAACTCTAGTGGATGTGCATGTTGCATCCACACTGATTTCAGAAACCACTGCAGTTTTCTCATGTGCAGTTTTTCCAGAGGAAGGATTGGGATAGTGGATGCCATGAAGCCCAGAGCTCTGTGAAAATTTCTGGCAGTGATATGAGTTAGAAGGATAAGGCTGTGAAAGAAAGCAATGAGTTCCTGAGTCTTCTGAGTGGGGAGAGAGACCTTCATAAGGTCTGTTTGTATCCTGCATCCCAGAAAAATGTGGTCCTGAGATGGGGCGATAGTAGATTTTTGGCAGTTTATCAGGAAACCCAGAGATTGTAGGATGGAAATGGCAGAGCTTAGGTTGTGCTCTAGAGCTCCTGGACTGACAGCTTGAAAGATAGGTCGTCAAGGTATGGGAAGACATGAATGCCCTGAAGTCTGCAGTAAGCAATAACTGGGCCTGGGCATTTCGTGAAAACCCTTAGGGCCGTGGAAAGATCAAAAGGCAAGGCATAAAACTGAAAGTGCCAAGAGGTAACAAAGAATCGTAAACATTTTCTGTAACTGAGATGAATGGATTAATGGGGATGTGTAGGTAAGCATTCTTGATGTCTATGGAGGCCATAAAGGCTTGTGAGATGATCAGAGGAAATAGGGTTTGCAAAGTAAGCAATCTGAAAGTAGGCACTTTCAGGAAGGTGTTGAGGAAGGACAGGTCCAGGATGGGTATGAAAGGGTCCTCTTTCCCTGGTACCAAGAACATCCTTGAATAAAACCCTTTTTCTCTTTGATTTGATGGAACAGGTTAAATGTTGCCTTGATCCAACAGGTCTTGCAGCACTTTTGGATAATGTAGCAGTTGCTCTCTGGGTGACTGTGGGATGCCTCTGAAAGGTGAGAGTGAATTCCACACCATGAAATAACAATTTTTTTTATGATGGAGACCACCCAATAAGCTTTTGTAATGTCTTCCCAAGGTGGAGTGAAAAGAGAAAGGTGAAAGGAAGGGGAGGGAAGATGCTTGGGATCCAAATAGTCAGATGGACCCTGGTCTGTCTGGAAAAGGCTGTTTTTGAGGTGGAGCTTGCTGGGGAGTCCTAAATTGCTGAGGTCTCTTACCAGACTTTTTAGCCTTAGCTGGAGGGGGCAGTGACTGCCTTCTAACAAACACAGGTTTAGAAAGATAATTCATTTAGAATTTTGGTACAGGGGAAACCAGGATGTGTTTCAGTTCCTGCATTTCCTTACCCTTCTCCTGTAAGGTTTTAAACAAGTCAGCAGCAGCAGGTCCAAACAGGGCTATGTTGCCCAGAGGAGCATCCATGTGTTTGGATTTAATGTTCTCTGGCAAAGGTTGAAGTCTCAACCAGGTAAATATTCTCAGAACCAAACCTGTAGCAGCTACCCTAGCTGAAGCCTCCACAGCATCATAACTACATTTTATTGAATGGTGGGCTACCTGAGAGGATGCCCCAAGCAAGGATGAAGCCAATAGCCAAAAAAAATATTTTCTGAGTTAGGCAAATCTGAAATATTTTGGAAAGTTGGGACAAGAGTTCTGAGGTGTATTTAGTCATGTGTGTTTGATAATTGATAGCCCTAAAGGCAAGAGTGGCATAAGTGTATACTTTTTTGTCTAACCTCTCCATATGTCTACTATCTTTGTCAGAGGGAAGAACGGAAATGGAGGGAAGTAAATGTGAGGGCTTATCCGAAGCCAGTGTAATGACAGAGGGGTCAGCAGAAGGGGTTTTGAAAAGAAACTTACAGTCTCCAAAAACGTGTAGAATCTGTCTGGTTCCATAGGTACTGCAGGCTGGGAATCAAGAGTCCTACTGGAAGATGGAAATGCATTCAAAAATGTAGGTAGGACAGGAGGTACGGCTGGGGAATTAGGAGTATCTACCTGAAGTAATTTGTAGTAATATTTTTGTACTTCAGATATCTCATAACTGTTCCATTTGAAATGTTCCCTCATCTTACCCAAGGTCTCACTGAAAGTAATTTCCTCCATTGGAAAATCAGTACCATTGGAATCCTCCTCTGGAGATGCATAATCCAACAGGGAGGGGATCTGAGATGAATAAGCTAGAGAAGCCTCTTCCCTAACCCTCTTCTGAGGAGTGGTAACCCAGAGTGTTGCCAGTACTAAAACACCTCGGGTAGGCCTAAGGGACATAAGGGCATTCAAAATGCCCTGTGGAAAGTTTTGCCAATCCTTTGTGGATCTGTGGAAGGTGGCAAATGTTTGTTTTTTTGTTTCTTCTTGGTCTGCAGATTAGCTCTCTGTAAGGTCGGAGAATTAGACGTAGGCCTAGATTCTATAATATCAGAATTACCTTCCTGTCTAACTACGTGATCCCACGTCTAGGCTCTCCCTGGACATCTGCACTGGATGCCTGCAGTACCTACAATTACTTGCCAACATCCTGATCCAAGGCGACCTGCATTACGGGCTTGGCCTGTGAATCGGACATAGGAGTTGAATGTTTCTCTGGACTAACTGACACCAGAGTAGAACAGGAGGGACATCCACCACTGGAGGTGCAGCTGAAGCTTCAGGAATAGACTTTTTGGCCTTCTGCTTCACAAGAAACTCGGACTCAGGCCCTAAGGGTCCCTCCATAGTGCTTTTTGCAAGGTGTTTCAAGCACTGATTCTCCAAACATATCAAAAGGGAAGATAACCAATTTCTCACTGTTTTAGACACAAAGCCCTGGCAGACAGGCAAGATCTATGGTCGTGGGTAGGCCCAAGACAAAAAAAATACTGCAGGTGATTAACTTTATGTGGAATCTGATGCCCACACTGGCATTTGCTTTTCTTGGATGACATTAAACCTAACCACAGCAGAAATAGCAAAGAAAGGATTCCCCAACAGGGCACTTATCTGAAACATGAAACAGCAACCACTTCTGCAAGCAGACCATATGTATGGGTAAAGAGTTTGCACTGTGGGCAAAGAAGTTCTGAGGATGGTGCATGCTTATGTCGCTTTTATGGCCTACATCCAATAGCAGCCTACATGCAGTGTACCATGTACCCTTAAGCAGTAAATGTCTTCTGTATACTGGCTGATGTTGGTCATTTTGGCAGACAACTCCCTCATGTAAAGAATACTACAACAGAGGAATAGAACATCTGATAATAAGTGGTTTCCAGCCAGAAGCTGAGATACCTTCTGGATTGCTTTGCAATTTTGATAGTGGAATATACATCCTGAAGGCCTAACAAACACATCCAATCTCCTTTCTGAAGATATAGAAGGATGGACTGCATGATGACTATTTATAGCACTGTCTTCGTGATGTGAAGGTTTAGGCTGCTGAAATTAGAATAGGTCTGATGTCTTTTGTTCTCTTTGAAATTACACAAATCTTAAATAGATGCCAGATTCTCTCTGCTCTGCTGGAACCTCTTGGATTGCACTTTTTTGAAGGAGTTAGGATATCTCATGGCCACTGCCTTCTTTGTTGGGGTAGTATTTGTCAGAGAGGCAGGGAAGTATTTGGGAGACATGATAGGAAAGGGAGGCTGTAGTCTCTGGATATGATGCTCTTCACCCAATTATTTTGTGTGATGGCTATCCAGACCTCCAACTGAAGACAGAGATGAATCCAAACTGACACCAGAGTAGAACAGTTCGGCAACCCTTCATTGGTGTTGGGGCGAGGCTTCTTGGAAAAAGTCCCCATAAACTCCTATTTTTGCAAACTACTTTTGTGTGCATATCATCCACAGTAGGATCCTGCTCAACTTTGGAGGGTCATGTTAGAGAAGGAATTTAAAAAAAGATGATGGCATATCCTAAACCAAAAACATTTACTACTATTCTGGTTCCACAAAAAATAAATTTGAAGGGTCTCAAATTAGACTCTAATGGAAGACAATGTCTCACTCTCCTTTTCACTCTTCAGCAACTTTTCTTTCACTCTGGGAACAAACAAGGATGTCTTGTCATAAGCAGCATTTACAAAGTATGCTTTAAAGTTGTCTCCAAAGTGCCAGAGATGCAAACAAGCATGATAAGACATGGTAATGCTGAGGCCTGCAGCTCCAGCTGATCCATTTGCTGCATTTTGAAGCGGTTTGTGGATAGATTGATGATAGCATGACTGAAACATGAGATTCAAGTTGCCTTTTAATATCTGGTATGGAAGGTCACCTGAAGGGATCTAGCCTCTGTGCTACTAGATCCCTCTGGAGCCTTCTCATATGAGTTAATTAATTCAACACTCAAAGGGAAAAGGTTCCTGAAGTGTATGCTCCCTTTCTGAAATGGTCTATTGTCCTCAAATCTGTTAGGAGGATGGACTGTAGAGCTTTCTTCAGAAAGCTCTTTTTGGTGTCTGCTGCAACAATAATTAAATCAACAAAAGAGCCCTTGCTTGGGAAGTCTTAAATCTTACTTGGCATGCAGTGATTGGGCTTCACCATGTCAGGTTCCCGCCATGGCCTTTCCTCTACCAGGTCAATCAGACAGTCAGAGGGAGGGATCATGCAGAAAGTAGAGGGTACAGACCTAAAAGCCTCAAACAACACTTCCTCATCTGTCAGAGATGGACCAGTTGGCCTAGTACCCCTCTGGTACATCAATTCTTTCCAAACTTGGAGTCCTCAGAAGGGGACTGGGAACAGCCTTCCCTATCATCAAGCTCCATATCTGGTGTGAGAGATTCTGTTGAGGTACTGATGTCTCTTTTTACAATTACACTTTCTGGAAACATGGGGGAAGAACCAGAAATGTGTTGTGTTACATAATGAAGGCTAGGTTTGAGGTGTTTGGTACTGCTCTGCCCCTTGGGCCAATAACAAGGCCTCAGTGACTCAGATAGGCATGTGTCCAGGCATGGAGTAAAATCTGAGGAAGCATCCCCTTCCTGCATTGATGGACAGGCAATGATCCTCTCAAAATACTTGAATTCTAATATGGACTCCAACAATGCCAAGAATAACGTGGCCAGTACCAACTCCATCCCACAAGGTAGAAGAGGCAGACAGCCCCAACCAAAGAACCCCCAACACTGATGGACTGTATGCATCTAGCACTGAAATCAATGCTGACAAATCAAATGCCAAAGTCCTCGACACCAAGGATGGTGGTGAACAGGCCAGTATCATAGATGGTACTGAAATGTTGGTCTGGAGCATCTGGTGTCAAGATACACTGAGCTCCAAGGAGATAGGGGTTGAGTGTTGTCTGATGTAAGGTCGGCACCAATAGATGGGATCCAGTTGATGCTGACAAGAAATGCTCCAGAAGTGTCATCAGCTCTGACTCCACCATCACTATTCATACGCCATGGATGTAGCAGTTGAAATTAGAGTAGGTGGGCCAAGCCCCCTTCCTTGGAAACAGATAGGGATGGGACAACACCTTCATCTTTTCGAACTGTGATCAAAGCTCTCATTATCTGGCACCAAGTAATATCCACCATCCTTCTGGTAAACCTGGTAGATTGAACGGAGGAGGCTGAGGGAGTTCTGGAGCCATGGATACTGGAAAGCTTCCTCTCTTCCAGACCTGCTGATTTAGGACAGTTCTCTCAAGGAAGACCAGTCTGGAGTAAGGATGAATTTGGTGTCCCCGGAAGTTGGCACAAAAGGCTTAAAAGGCATTGGTTCCGCATGGCTTGGAGCCAGCAGTTCTCTAGAAACATAAGGTTTATGTATCTTTTTAGCAGAAGAAGTTATATGAGTTTCTCCCGAATTCCTTTGTTTTTTTTTTCTCCTTTTTTCTTTTTCTTTCTCTCTCATTTTTTTTCTCTCTCTCTATTTATCTTCACATCAAGCTTCTCAGAAGATTCAGCTGATAATAACCATTGACAATTCATTTATTTTTGTGTTTCATACAGGAACACGGCATGATGGACTTACAAATCTCAAAGGGAGAACGAAGATGTCCTGACTCTAGGCACAAACTCTTGTGCCGACATTTACAGCACTTTCTGAACTTAGAGGCATTTTCTATAATAATAAAAGAGCCTCATGACAGTTAGGCACAAAAAAAAATCAATTACACTAGCTGCAAAATATCACAACATATAGCAACAATATACTCAGCAGAGATAGAATAAAATTGTACTAGAAATTGCATATATAATTACACACACACACACACACACACACATATATATATATATATATATATATATATATATATATATATATGGGTTCCCTTCAGATTCTCAAAATCCTAAAACCTTGAAATTCATATGGTCGAGATCATATGATCGAAGTTTCAGAATTTAAAAATTCTGAACGGAGATCTGCATACAGCACAGAATAACAGATTTCCCTTTTCCTCACTGTAGTGCAATCTCGGAGTTGGTATATTTAAGTAGTGGGGATGTGGGGGGTGCCCCTGCAGAAACGTTTAAATAGTTTTTTTTTTTGTATTTGTTTTGTAATTTCGATATTCCAAAGCATCAATCATATGGTCTCGATCATACGAAATTCGATGTTTTGGAATTTCGAGATTCTGAAGTGAATATATATACACATCAAACTTTAAGGGAGGGGAAAGAAAATATTTTAAAACAGAAAAATTAGGTCAGAAAACAGACTAAGCTGACAGAAAGTAGTGTGGAAAAAATACAAGTAAACTGTGGAGCACTGGATGTTGTCTTCTGCAGATGGTGGCAAATGAGATATGAGGGACTGTAGGAATGCAGGGCATTGAGGGTGATGGGACAAGTTTAAGTGCTGGAGAAGATCTGAAGTGGAGAAGCTACCATTTTCAATCTGCCATAAGAGTAGATAACCCATCATTTGAGGCAGATGGACAGGAAAGAATGGGATCTAAAGTTCAACAGCACCTTTCTGATGTCACAAAGGTGCTTAACAAGCCTGTATTTTCCTTGACTTCAAAGCATGCTTCCTTAGCCATGCAATGAGTCTTTAGTTTATCTTGACATGCTGAATATCTACCCCTAGCCAATCCCAACTAACAGAACAATGTTACTGAACCTTCTACTGAAAAATGTGGAACCTGTTCCACAATACCAACTATGGCATATTAATAACACCAACCCACCCCATTTTCAGAATTTTGTCTTCATCAAAAACTTTATATCAGTCCTGTTCAGAATTTTGTTACACATTTCTAGACCTTACTATTCAAATGTTATGATAATGTTGCTCCCTTTATCTGATTACCCTTATTAGCAATTTCTGAAAACACTGGAGCTTGTTTAATGTCTTCTAGTTTTAGTTAAGTAAATTATGTTTTCTTTTTAGTTTTTGGAAGCAATGGAAGTGTGTAATAATTTCATCCTTTTACATGCCCACAAACACTCTAATGGTGAAATGACTTAAGAATGAATTTTGTTATATTTTAAAATATAGTTTAATGCATCATAATCCCTACAGGTTAACTTGAATTTAGTACACAAGTGCAAAACAGTGCTTGCATAAAAATCAACAGTACCAAATTTACATTGCAATTGTTACTTTCTTCTGAAATGTCTACTCAGTTTGATTTGCAAGTCAATGCTTCTTTTAAAAAATACTAACATCTAAATAGCATATGTGATACCTTTATAACACAAACTAAAAACCATAATTCAGCGTTCTGAAAAAAATTGAATATAACAGTGATACAGACTCTCTGGGATTCAGAAACATTTTCTGCATCTCTGTCAGCAATCGAGCTTGATGAGTGGCCAGAAGCAGGGCTAGTGTGATTTATTTAACGCACAAGTAGAGGAGATCAAGTGACATAGCTGACTGCATTGTATGTTAATGGTGGTTATAAAGTCATGGTAATGAGCAACATTATTACAATGAGAAACTCTGAGCATACAATCAGGGTAAACAATATGATGGACCTAGGGACTGTAGGCAATAACTCCAGTAATCGACTGCCATAAAATCCTAAAGTTACAGGAGGGAAATAGTGCAACAACTTTAGGAGTGACTGCAGCATTAACAAACCTGTATATGCAACAGTTTGTATTAACTGCTAGTACCCAAGATGTTCTGAGTTGTCACCCTCAGAGGTACAGTGTCATCTTCTGACTTCACTTAAAATTTCGTTACCTTCATGACAATGAAATGATAGATGGCTACTATGTGGACACAGTCAACATGCAGGCGCTTGCTGAGATGTGCCACCCTCATCTGTAGGCCAGTGGAAGTCATTGATTACCCATCCCTAGTTAAAGAGTCCTGCTCAATTTCCAGTCCCTAGATAACAAGGTAGATGTGACTGTGACAATATTAAGTACAAGGACCTTTCAAAGACCGATGGGGAGCACTGTATGGCTATCCAAGGCATCTGCCTCAGATAAACTACATCAATTTGTTGATGCCATGCTACTGCATGTAGGGGAGCATAAGGGGTTTCCTTATAATATAGAAGACAATCAATGCCATGTGGGACTTTTATGTCCTATCCTATTTCCCTGAGGTACTGTCGGCCACATACTGTACCCATTTTGAAATAAAACCTCACCTGGTGAGCTGGGAAGAAAGTACATTATTCATAAAGATTACTACTCCATCAACTGTCAGGTGTTCTGTAACGCACAGGGTATAATCTTGTGTCGGCAGGCCACCCACGCAGTATCCACAACTTCCACATATGAACATGTGACCTATAGCAACAGTTTGTGAGGGTTGATTTTTTCCCTCCAAGCGTATCTTATTGATGAAGGTAGATATGACCTGGAGCCATGGTTAATGACATTAATTAGAAATCCATAGACTGTTGCAGACAATGGCTACAACTATGATCTGTTGCAAACCTGTGTCAGTGTTGGCATGTGTTTGGACTGATAACTGGATGTATCTAGTAGTGGTGCCCCATAGCATGACCCTGGCACATGTACCAGGATATTCTTTGCATTTGTAGTGTTACATAACATCATTTTGAGGAAACAGTTACAGCAGGGAGTACAAACACAAGATAAATATGTTCCACCACTGAATACATCTCACCACAACAGTCAGTAGAGGATGAACAAGATAGTGAAATAGTAAAAGAGAGAGCAACAGGGGAGGACCATGGCCAAATGAGGGCTAATGCAGTATTCCATGGCATGTTGTGTTTGGTCCATAAATATGGGCCAGATTAAAGCATATACACAACAGTAAAACTGATGTATGCAAACCTACATCCAGGCTGCACTTAGCTCCATGCATAAAAAAGTCACACTATGCATCAGATATAGGCTACCCAGGTAAATAATTACAGAAGGTAGGGCACAATCATTATCTTTTGCACAGGTGGGGGGGGCACAGTCTGCACGTTTTTTCACTAGGAAATGTGTATGTGCTTTTAAATGAAAGTAACTTTGTGATGTGTGTGTGTGTGTGTGTGTGTGTGTGTGTGTGTGTGTGTGTGTGTGTGTGTGTGTGTGTGTGTGTGTGTGTGTGTGTGAGAGAAATATGGGTTGGTTTGAGGCAAACTGCTCTTGGACGGGGCACTGTTAATACATGTGTTAAGTGCACGTGTGCATATGGAACAGGGTACTGGAGGTGTATGAGTGTATGTTTGCCAGGACACAGCCTCGGTAACTATTGCAGCACTGTGGGGGGATTTTTATTGGCAGGTCCATTGCACCCACAGGAGAAGTGCTGTCATCCCATGCACATCCCTGCCCAGTGGAGCTCCCTCTCATTGGAGGGTCACACACACAAGCAAGCCCTTTCCTAGAGCTACATATGCTGTGGTAATGTGAGTGATGCACCATATAGGACTTGTCTTTTGCATAACTCTGACCCAATGCAACTCCATATGAGATGGTGAGGTGAAAGTGCGGGCAATGTAAGCATGGTTAAACTAGGCCTCTCATGTCAATGACAGCCATCAACACTTGAGGCAGCCATAGGTCAGTCATGTGACATGTGTGTAGAATGCATCCCATGGAACAGATCTAGGATGTCACACATATAGGACATGTAGTCACTCATGTCATCTTTAAAATGTGGCTAGCCTGTGCACTGCACATTCACTGGGTCACAGACATAGAGGCACCAACTTGGAGAAGTCAGTTCAAATGGCATCTATAGCTACCAGCACATTCAGCACACCTGTCCTGCACGTGCTCACTACAGCTTATGACAATCAATGGGGATTGCACTGCAGGGGAAAATATCCCTTCCCAGCGAGAGATATTAGTGGCAAACTGTCACACAGTGCCTATCTATGAATCTGGTCTGGGTTCCATGGGCAGGGACAATTGTCATGTTCACTGTCTGAAAAGGATCTAGATTCCAAATCACTTGTGACCATCACAGATACTGTGCCACCTGATCATGCCAAAAGATCACCACTATCATTGTCAGAGTCAGGGTCATCTCCAATAACAGGCAGTGGTCTACCCATGGTGGAGGCTGTGAAGACACTAAATGAAAATTTCTACAGTATGTAAGACCCATCACCATTACTTTGATCACAGTGAAGAAATGATAAGCATGGCATATAGTGGCAGAATTAAATAAAGCAGACCTTACTTTGTGTATGAGCTCTTCTACCTTGAAGCCGTGATGTTACTACCCAGCAAAGGAAACTGCCTTTCTTGATAATCATTATACTACACAGGAGATACGCAATTCCAAAAACACCACTGATACACACCATGAGCATTTCTGATGGAAATTTTAGGAGCATGATGCACCCCACCATGTGATACTGATGTCTTTTATCCCCCATACAGAGACAAGGAATTCCTCCATCTCAGTTAGTGGTAACTTGGCCAATAGACTGCATCCCCTATTCTCCTATGTCAAGTGTGCAGCATGCTCTTTAGCAGAAGGAATTATGTCAATGGCCAAGTCTAACCTACTGCTAGTCCCTGCCCTGGATACTTACGGCAATGATATTAGTAATTGCATCCCACCAGACACAATTGTCAGTCAGATTTTACTGGCTGAATATCCGCCAGCTGTGGTTGATGGCCTGCAGCAAGATCTCATTCTCTGCATGGAAGAATTTGCATTTCTGAGGCTTCTGGATGCCAGGAATTTAGCAATTTGTGTGGAAAAAGAATAACATCTGTGAGAATACAAATATGGATACATTTCTTACACAAAAACTTATAGTCAATTGCCTCTGTGTTATTGCTGTCTTGTGACACAAGCTTAACCAAACTCCCACTACATATCCCCCCATTATGGTAATAATGTAGCCAGTATATATGCTATGCTCAGCCTGCATTTGACCTCACCTGACAAGGGACTTCATTCAAATAGCCCTGTCACTCACTTTGTGTGATACAAAATGCCCTCTTTCCTTTTCCGTCCAACAACAAATGCTATTGGCAAAGGGATTCTTCTTGCCCAACTTGAGTACTGCCTATCTCTTGTAGCATCTACCTGCGAAAGAAACTTTATCATCAGCTAAACAATACCCAACTGCATCTGCAGTTTCATTACCCTTTCCCCAAAGTAAGACCACTGCTGTCTTATACTAAGCTAACTGGCTGCCTGTTCAGCAACAGGCCAGTATACTCCTTGGCTCCCAAGTTTTCCAACTCCTGAAAGAAAACTCCTGCCCTTCTCATTACTCCAACTTACTTAGACAGACTCCATCATGTAACCTTACATCTCATAGCTATTCGGGGCTTCTCTTGCAAACACCTAAAACCAGACTTCAATGCTATAACTGCTACTTTTCTACTCTTTGACCTAATCTCTGGAGGGATCTTCCCTCAAATCTTGAAGAGCTATATAACTTCTCCTCCTATTGGGCAAAACTTAAGGAACATTTCACAGCACAAGCAGCTTGTAAATGCTCCACTTCAGGTCACATAGCCCAGTGTCCCTAATCTCTGACACATACTGCCTATCATTTATACTACCTTTTCTATAACTCCTAACATGTTCCTACTCTAACTGATGTAAATATTATACACAGTGGTTTCTGCTGACTACCTTCCTAAATCATTTTTTTGTATTGTATATTAACTATTCCTTTTTTTTTCAGTGTGCTCTTTTATTGTATAAATTATTTTTTATTTTTCCACTTGTGTATTCACATTTTGGCCTGAGACTAAAATTGGTCAAATGGCATCAATGCTCTATCCCATTTAACAAATTATATAAATAAGTAAATAAAATAATAATGGTTGCCCATTGCTGACCTTGCATTTGGCCATTCACTGCATAGGACAGTATCCACGGGTGCCTACTGTACCTATCTTTACAGACAGACCACACTCCGTGAAAGACAAAACCTTTTCATGGACAGACCGCCTGCAGGCACAGTATGGGTTCTTCAACCCGGGGTGGATTACTGATTGGTTCAGCTGCATATATTTCCATGCACACGTGAACATATTCTGTATATCCTGTTCTACAAGGGTGTCACTCCCAAGGTCTGCAATATTCTGCAATTTTTGTGGTTATTATATACCAAACTGTGCCACAGCTAGTGACAACCAGTCACAGTACATATACAGAATGTGTAACAAATTATTTCCAGTAACACTTAGTTTTACTTTGTCAAGTAGTCCATCAAAGAAAAATCTCCTCATGCAATACCAGTCCAGCATACATATGGGAACAAACGCTTAACAGTATATACGATAAGCATGTACAACCTCTACTGTTACCATTTACAAAAAACTGAACAGACCCTCATACAACTACAGCAGACACACACCTGACAGCTCCATAATCTTGTTTTAGGTTTCACAATGGCAGTATACATGACTACCAAAAACTATGCTTTGCAATTTTAATATTGAATTGCTCCTTTACTTCAAGCAATTTGACCCTGGGTAACCTCCCCCTTTCATTAGTACACTGGCCTTGACTGCATAATTACTGCACCAGTAGCTTACAAATGGTCTAACTACAATCAAACGTCACACTACATACAAAGTTCTGCAAACATCTGCTGAAGACACAGCAGCTCGGGGAAAAGTCAGAAAATGTTAAGACTTAACTACCCCACAAAGCAGTTATTTTGTGCATTTCTTACAGAACTGAGTTGCTACTAGTAATCTTCAGTAGCACAAGGAGTCAGTTGGTGGATGTCAGTGGTTGTATCTCATAAATTCAAGGCTCTGAGCAATGTATCTATGCTAATGAGGAGCGAATTCTTGAAGGTTTCTGAATCAATCTTTCCAGAAATTGCCCCTCTGAGTCTAGTAGGCATGTTCACTCTCATGACCCGGCATGGGCACCTGCAGAGGGCATTAAACATGTGTGAGCAGGTCAATTACTCCATCAGGCAAGTCATGCAATGCATTTTACATTTGCAATCAATGGAGGTGCTGAACAGTTTCACAGCTAAGGCTTATGCAGGCACTGCATACATTTTAAGCAATTTCTCACACATTTTCAGTGATACATTTTCACACATCCCATCATAGCTTGTCCTACTAAGATGCCCTATGTTGCACAGTATACGGAGAAAAATAAAATGAGTATGACCTGGTGTATGGCCATGGTTTCTAATGACACTGTGTATGGCAGAACACCCCAATGGTGCAGTAAGAAATCAACAATTTGCCAGCATTTTCTTCAGAAATGCCTGCTTGGGGCACCTATGAGGGTCTCTAGAATAAGGTGGATGTCTGTCCCTGACTTGCAAGGGCTGTCTCAGATGTCACTGGCATCTCTCACTCTGGTGAGAAGTGCAGGCAACATTACATAAACCTGTGTAGATACCATCCTGATCTTCTGAGTCAATGGGAAGAAGTCAAGAGTACAGGCACCTGATATGTACTGTAAGTATCCTTCCACTCTGTAAAGATAACTGGTTTCTTGATTAATAAACTGCAGGTTGTATGCATGTAACTAAAAGTTTATATTTTACTCTACAGCTCATGTAGACATACAGGAGTATTATCTCCTATACTATAGGAGAACGGAAAGGCTATCCAAGCACAGGGGTGTATATTAATATTTTATTTAAATATACTTGCTTTAGAAAATGGTATTATTGCATTAGTTGTGTGGCATCAGCATGCATGCCAGTCACTTTATATGTTCCTAGGTGTGTACTAGGCTAATGGCCCTGGAGCCTTTACAATCCTAGCACATAGAAGTGCCCTGGCATTGTGCCGCCCAACGTTAGTGTTATAAGTACAGGTATGTGTAAATGTACTGGTTTTGGTACTGAGGTTAGGATGCTTATTCAGAGCATAAGCAGCTACTGAGGTAGTTAGCATGTGTAACTGTTCTAGCTGTAGGCCTGTACATATGGGATCAGTGACAATACAAGTTCTGTGAACTGCAGAGAAAGCCTAATTTCATAAATTAATTTTGAATTCTGAATCCTGAGAAGTGGAATATCCCACTGCACTTAAATGCAGTTTATTTCCTAACATTTTTATTTTTTTTTGATTTAATTTATTTTTCTCTTTTTTACTAGTTGATTTTTTTTACACTGAAACGGTCATTCGCTGAGGTGAGCTTTCGCTTAAAAGGGTTTGATAAATAGGTGTTCGCTAAAATGACAGTTCAACTAACTGATATAGACCCATATAAATATATACACACACATTTATATGTACATATATATTCATATATATATATATGTGTGTATATATATATATATATATATATATATATATATGTATATATATATATATATATATATATATATATATATATATATATATATACATATATATATATGTGTGTGTGTGTGTGTGTGTGTTAGCATATACATAAAAAAAGTTTTGTGTTGATAAAACAGAATAGCTATGCTATTGCACAATGTATTGTCTGCTTTATGGAATATGTGGGGAATGAGTATTAGAGTTATTAAAAAGAAATTTATAAAGTAGTGTTTCTAGAAACATGTTCTGCAGGCACAGAGTAGAAGTCAGTTGCATCCTTATGCCTGCAGAGGTACTAGATTAAATGATACAGAGTGCATTAAATCTAATTTGAAGCTTAAATAAATGAATGATGTTTTAGAATATTTGATGGTTTAATCTTATGTTTCTTTGGGGATTTATGGTCCTTTTATTTGTAAACGAAGAGTTAGCTGAAAATGGTCATGTGATAAATTGTAAAACTTTAAATAACAATATGAATGTTTTTATTTATGTCTGAAGAAGAATGCCTATGCTCAAAAATATTATCAGTCCAATAAAGTTGTAATTAAATGCTTCACAGTTTGAGTCAAGGTATGTTCCTCATTTTAGTGTAATTACCTATGAGAATGTATCAGATGTTACTTAATCTACAGTATGATCTGAAAGTGAAGTGCACACCAGGAGGGAATTATACATAGCAGATATTATGAGTATTTCATATTTACCGGAATAGCAAGAGGAAACATCTTTATTAAATTATCATGTATGACACAGGCAATCTTACATTTATATAAATGAAAATAAATAATACCAACACAATCTCAGTTGCAAACATTAAACATTACAAACCATGCAGACACAACTGTAGCTGCAAACATTATACAACACTTGTACTATATCCAGCCATTCTCAATCATTAATATAGCTCATTCAAATCCTACATTCTTTTCAACCTTGTTTCTCCTCTGCATGTATTGATTTCACACTTCCAATTTTTTCCTATGTAATTTGTTCCTACCATTTTCTAAGATCCCAGTTCCAGTTGTTTTACCTCTGTTACTAAGTTCGCTACTTCTAGTAATGTTGGTTTAGCTTGGTAACACCAAATTGCTCACCCAGCATCTCCAACAGAGCAGTCTGCAGGACAATCTTTAAAGTCTCCCAGCTCATTACACTCCAGAAAATATGTTCCCAGTTGCATCTTTCTTCCCCATCACACCTCTAACATTTGCTGTCTTCCCGAGGAAAAATTATTTGGAGCCTAATTGCAGTATAAAAATACCTATATAAATGCTTCCAAACAAAGATCGTAAATCTTCTAGACTCTATTGTATATTTATGAGACATACATATGTCCTCCCCATAGTTTCTTTGGGAAATGCTTATTCAATCTCTCTTCCCAATCCTTTCTAAGCTTCTCTGATTGATTCTTATTATCATGCAATATTTTATATGCTCTACTAATTATTCCTTTCTTAATGGCATCTTCTGTTCAAGATTCTACTAAAAACTCTACCAGTGCAGGTCTTTCATTTAGGACCCCCCTATTTCTTTCTCTTTGCCTATACTCTAATATCAATTCTTGATAGGGAAGGTAATCTCTAATCCTCAGTCCAAATAAGTTCTTGGTGTCTCCTCATTCTATCACCTTTCCCTCTCTAGTTTTTTTCCTCCCAATACTTTGGTTCCTTTGCCAGTTTTCTTCAATAAATTTCAGACCCCTCTTGCCTATTTTCTATATCCCTAATTGTAGTTATCCCTATCAGAAGAGTCTCCTTTTTCCATTCCTATGTTGGCTTCATCCTTAGAATACTTTCTGCTACTTTATAAATATAATATTCTGTATGATTATTGTTATTCTCCTTAAAGGTCTGTAGCCAAAATTTCAGTCTCTCCTTGTTTCTTGAGCTTCCCCCCATTCCGTCATCATCTCTTTTCACTTTGAATTATAGTTTTCTGCTTGTGCTATGTATAGGAGTCTTAACTGTGTTGATGTAAAATACCCCTTCAAATCAGGTAGTCCTAATCCATCCCAATCTATTGGAAGAATAAGTCTATCCCATTTGATTCTTGCCATCTTCCCCACCCAGATAAAATCCTTCACCTCTTTATTAATTGATAAACACAACTTCTCTTCTGGTTGATAAAAATATGCCTGACCTGCGCATAAGACTAAATGGAATAAAAACATTTTAACTGCTTACATCTTACTATCGATAGCCACATAGCAGAGCTTCCATTTTCTCAGTTTTTGTATCATCTTTTGTTTAGTCTCTTCCCACATATCCTTTGCTGCCACACCGGAATCATTTTTAATCCATACTCCTAAATACTTCATTTTATCATGTCCCCATCAGTGTGGATATCACTGAACCAACTCATAAGTGGGTACATAATTTAATGCTATTGTCTTCATTTTAGCTTAACTGATTTTGTATCCCAAAAGGTGTGAAACTGTCTCAATATGCAATATGTTCCACAGCACTGTAATGTCCCTTTCTGGTTTTGTCAGGTATAAAATAATGTCATCTGCCAATAGAGCCTGCTTTTCTTGACTAATGTATCAATTACAGTAGACAGTTGATTATCCGAACATCAATTATCCAAACCAGCCTTCCAGACTTTTCGGGTAGGAAAAATCGTAAAGTCTGAATATGTAAACATTATACGTATTCACTTGAGCATGTTTTTGAGCTTGTATCCAGCTCATATGTGAAAAACATTCTTTATTGTCCACTGTAATCGCTGAATGGCTGAAAAGTGTATTCCTGTATGCTGACAAAAACAAGATTTTAGAAGTTATTTATCTGGTTTAATTATATGTTTGATTATCCAAACAGTATGCTTATCCAAACTACCCTAGGTTCCAATTAGTTCAGATAATCGACTCTCTACTGTATACCCTTGAATTTCTGAATCCCTTACTTTCTTTGCCAATGGTTCTAAATATAATCCAAACAACAAAGGGGAGAGAGGACACACCCCCTGCCTGGTTCCTCTCCTCATGCAGAGATTATCAGAGAGGACACCACCCACTTTAAGTTTCTCCTCCGATCACTCATATAGCCTCCTAATCAACCTTATAATTTTATCAAGGAATACAAATGCTTCCATTGCTCTGTTCATAAAGTCCTAGCTTACTCTGTCAACTGCTTTCTCTGCATCAAGACCCACCAACAACAATGGTATTTTCTTACATTCTGCTGCCATCTGGATCATCACTGTTCTGTTAATGTCGTCAAATGTTTCACTACCCTATAAAAACACACTAATCCATATCTATCAATTTTGGCATCAATTTTGCCATTATTTTAGCCATTATAGACATAAACACTTTAGAATCATGGTTTAGTATTGAAATGGGCTTGTATGGGACTTCCAAGATGGCTGCACATTGAGTAACAGCCTAATTCTAGCTCTCCAAGCAGAGACGGCCAGTAGACTTATGATTATGGATACATTTCAGTATCTGGCTAGTGTGTACTGCCTGGATGCCAGGAAACACAAAATACAGAGGACCTGGAAAAAAATCAGCTGCAAACAGTGAGGAAGAAACACTGACTGGGGAAAGTTCTGCAGCTGTTCAGCAAAAAGCAATGCAACCCCCAGACATGAATTCCAGTAACCTACAGGAAGATATAAGACAACTGCACACAGACCTGGTTAAAATAAAGAAAACAGTGATGTAGTATATCAACAGAAACAACAAATGGCTGGGAAAAAATGGAAGAATTTTTAAACAAATATTCAGATGAGGTGAAAAAGCTGAAAAAAATCAAAGGTCAAAATGAAAAGGGTGGCTGAATTTGAGACTTCTCAGGAAGAGATGTTTAAAAAAATAATAGAATTAGAGGACAGAGCACGAAGGGAAAACCTGAGATTTTCAGCTGTACCAGAGATGCTGGAAGGAACAGACTGTATTAATTTTATGAAATCACAAATAAGCAGGTGGACTAGTATTCTACAGCAGGAACTGTTAACTGAAATGACACATCATGTGTATGCTCCAAACCTGGCTATGAGAAAGCAACTTAGACCTTTAATAGTAAAGATGCAATCCTACCAGCAGAAGGAGTTGATTTTGACAAAACCGTGGCAGAAGGACAAAGTACTAAAAGTGGGCAGCAGCAGATTGTTTGTGGAGAATGATTACTCACTGTACACCAGGCAGAGAATAAGCAAATGTATTCCACTATTCATGGAATGTTGAGACACAGGTGTGAGACTCAAACTGCTGTACAAAGCTATCTTCAAAGTATTCTTCCCTGGAGGGACAACATCATTTTTTGATGAGGTACATGCTAAGGAGGAAATACAAAAGTTTGTTCAACAAAATACAAACATATGTCCAACAAAACGTGAGCTGTGAATCAGAAAGAGATTTTGCTTCTTATTGTTCTGGCAGTAAAGACCACAGTGAGACTATACCTGTGAAACATTTTTCAATGTTTCAAAGGAAAATGTTGGAGGGAAGGAAGAGTGTCACGCTGCCAGCCCAGCTATCTTGAATTTTGTAAATAATTCTATGTCATTTGAGAATATTGATATGTTTTACACCAAACTGTATGTTATGTATTGAGATAAAATGTAATCACAGCATGCCCTGCTGACTTAAAACAGAAAATAAGTTGAAATTAGATTGTTTACAATTGTGCTATAAAAGTTCTCTCTCAGTTTCAGTGTAGCAGACACAATGTCAAATGCTAGAAGTTTTTGTATTGTCTTGAAAGAGAAGTAATTACTAGGTTTAAAATATAAAAAGTGTTTTATTGTTTTACGACTTCCAAGATCTGCAAACATCTGAGAGGTATATATTTTTAAAACAGAGATGCTAAATTCTGTTAGTTTCTGTTTTAGCCTGGGAACTGATGTCAGGTGGCAAAAAGTGATGTCATCCAAGCTAACCCATCACTAATACTTGATATTAATTTAAGAACTCTCTCTCAGAGAGAAACTGTGCATTTTATATTTTGTCTTGGACCTACCAAGAACATCCATTCATCACTATCATCTGCACATGCCTTGCTCTGTAAGTACGTTTTTTATGGCATAGTAACTCTTTTAGATATAGTTAGGAATTATTACAGATTAGTTTAGATGTTTTCTTTATTTATTTGAGACTGTCCTGCAATGTTGTTTTAAATAATTCCTGTGATTTTGAACTCTGAAGTTACTGTGTTGATTTTACTAAGTATTGTCTTGTTCTTTTATTATTTATTATTAAATATATTTAAACCTATCTTTGTGGCTGATATTTGTGAGACATACTTAAGCTCTTAGAGTACTTGCATATGTATTTGGTGACACTGTACAGGTCACTCCTAAATAGCCTTGCAAGTCTTAGTCAGACTACCATTTGGATTAATAGTAACACTACACAGTATGATTGGTCACCAGTTGTAAGGGCCTTATAGTAGCTGATAAATCGTGGTTGGTGGCAGTGGAAACTACCTTATAGTCTGGGCAGAAGGAGGCATAGCAATAAACCTATGCCAGCCTTTCCCAGAGGTGTGTATGTGTGTGTGTGTGTGTTTGTATATAAATCAAATCTCAAAGTGTGTGTGTGTGTGTGTGTGTGTGTGTGTGTGTGTGTGTGTGTGTGTGTGTGTGTGTGTGTGTCTGCTACTTAGGCAGGAACATGAAGTACTGGTTGGACAGAGAGGGTGCTGGATGTCTTGGTTTGGCCCCTCAGCTGAGGTCTTAACCCTACAGCTGTGCCAGCGAGGAGTCTTACTGGGGATCTGGAGAAAGAGGACGAAACCAGCCCCAGACTGACTGTGGTCTCTGTGTGTTCTTAAGGAAAACTGCACTTTACTGTATGTGTACTTGTCATCCTCCCAGTCTGTACATCCCCTAGCTGTTGCCAGTGGTGAGGATTGAGGCTCCTTGATTACTGGGCCAGTGCAGGGGCATCACAGGGACCACAAAAGTTGACTAGAAGAATCAAGAGTATATTGGAAATGAAGCAGAACCAGGACTAGGGAGATGGAGATGAACAGTAATAAAACCAGTAACATAATGTAGGATTACAATGTAATAATTACAGGTGTGAAATATGACAGAACGAACATCTGGAAATATTGAACTTTTTCAGAATTTGTTGGACTTGTGGGGGACACTAAAGCATATGCCCTGTCATTAATGTTCAAAAAATGCCCTGGGGAAGGAAAGAGGAGGAAGAAAGTTAACTGTAAGTAAAGATTTATTTTCTTACTAGCGCTATTTTTGTGGTGCATGGTTTTCTTTGCTTGCTATAAACTAAGGTTTTCTCAGTTATTTTAAGTGCAATGGGGACTGTAAACAGATGCTGCTATTCCTTTTTTCTTTTCTTTCTCTGTTCTCTCTTCTTGTTCAGTTTTAAGAAATATGGGCAATGCAATAAAAAAGCATGGTTAAAAGAGCATGACAAAAGAAAACAATAATTAGCTTTTTCTCATTCTTGCATGGGGAAATGACTGGATTAAGGACCTTAGACCGATTTAGTAACAGGTTTTAAGAGTAAGCAAGTAAATGCAAAAGAATATTGAATATCATGAGGCTTTTTCTCTACCAAATACATGTATGCTCAGTAGCAGTTTTGCAGCTGGTCTTCATGTTTCCATGGAAACAGTCTGATACAGAGAAACTGTCTGCCTGGTTCCTGTCTCTCCATGGAGACAATCTGATAAACAGAAATTGGCTACAGTCTGGTGGAGAACGACTGGCTAAAGAAAAAGAAATTGAGAAGATAAATTAACTAGGAGATTATGTTCTCTGAAAGTATTCACAAGTTTTCCCAGCTGGGAGAGTTATAAAGAAAAGACAAAACAAATTAGCATTTAGTAGAAGCACAGGCTGCACCATGCGTCTTAGCATGTTTAACCTTTCTGTTAGGTTAATGCAAGTCTATGAGTGTTGCTGTCAGTTTGGGGCTTTTGTTCCTATTAGGAGGGTAAATCTTCAGTATCTGAAGATGTACACAGTTTTGTCTGTTAGTATTAAGTTGAGAGGTTTTAGGGTTTATTTGGGGCATGTTTGTTTTTTATTTTAGGGCTTTCAATAAAACAAAAAGTTCTGTAAGACGTGACATAGGCTCAAATGGATATGACAAGAAACAACTCTATAAAAGTTCAACCTGTCAAACAGTGTACGCATGTAACTCAAAAGTTGAAACTAGACATTTAACAAAAAGGTGTTGTGAATAAAAAGTAGGAATGATAACTTTTTAATGCAATAATGCTTTTTGTAATGTCTTTAAATGTCAACAGTCTCACAGATAAATACAAAAAAGAAAGAGCAGTGAACTGTATTAACATGTACTGTGAAAAAGTTACAGGAGACAGACTTAGAAAGAAATGAAAATGTGAATTTGATAAAAAAAAGTTTTCAGGATGATTATTCAGGAGAATACCTGGGACAAAGGAAAAGAGGATTACTTATATTAATTGCAAGAGGAGTTCCAATAGTGATAGAAGAGGATAAAAAAGATAATAATGGTACATTTGTAGTGTTAAGGGCCTAATGGCAAAGGAGGAAGATTAGACTGACATGTATTTATATTCCACCTAAAACTGCTATAATAGAGGTTAAGAAAATTCTTTTAGAAATATTAAGTTTTCAGCAAGGAATATTACTTATACATGAGGACTGGTATGTGATTTGCAACAGTGAAGATGTATCTGGGGGGCCCAAAAGGGAGAGTGTAACAAAGGAGGGTAGATTTTTGAAGAAATTTATGAAAATATTTGGCATGGAAGATGGGAATTCAGTAACAGGAGTCTGGAGTGAATTTACATATTATTCTCCAAGATATAAAAACTGGGCTAGGCTATACATAATTTACATTTCACAGGAAGATGCGCATTTAACTGAAGGTCTTGATATGCACCTAAAAACTATTTCAAATAATGCACCAGTAATAACTAAAATAAAAACACAGGGTACTGAAATAAAAATGGGACATTGGCGCTTTCCCACCTATCTGTTGAAAAGAGAGGAATTTAAGGAATAGGTAGTGGAGATTATTCCGGAGTTATTAGAGAGGACAGAAATTTATTCTGAAAATATAGCTAGGGAGTGGGATAAAATTAAGGTGAAGTTTAAAAATAGGGTGGAAATAAAAGAAAGGTAACTATGGTTAAAAAGCAACAAGAATTATTTAGAAGGAATTACAAATGTTAATGTATTGCAGAATAGGGGTAATCTCGCTGAACAAGAAAAGGATCAACTGCAGAATGCTATTCAGATAATAAGGGATTACCATGATAACATGCATGAGTTTAGAAAGACTGCTGTTAAGCAGCTGTTTTTTGATAATAACAGAAGAGCACGAAAACGTTTAGCACAACAAATCAGGCAACAGAAAGTAGAAAGGGCTGTTGCCCAGCTTAGGGAGCTTATAACAAGGAAGGTAACAAGAGATCCTGTAGAGGTATTAGAAATATTTTGGAAATTCTATGAAAGTCTGTATAAAGCAGAGAAATCTGGAAACCAAGTAAAGATGCAAATGGAAATTTTTATGGAAGATTGAAATACGCCATGGTTAGAGGCAGATAAGGATCAAATACTAATGGTTAGGAGTGGAGGAGATGAGATAAAAATTGTGATGTATTACCAATCTATAGGAAAGTTCCCAGGAAGAGATGGTATTCCTGTGGAAGTTTGGAAGCTAGGAGGGAAAAAAAATAATAAAGATCTGGAAGTTTTTTTTTTAACAGTATTGTAAGAGGAAGAGAAGTACCAGCATCCTGGAAGTAAGTGGTAGTAGCTCTAACAGTTAAAGAGGGTAAAGCTCCATCAGACCCAGCTTCATACAGGCCAATTTCAATACTAAACCATGATTATAAAGTATCTAGTATCCACAAAATACTCCAAGCAGCACACGGCAGACAATCATATAAATATGATAAGCTCTAGCACAGTCTCTTAATAAGTAGTAGGCTCTAGCACAGTCTCTTAATAAAAGATTAATTTATTACAAATCAGGTAAGCACTTTCACAAATTTCACATTTGCTTCATCAGACCATCTTACATAGCATCTCACATCAAATTTAAGTACTCAATTCCTCCAAAAAAACCTTTTAAAACTACCAATCATGTTACCCATTTCTCATGATGTCATAAAACACATGACTACTGCCATTCATAAGCAGTATAAGAAAAAAATTATTTAAAAACACAATGAAAAAAATACATTCATTATTCTTAGTATATACACATTCATTACAAATTCTTCCTGTTTCAATAAAAATATATTAAATATCATTTCAATAACTTTCTATTTTTGAGTTTAGGTGTAATTACTATGTGTTCATTCAACCGTTTCCCTAAATGTGCCTTAAAATTAATGATCCATTTGAACTCCCTTTCCTCTGTTTTGTTAATTAAACTTCACATCCTAACATCATCCCTCACTATTTCTAAAACACTAAACCTGAACCGATGATCTGCCCTCTGTTCCAACGTATGTTTAGTTATGGCACTATATGTGTGTCCCTTTTTAGTACAATACATATGATCTCTTATACACTCCCTCATGCATCTATTTGTTTTCCCTATATAAAAAGATTTACAGCATACACACTGGGCAAGATATACCAAATTTTTACTGCTGCAGTCAGCATCAACCTTCATCTCATATCTCATCCCAGTGTCAGGATGCTCAAATATTAGGCCTTCGTAGATGTAATCACAGAAACAACAGTTTCTACATTTTCTGATTCCTCTGCCATAAGGGCGATATGTCACACCACTAGCTCTCTTGGGATAACATAGCCTCTGCTTAAGTGATCTGGTGTTCCTATACACTATATGTGGTCTATTTCCTACTAGTTCTGCTATTTGACCATCTACCTGCAACACATGCTAGTTCTTTTCTATAATCCCTTTCATCACTTTATTATCACTGGTATATGTAGTCAAATACCCTTCAGTTCCCACTTTACAAGGTTTACCTAAAATTCACAAGAACCCGATTTCATCACCATTTAGACCAATAGCAGCTGGTAGTGGCTGGCTTACTGAACCCCTGTCGATATATATTGATAAGCAGTTGAAACCAATTCTACAGAAATAAGAGTATACTCTATGTGATAGCAAGCAATTTTTGCAAGAGTTATACAGTTATACACAAGGTATACCTATGGATACTAACAAAGTGAAGTTCAAAGGAGGTTCAAACCTCACATCTTAGGTTAGCCATTTTGTTTGGCACCTTGGTTTTTCCTGAATCAGACTCTATTTTTTAATATATTATTTATCCATTGTTGAATGGCTCTTTGAGCCTTTGTACATTTGCATTACCTAACGCCCTATTTGATAGTTCTACATGAAACAATATGGCATATCAAATAGAATAGACCATTTTATGGTATGGTCAGATTTTTATATTGGCGAGTGTAGTTTGCAATATGAATTGAGATTATATGTTTAACATGCATTAGTTTCAGCTGTAGACGTTAGGTGTTATTGTTAATATGCCTGACTGAATATTTGACTGTTTGAGTTGTCTATATGTTTATCCCCATGTGACTAATGACTTAATATTTGGTGCTAGCTCATAGTTTTAACATTCATATATGCTCAAAAACTAACTGGGCGGTTTTGGTCCTGGGAGATTTTGCTATTTTATGATGGCTAGGTTTATTTGATAAAATCATGTGATCCATATATATTTTTAACATATGCATTTTATGTTTTTCAACTATATAAATATATTAAAAACAAACAGCATTTGTTTGTAAATGCGGGTGCCATTTGTTAATATAGTCCTTTGTTCTAGACTCGGACTGAACAAACTGGGATTTAAATCAAGCTTATGTTAAATATTGCGTGTGGTGCTTTATGCAGAATATTGATCGATTTTTGTTATTTGAATTCATGAATAATGTTTATTGAATTTTTTAATGATTTATATTTCATTAATCTACGCTAGTAAATAATCAATAACATAGGCTTTATGTAGTACATTTTAAATGTTTGGATTTTAAATATCATTACCGACTAGAAAGAACTATGCCTTTAAAAAGTTTTGAACATTGCAATTTTAAATTATTTAATTATGGCTTTGATTGTTTAATTGAAAGCTCTATTTCTGTATAAAAGTAAGTGGTTTTTCTTGTCTAATTGTAACCTGATGAAGCGCACCTGAGTGTGCGTGAAAGCGCTCGTTCTATATTAAATCTTTACATTTTATTTTCATGGTGGTTCCTTGCAGTTTCTTCATTTTTCAACAAAGTGAAGTTCATGGTAACCCTTGATGTTAGATCCTTATTCACTGTAATTCCCAATTTAGAAGGGATAATGATGGTTAAGAGTTTCTTAACACATATAAAAGCATATAATGAACAACTTACTGACTTTGTTATCTATTAGAGTTGGTATTAGAATGTAATATCTTTATATTTGATGAGAAAGGTTACATGCAAACCTCTGGCATAGCTATGGATACACCATCTGCCAACACCTACGCAGACACTGAGGGATTGTTTCATACTGATAGGTTTAAGAAGGAATGTCAACGTGCCACCTACGTACATATGACTAGCATGCACCCCCAACACATATTTAATACTATTTTGAAAGGTCAAGCTATGAGATGTTCTAGATTAGCTGACAGGGATGCAGACTTTAAGAAAGAGTCACATCAGCTTGATGTTGATTTTTCTAGCAGGGAGTATAGAATGCATGATATAGAAGTAGCAGGTAATCAACTAGGAGCTTAAGGAAGGACAGAGCCAGTCCATACTACTCAGGGTATAAATATGAGAATGCAAAACAAAAGAGAAAGTTGAGTAATGTGGCATTACCTTCACATATACTAGTGATAATAAAATGATGAAGGGGATTATAGAGAAGCACTGGCATGTGTTGCAGGTAGATGGTCAAGTGGCAGAACTAGTAGGAAACAGACCACATGTAGTGTAATAGGAATACCAGATCACTTAAGCAGAGGCTATGTTATCCCAGGAGAGATAGTGGTATGACACATTGCGCTTATGGCAGAGGAACCTGAAAATGTAGAAACTATGGTTTCTGTGACTACATCTACAAAGGCCTAATATTTGAGCATCCTGACACTGGGATGAGATATGAGATGAAGGTTGATGCTGATTGCAACAGTAAAAATGTGGTATATCTTGCCCAGTATGTATGCTGTAAATCTTTTTATACAGGGAAAACAAACAGACGCCTGAGGGAGCGTATAAGAGACCATATGTATTGTACTAAAAAGGGACACACATATAGTGCCATAGATAAACATACGTTGGAACAGGGGGTAGGTCATCAGTTCAAGTTTAGTGTTTTAGAAATAGTGAGGGATGATATTAGGATAGGAAATTTTCCTAACAAAACAGAGGAAAGGGAGCTCAAATGGATCATTAATTTTAAGGCACATTTAGGGAAAGGGCTGAATGAACACAAAGTAATTACACCTAAACTCAAAAATAGAAAGTTATTGAAATGAAACTTAATATAATTTTATTGAAACAAGAAGAATTTCTAATGAATGTGTATATACTACGAATAATGGATGTAGTTTTGCTCATTGTGTTTTTAAATTATTTTGTTCTATGCTGCTTATGAATGGCAGTAGTCATGTGTTTTATGACATCATGAGAAATGGGTAACATCATTGGTTGTTTTAAAAAGTTTTTTGGAGGGACTGAGTATTTAAATTTGGTGTGAGATGCTATGTAAGATGGTCTGATGAAGCAAATGTGAAATGTGTGAAAGCGCTTACCTGATTTGTAATAAATTGATCTTTTATTAAGAGACTGTGCTAGAGCCTACTATTTATTAAGAGACTGTGCCAGAGCTTATCACAGTTATATGATTATCTGCCGTGTGCTGCTTGGAGTATTTTTTGGATACTAGATACTTATTTGGTGTGCTCAACAACAGCTGTCGTTAAGTGGAAGTTCTTCATATATTTTACATGATTATAAAGTGTTCATGTCTATAATGGCTAAAATAATGACAAAAGTAATGCCAAAATTGATAGATATGGATCCATGTGGTTTTGTGGAGGGGAAGCAACATTTGACAACATTAACAAAACATTGATGATCCAGAGGGAAGCATAATGTAAGAAGATACTATTGATGTTGGTTGGTCTTCATGCAAAATAATCATTTGACAGAGTAAGCTAGGACTTTATGAGTAGGGCAATGGAAGCATTTGCATTTCCTGAAAAAATTATAAGGCTGATTAGGAGGATATATGAGGGATTGGAGGCGAAAATTAAAGTGGGTGGGGCCCTTTATGATACTTTCTGCTTGAGCAAAGGAACCAGGCAGGGGTGTCCTCTTTCCCCTTTGTTATTTGCATTATATTTAGAACCACTGGCAAAGAAAATAAGTGACTTAGAAATTCAAGGATGTAATTGGTATGGTAGTCAAGAAAAGCTGGCTCTAGTTGCAGATTATATTATTTTATACCTGACAAAACTAGAAAGAGACATTACAGTGTTGTGGAACATTTCCGAATACAAGTTTAATGCAGATAAAACAAAGGGTATAGCGGTAAATTATGTACCCACACCTGAATTGGTTCAGCAATATCTGTATTTATAGGGCATGATAAAATGAAGTATTTAGGAGTATGGATTAAAAATTATTGTGGTATGGCAGCTAAGGATATGTGCAAAGAGACTACACAAAAGGTAGTACAAAAACTAGAAAATGGAAGCTTTGGTATATGGATATTGATAGTAAGATACAAGCAGTCAAAATGTTTTAGCCCCTTTAGTCTTATACAAAGGTCAGACATATTTTTATCAAACAGAGAAGTTATGGATAGCAATTAATAAAGAGCTGAAGGACTTTATATGGGAGGGGAACATGGCAAGCGTTAAGTGGGATAAGCCAATTCTCCTAGCAGAACAGGATGTATTGGGGTTACCCAATTTGAAGGGGTGTTTCAGACCTACACAGTTCAGGCTCCTATACATAGCACAAGCAGAAAACTATAATTCAAAGTGGAAAGGGATGATGTTGAAATAGGAGGAAGCTCAAAAACAAGGAGAGACTGGGATTTTGGATGCAGGCCTTTAAGAAGAATAACAATAATCATACTGAATATTATATCCATAAAGCAACAGAAAATATTCTAAGAACTAAGCCAACATGAGAATGGAGAAAGGAGATTCTGCTGATAGGGATGACTGCAATTAGGGATACAGACAACAGGCAAGAGGGGGTTGGAATTTACTGGAGAAAACTGGCAGAGGAACCAAGATATTGGGAGCAAAAAACTAGGGAGGGAAAGGTAATATAATGGGAAGATGCCAAGAATTTATTTGGACTGCAGGTTGCAGACTCTGCCTTCCCTATCAAGGACTGTTATCAGAGTATAGGCAAAGAGAAAGAAATAGGGAGTTCCTAAATGAAAGACCAGTACTGGTAGAGTTTTTAGTAGAATCTAGAACAGATGCTGTGATTAAAAAAGGAATAATTAGTAGAGAATATAAAACACTGCATGATAACTATATTCAATCACAGGAGGTTATAAAGGATTGGGAAGACAGACTGGATAATCTCTCATTTTGACTGATTTTATCTTACTATCCATAGCCATATAACATAGCTTCCATTTTGTCAATTTTTGTATTATCATTTCTATAGTCTCTTCACACATATCCTTTGCACAAAGATACAATGGGAGGATATATGTATGTCTCCCAAATATTCAACAAAATCTACAAAATGTAGTATTTTTGCTTGAAAATTTTACACAGATATTTTATACCCCAAGTAGACTCCAGAGAATTTTTCCTCAGTTACACAGCAAATGTTGGAGGTGTGATGGCGAAGAAAGAGGTATGGGAACATATTTTCTGGGAGTGCAGTGGGTTGGTGGACTTTAAGGATTCAAAAGTGCATAAAAAAGAAGAAGAATAGTCCAGTCCTCAGTGTAATTCCAACAATTTAATCCACAAAACACACGGCAAGATGAGTGCTTTCTTCTTAGACACAAGACTTCATCAGATGCCACCTTGAAAAAAATACATTTTTTATATAATAAAATCAATCAGGACATAATTAGCCCAACTGATCAATCCAAGAACTAATAAAACAATTAATTAAGTAATAAAAACCCTTGCACAAAAATGCCAAAAAAGCCAGATAATAATACCCTTTTAAACCTGAAGGGCTTTCAACATTAATACAGGTTTTATAGTAATGTATTCATTTAAACTGGAAAAAAACATTAGATTTAACCTTAGCTGCCATTTTAATTCTTTATTTAACAGCACATTCTTCATATCCCCTCTCTTGGGTTGATCTTAACAACATCTATAACACCAAATTTAAAATAATTAAAATTCAAACAATTTAATGAATGTTTGTACAATCCACTTGTTTGTTTCTTTATTTTAATGTCATGGAGGTGTTCATACATCCTATCTTTCAAAGCCCTTACTGTCTTTCCGACATAGAATGCTGAACACCCTCCACAAACAGCAAGGTATACTAACATTTTTGTGTTGCAATTATCCTTACAAAAAATAATTTTACTACTCAGTCCATTTTGTAAGTACATAACATCATCCATAATAATGTATGGATATTGTTTGCACATTCCACAAGGAGTGGTTGTCTTTTTAACTTTAAAATTATATGTGTCAATATATTCAAACTCTTTTTTGAAAATTTTACCAGTCCTAAAAGTGAATTTAGGTTCTTGCCTTATCGCTTCATACACTTCTTTGTTTACTTTTAACATAATCTAGTTTGCCTTAATAATATCCATAAGAGGGGTTGGGAGGGTGGCCTAATGGTTAAGGTGTTTTCCTTACAAACACAAGGTGCATGGTTTGAGTCTCACAATGGATAACTGGCTAAGCTTAAAATGGCTCGCAAGGGCAGTTAGCTTAGTACTAACCTATGAACCATAAAGGACCCTTAGGACTTTAAGGATTCCCTGTGGGATGCACTGTTGGAGATGGTGGGTGGGCGGACTGGTATGACGAGAAAGATGATTTTTCTGAGCTGTGATACAGAATCAGAATTGCCTAGACATGGTAAGGCCTTGCTGTGTCTAATTATGGTAGTTGCTAAAAAAACAATTACTAGAAAATGGAAATCAGAATGTACATCAACCATATTAGAAGTAGTGAGTATAGTAACAATGATAAAACAACTGAAACTGAGAACTTCAGAAAAGGGTAGGAGCAAACTACATAGGAAAAATGGGAATTGTAGGAACAATACTTACAGGGAGGAATGATGTTTAAAAGAAAGAATACTTAAATAAGGTATGGAATGTTTGACTGAAAATGACTGCATAGATTATAAGTGATGTATAATATTTGCAGCTAGGTGTGTGCAGTATGGTTTGTGATTTAAAATGCTTGCAACTTGGATTGTGTCAGTGTGGTTTGTTTTCATTTATATAAATGTATGATTGCTTATGTCCTAAGTGATCATTTAATAAAGATGTTTCTTGTTAAAAAAGGTTCAGGAATTGAATTATTTATGTAATGTTGCTTAGGTTACATGATATACAGCAATATGTGCGAAGTATAATGTTTGTAAATATTAATTTGTTAATACAGTTTGATTACTTTTGTATAAATGCAAATGTATCTATGTCACAAGTGATAATTCAATAAAGTTGTTAAAAAAAAAAGAAATGGGCCTGTGTGAAGCTGGATCTGAGGGATCTTTATACTCCTTAGGTATTACAGCTACCACTGCTTTCCTCCATGATGCTAGTACTTCTCCTCCTCTTAAAATACTGTTAAACAACACCTTCCTGATTTTTATAATTTTTCCCTCCTATCTTACAAACTTCCACAGGAATACCATCTATTCCTGGGAACTTTCCTGTATATTGGTTATACATCATCATTTGTATCTCGTCTCCTCTTATCCTAACTGTTAGCAATTCAGTCTCCAGTACATATAACCTTGGCATATATAGTTTTTCCATAAACATTTCCATTTTTACCTTTTCCTGATTTCCATATTTCTCTGCAGACTACAGACTTTCATAGCATTTCCAAAATATTTGTAATACTTCAATAGGATCCCTTGTTATCTTCCTTGTTATAGGCTCCCTAAGCTTGGTGACAGCCCTTTCTACTCTCTGTTGCCTGAGTCATTGTGCTAAAAATTTTTTGTGCTCTAGAGTTACTATCAAAAAAACGTTGCTTAACGACAATCTTTCTAAACTCAAGCATATTATTGAGGCAATCCCTTATTTTCTGTTTAGCATTCTGCAGTTGCTCCGTTTCTTGTTCTGTGAGATTCCCCATATCTTGCAATACTTTAACATTTGTCAGTCCCTCTAAATAATTCTTGTTACTTCTTAACCATACCTCCCTTTATTTCCACCCTATTTTTAAACTCTACTTTAATTTTATACCACACCCTAGCTACATTTCCAGAAGGAATTTCTATCTTCTTTAATAGCCCCTGAATAATTTCTACAACCCATTCCTTAAGTACCTCTCTTTTCAACAGATAGGTGGGAAAGTGCCATTGTCTCATTTTTTATTTCATTACCCTATGTTTTTATTTTAGTTATTATTGCTACATGATCTGAAATAGTTACTGGGTGCATATTAAGACCTTCAGTTAAATAACATGTTCCTGTGAAATATAAATCTTGTGTAGCCTAGTCCAGTTTTTATATCTTGGGGAATAATATGTAAATTCACTTTTTGTTGGACAAACTGTTGTATTTCTTCCTTAGCATGTACCTCATCAAAAAATGATTTTGTTCCTCCAGGGAAAAAGATTTTGAAGCTTGCTAGGTAAAGCAGTTTGAATCTCATGACTGCTTCTCGACATTCCCTGAATAATGGAATAAATTTACTATTCTTCTGCCTGGTGTGCAATGGGTAATCATTCTCCACAAACACTCTGCTGTCTCCCATTTTTAGTACTTTGTTCTTCTGCCACAGTTTTGTCAGAATCAACTCCTTCTGCTGGTAAGATTGCATCTTTACTATTAAATCTCAGGTTTTCTCTATATTCTCTGTCCTCTAATTTTATTATTTTTTGAAACATTCTTGTGCAGTCTCATATTCACCCATCCTTTTCTTCATTTTGACCTCTGAGTTTTGCAGTTTTATCACCTTATCTGAATATCTGTTTAAAACTTCTTCCATTTTTCCAGCCTTTTATTGTTGGAGTTGATATACTCTATCAGTGTTTCATTTATTTTAGTCATGTCTGTGTGCATTTGTGTTACACTTTGCTCTAGGTTACTGGAAGTCATGTCTGGAGCTTGCACTTCTTTTTGATGAACAGCTACAGTGCTTTTCTCAATCAGTGTTTTTTTGAGTCATTTTCTAGTGATTTTCCTTCAGGTCGTCTGCATTTCTGTTTTCCTGGCATCCAGGTAGTGCACTTACTAGCCATTTACTGAAATTTACCCAGAAATCTAGGCCTACTGGCTTTCTCTGCTAAGTTTTTGCTTTCACACTGGGAGAGCTAAAATTAAGCTGCTACTCAATGTGTAGCCATCTTGGAAGTCAAGCAATGAGAATTGTTAGAAGAATTGGATATTCTTTGGCTATGCCAGTTACAATGATAGAAGATAAAGTAAGATTATCAGAGAAATACTGGCACTATCTAAAATGCAGTTATTAAACATTACAGTGAAAGGCTGGCGTGAGCAAAAACCATCAGTAAATAATGAGTTTTAGTTGTATTTTTGAGGGAAAAAAGGAGTTTACTATTCAAAGTTCAAAGAAAAATTAGTTCCCTATCAACTAGAAGACAAATATTTGACAGGATACACAAATCCCATTTGGAAATATTAAAGTGCAAACAATGAGCAAGACATACAATATACTGGCCAGGAATGTTGATCAAATGGTATATAACTGTTCCTTCTCAAAGAAACTGTGTGTAGATTACTATTCTAAGTTTCCAGAAATAACCAAACTGAGAGTCACAAGTGTAGTTATGATTACTGCATTAAAGTCTGTATTTTTAACAATGGGAATTCCTGATGTTGTCGTAAATGGCAATAGTTCAGTAATATAAAAGTCAAAATTCATAAGATTTGTACAGAAGTGGGAATTAAGATCAATAACATTCAATTCACACTATCTGCTGTCAAATAGCCAAGTGGAGAAAATTACCAAAATAGTTAAAAATCTCAAGAGAAACAGATGTTATAAAATCTATGCTGGCTCTTGTTTTACAATTTTGCAATATAAAAATACCCCATTGTAGAATCTCAGTGTCTCAACAACACAACTATTAATCAGCAGAAGACTGAAAACTAATTTACCTACATTAACTGACAAATGGAAGTCTGAAATCAACACAAAGGAAACAATATAATGAGGAGACATAAACAGAGACAGAAATGCTACTGGGACAAAATAAGTCTGCCAGATATACATTTTGGACAAAGTAAGAATAAAAAAAGTCATGGGTAAGATTGCTGCCTGAAAATGAAGTAGCTAATCATGCAGTCTAGCCAATGTTCTGTGTTGTTCTTGGTGATGACAGAAAGATGTCTAGAAGAAATTACATACAAATACATCTGTCTATCTCTCTCTTTTTATTTATATATATATATATATATATATATATATATATATACAGCTATATATATATATATATATATATATATATATATATACAGCTATATATATTTATATACATATATATATACACACACACACACACACACACACACACACACACACACACACACACACACACACACACACACATATATATATATATACACACACACACACACACACACACACACACACACACACACGCATATACACACACACACACACACACACACAAACACCACACATATATTCTTACAAGACAAATATGTCAAAGGCACTTCCAAGAAAAGCAGCAGCCATAAGCTTTACAACCTGACCTGTCACAGGAAAGCAGAGAATGTGAGAACTATGGTAGTCAAGAGCTGCAGAGACAGAGTTCTCATGTTGTATCTCCAAAAATACCTGCAGTGCAGCAAGAAGAACTATCCCAAAAGAAACATGAAAAGTGTAGTATAAATACCCCTGTCGAATACTGTAGATATGGAAGACCACTGTGAAAAACAGATACACAGACAATTCTAGAGTTAATCAAGTGGTCTGATTCCAAAAGACTTAGCACGCTGATAGCAGGTCTTTTGGAATCTGACTTCTGGTGTATGCCTATTTACAGATAGGCCTTACACAGAAGTAAGTTACTTATATTGAGAGCAAGTCTTTTGGAATCAGGGCAGACTTAAACTGAAAAGAACTCTTTAGAATCTGGCCCAAGGTATCAAAGACCGAACAGCTTCATCTTTGAATTTTGTTAATATGTTTAGCCATATTATTTCACGTAAATTGTCCACAACATGCTCAGTACAGAGGTAAGGTTTATTTTAAAGTAATCAGTGTAATGTAATGCATGCTATCTCATAGACTAAAAAAGAAGAATGTTCTATATGAGATATCTATCTTTAAATGTTAATGTGATGGCTGTAGAAAGTTGCATGTCATGTGGTATACATAATTTTCCACAGAAATCAGTCTCACTATAAACTTCATGGAGGTTATTACACTGCATCATCAGGGTCTTTATCTAATATATTCACTATTCAGTAGTTTTACACACATACACGTATAGGAAATATGGCCTAGATTTGTGGGAAATTCCACTACTTTAGTTATCTGCGCATATATTAGTTTCTGATTATTAATAACTTCCCTTGTTCTTATATAAATGCCACAGGATATCATGTAATTAAGATATCACCAAGTGAGGCAGATGGAACCTCAGTTTAATATCTCATCTGCAGTATGGTATCTTGGGACTGCAGCAGTCTCCTAATGCTGCACTGTGATGTCAGCACTGGTATGTGTATCTAAGCACCTGTGGTAAAGTTATTAAACCAAACTCAAAGAAATGAGAAATTTCTTGCTAAAAGAAAAACATTTTCCATATTTCCTATTATTTCCTGCTTTAAAGCCACAAAAATGGAGTTATATTCAATGTACATTGCAGCATCATAATAGTTTATCAGAACAAGTTTACAAATTTTAAAACTACTTGTATACATTTTCCTAGCAAACTTCCTTTCTGAATATTCCGTTCCCTTCTGTAATTTCAACATCAAATTCCAACCTGAAACATATCTGAGGTAAACATGACATCTAACAGCCTGTTTTAGATTTAATAAAAGAAAAAAAAACTGCATGTATGCTCAGTAGGAATGTTTCTTCTCTGTCACCCAAACTTCTAAATAGTGAAAGAGGAGCAAAATAACACATCACTTCTTATGGCAGCATTTCTTCAATAACACAAGTAAGAATAACAGTAACGTTGCTGATCTACCCAGCAGCTTGAAATGAATGTCCCTCCATTGAGAAATGTTTGTTGTAGTTAACTACCATTCTGTCCTGAAGGTTTTAAAAAGAAAATATTGTTAATGTCACTTGCTCTCAATGAAATTTCCAACAAAAGAACCACCCAAATGATAGGACACTGTTCAAGTTATTGAATCTTCTCAAATTTGGAATGCACAACCTTTAGATTCTCCACCTGACAGGAATCATAATCCAGTATAAGCAACCTGTTGTATACATACCTGATCTGTATTCTCTTAGTAATGTCTGCCTTTGACTGACTTGCAGTGATATTGATTGATAATGCCTTATAGAACACTTCTGGCAAGAAATAAGGTGAAACTTTGCTAGTAAACAGAATTAAGAGTTAACACCACAACTCTTTCCAGTTTACAGTGGTGATGAGTGCAGGATATAAAAACGGTGAGACGAGGAGCACCTTCAGAAAGAAGAAACTCCAAGGTTTATATGCATTTCAAGTAGCCACATACTGCAGACAAGATATACTTAGGCAAGACAGGTGTGACTGAGAGTTCTATGAGAAACTGGAACTTGTATGTTGAGAGACTGTAACAGTTTTTTCATCAAATGATGTATCAAATCATAAACACTTTCCTGTGTATCTGACTTCTGTGGGAGCAAAAGCATATTTTATTTTGCATAGTTTTGCTACCCAACAAGTCCTGATGATAAAAGGTTGGATAAGTTTATGTAAGTATTGCAAGACCTCTTGTCACCAACACCATTGTTTATAATGGAATGTATGAGGATACACAAGTGTAGTGAAAATGAAGGACAAACGATTGTAGCTTTTGGTACAGATTAGAAAAAAAATATCAGAACACCTAACAGTTTGGCAATTTCTTAAATAACGACTGTTTGATGTGTGAAATCCTACAAGAAGGAATTTAAAAGAGACTGTCAATAGTGACAGATTCAACAATTAAACCAGCAGTGGAGACAGCAATTACAATGGAAACTCTGGCGAAACATGCACTGGAGTTACACGGTTAAGTAAAAATTTGTAAAATGGTGGCAGCAAAAACTATAAATCATATGTCATGCCATATGCCTTCTCAGTGTAAAATGAAAAAAAATGAAGAGCACAGGCAATGCCATAAGATGGGCAATATTAGGAGAGTTTGTTGTAATGGCAAAGCAAAGGATAAAATATTAAAATTAAAATAAAAAAATATGTATAATGTAGAAGTTTCTGAAAATAACATGAAGATGTAATGGCCAGTCTAGAATTATTTAGCATAAACTGGACAGAAAAGTAAGTGATTTTGTTCTTACTAAAAATAACTGGTTAATTAGTAAAATGAGGTTGAAATCTGGGGTAGCTGTTTCACTGTTGTGTCTTTCGGCTTATCCTGGTTAGGGGTCGCCACAGTGGAACTCCGGTCCGCTAATGTTTGGTAGTGGATTTTTACGTGCAGAGTTACCAGCCCTGACGCACAACCTTCAAAGAAGGCACGCCCATTAATGCATGCCTCCACACAGAAGACGCTCTAGCTGAGAATAGAACGCGACAACGTCTTGCTGTGAAGCGACAATGCTACCGCAGCACCATAGCTGTTTCACTAATGCTCCAGAATGCACTTTTCTGCAAAGAAAAAGCTGAATCTCTCTACTATACTTCTTGGAACATACATCTATATCAAAATCATTTAGCACAATGAATTAGGCAACATAAGGTACCAAGAGTTGTCCCCAAACTTAGGAAGCCTATAACAGGAAAAATAACCAGAGATCCTACAGAGATATTTAAGATATTCCAAACATTTTATGAACATTTGTATAAGACAGAAGAATGTGGAAACCAAGAAAAGGCACAAATAAGTGACTTCCAATATGATTGCACAAAAAAAGGGCAATTAAAACTGTCAGTCTTGGTAAAATTCAGCCACTGGCTAGTAAAAGCACTCTGGATGCCAGCAAAGAAGAAATTCAAAGAAACTGAGAGAAAATCAACTTTAAAAGGAGAAAAAAAAACTCTAGCTGGGAAGAATCCTACAGCTGTTCTGCAAAAAACACTTCATGTTTAAGTGTTGTTAGAGAAGATGGAAATGTTTGTTGCAATTTAGAGGAAAATAAATCAAATGTACTCAAATGAAACTCTAAAGGAATACATCAACTCAAATGCTGGAAATACAGAAGAAACTTTAAGTAGCTTTGCCAATGAACTGATAAAACTACAAAAATTAGACATTAAAATGAAACAAGGGCTGGCTAAGTATAAGACTTATCAAGAACAACTCTTTCAAAAATAGCAGAGTTAGTATGCAGAGAAAAACTGACACTTCCTGCTGAACCAGAGAACCTGGAATGACCGGACTGCATTAGTTGCATGAAAATGCAAACAAGCAAATGGACTGGTTTTCCACAATAGGATTTGTAAACTGAATAAGCTCCAAACCAAACCATAAGAAAGCAGCTAATACCTATATAAGGAAAGATACAATCATTCAAGCAGAGAGAGTCGAAGCTGACAAAAATGTTGCAGAAAGGAAATGCATTCAAAGTGGGAGACAACAGAGTGTTTCTGGAAAATAATTATTCACAGTACACCAGGCAGAAGAGAAAAAAGTGTAAACCAGCAATCAGGGAATGTTGTGAGACAGGGGTAAGATTCAAGCTGGTGTAGCCAGCTGCCTTCAGAAAATGTTTTCCTGCAGGGCCATTTTTTTATATGCGGAATAGGTTAACTAGGGAATCAAAAAGTGTGTCCAACAAAGAGTGAGCCAAGAAGCAGAAGAGAACTCTAGTCCTCTTCTAACAGTAACAAAGCCCAAAAAGAGACTGGCAGTGAAACCTTTTCCATTGTTCCAAAGGAAAATGCTTAGTTGAGACTGCTGTTTAGAGATAGAAATGATCAGGAAGACCAGCAACACTGAAATTAGTAACTAAATGGGAGAATACAAGACATCAATAAAACTGGACATAGGAATAGGCGATTGAAATATTTCTTTGCAAGAAAATGGGGCTGACAAATATTGGAATTGTGTTGACTTTGTTAAATTTGTGGCTGAACTGTAGAGCATATACCCCACATTATGGCATTAATATTTAGAAAGACATTGAAGGGGATGAAGAATTAACTGCATAATTGTAAGTTAAAAAGTTTTTGTTCTTACTAATATTTGTATAAAATTGTTCTTGTTATAGATTGCATGTTATATTGTATGGCAGCTTTCCATAGTATGCAGTCACGGGTATTTAAAATGTGGACATGTATTTTAATGTGAGGTGGGGGAGTCTTATCAGTGATTGCTGCAAATGTTAAAGACGTTAAAGCAAGCATGTACATTTTTAGTTGTAAGATGTAAGGACTTTATACTGTAACAAGATAAGAGCTGCTGGTTAGAAGCAAGTTAAAATTAATATAATGTGATCTTGGGCTGCTGAGATGGCAGTGTAAACGTGTATTGATTTAGGCAAAATTAAGATAGTAATTTCCATTGTTTTTCAAGGGTGGATGTCTAGATTAAGGTCCTTAATTTACGCTGTAGACAATTTTTTAAGCAAACTAGCTTGAAAATAAGACAAAATGATGAATGCCGTAGGAATTGGTAGCTTTCTTGTATCTACAAAATTATTCGCTTGTTTTCCCAGTTAGCAAATGTTCTCAGAGGGAGACAAAAAATCTGCAGGTCAGGGCAGATCACCAGGACAAATCTGTGCATTGCAATCTAAGTGAAGTTCACAAAGATTTGTTCATGCATCTGCAAAGTTGTTAGCTGTTTTTTTTCTTATTGTTGACTGCTTTTATTTGGAAATGAGCTGTCTGCAGGTCCAAGTAATTAATACTGAGCACTATGTACCAATAGAAACGTAAAATTTAAAGGTACAATGGCAAGTAGTTCAGTAAAAAAATTAATAACATTTACAACTATGGGAAGTGAATGTGAAGTAGTAGCCTCCCCAGCAAACTTAGTGCTTTAATGCATGTAATAGATCAGTACACAATTCAGTTTATTTCCTAAAACGTAGCCAGTGCACTTCTTGAAGCACCCTTATCACTTAAGACATATTCAAACAAATATTAACAGAAAAGAAGACAAACCATATTTTTTTTCATTTGCATACATTACAAATAACAACTTTCGTTATAACTATCGTCAATTAAAAATTATGTAATTTGCTCAATTCCTGCCATCCACTGAACTTCCAGTACTTTTATATCTTTTATAATATTCAGTACTTCAAATACAGTTGGTGTAAAGTTTGATTCCCATTTTCTAGTAATTGCTTTTATGGCAAGCCAAAAGAATTAAACTTAACAAGGCCTTACACTGTCTAGGCAATTTGGATTCTGTGTCCCAGCTCAAAATAATAATTTCCTTAGTTACAGCCATTTGCTCACCCAATATTTCTAACGGAGTACTCTAGAAAATTTTTAAAATCTGTCAACTCATTATACTCCCAAAACATATGTTCTCAGTACCTCCTTCTTCCTCATTACACCTCCAACATCTTCTGTCCACCTGAGGAAAAATTCTTTGAAGTCTGATTGGATTATAAAAATATTTATGCAGGGTCTTCTAAGCAAAACTCATAAACCTTATGGACTTTGTTGGATACTTGAGAGCCACAGATATATTCTTCCATTGTTCCCTTGTAAATTGTTTTTGTAGTCTCTCTTCCCAATCTTTTCTAATCTCCTCTAACTGATCCTTATAGTTACTGTGTAATATTTATATGCCTTACTAATTATCCCTGTTTAACAGCAGTTTCTGTTCTAGACTCAACTAAAACTCTTTTACTTAGGATTTCCCCTGTCTTTTTCTCTTTGCCTATGCTCTGATATCAATCCCTGGTATGGATGGCAAACTCTAGCTCGCAGTCCAAGCATCATCTTGACCTCATCCCACTCAACTACCTTTCCCTCTCTAGTTATTTGCTCCCAATAACTTAGTTCTATTGCCAGTTTTCTCCAGTAAATTCCAGCCCCTCTTGCCTATTTTCTGTGCCCCTACTTGCAGTCATCCCTATTAGCAAAATGTCCTTTCTCCATTCTCAGGTTCCCAGAATACTTTCTATTACTTTATAAATACAATATCATGTATGGCTGTTATTATTCTCCTTAAAGATTGGAATCCAAAATCCCACTATCTCCTTATTCCTTGGACTTCTCACTGCTTCATCATCATCCCTTTCTACTTTGAATTATAATGTTTTGCTTAGGAATTAACTGTGCATCTCTAAAATATCTATTCATATCAGGTAATCCTAAACCACCTTGTTCTACTGGAAGGAACAAATTATCCTACTTAACTTTTGTTCTCTTTCCCTTCAAGATAAATTCCTTCAATTCTTTATTGATTATTGTCCTCAAATTCTCTTCAGGGTGATAAAAGTATACCTGACCTATATAAAAGACTAAATGGACTAAAAACCTTTTCACTGCTTGTATCTTACTATGCATATCCATAAATAAGGGTTTCTGTTTTTTTCAATTTTTGTATCATCTTTCTTTAGTCACTTTCCATATATCCTTAGCTGGCATAACAGAAACCTTGTTAAGCCATACTCCTAAGGACTTTATCTTACTGTGTCCCTATAAATATGGATATTGTTAAGCTAACTGTGTGGGGTAAATAAAAAGAAGGTATGTACTCACCATAACGTTCCATCTGAGCAGTTCTACTTCATTTGTCTACAACCTGTGGGGGATACTGGATCCGTATCGGATCCGAGTTGGCAATTTCACTAGCATCTGCTCCGAGCTCCAAGCTCCTCCCCTTACCCATAATACACCTCCACTGCCTTCCAACCCCCAGATCAAGTTTGCTGACCCTAATACTGATAACCCGACCTGAAAAATACTTTATGACCTACAACTGCAGCCCGCAGGCTATTCATATGACAAGGTTATGGGAAGGAGGGAGGGACGGTTGAAGACAAATGAAGTAGAACTACTCAGATGGAACGTTATGGTGAGTACATAACTTCTTTATCTGAAGTAGTTTTCTTCACTTGGTCTTCAACCTGTGGGACAGAGTCCCCAGCTTCTACACTCCTGGGTGGCCCTCATGGAAGGATATTCCAGAGCACCACGGAACCAAAGGATGCTCTCCTTCTAGAAGTCAAATCCAATTTATAGTGAGAAATAAAGGTATGAGATAAGGACCAAGTAGCTGCAGAACAAATATCATCCAATGAGACTCTAGACCAAAAGGCTGCATTAGTAGCCATGGACCTAGTGGAATAAGCTTTCACCTGACCCGGAGGAGACATACCTTTATCCTTACAAACCTGAAGGACGCACAAGAAAATCCACCTAGCAATAGTGACCTTGGAGACAGGTTTTCTCAAAAAGGGTTTAGAGAAGGACATAAACAACTAATCGGATTTACGGAAGCTTTTGGTCTTGTGTAAATAAAATCGTAACTGTCTATGAACATCCAACAAGTGGAGTTTGCATTCCATTTTGTTAGCAAAGTTAGGGAAGAAGACAGGTAAATTAATGGTCTGATTGATGTTAACACGTGATGCCACCTTAGGAAAAAAAGACGTATTGGTCTGAAGGGAAACCATATCTTTATGGAAAATCATATATGGAACTTTGATGGACAGAGCTTGCAGTTCTGAAACCCTTTTAGCTGAAGTAAAAGCCACCAGGAATGCTGTTTTCCAAGATAAAAATTTAAGATGTGTGGTTGCAGCAGGTTCAAAAGGCGGAGCGACCAAAGCTTGAAGAACCATAGTAAGGTCCCTTGGGGAAACAGTATCCTTGACCGGGGGGGGGGAGAGTAACAGAAAATTCTCTTTGATAAAGGCTTTACACAGTCTGGAGGAGGCCAGGGAGGCAGAATTCTCACTCTCATGAAAATGAGAAATGGCAGCCAATTGAACTTTGATAGTAGGAGAACTTGCTCCCTGTTGAAAAATATTGGCTAGGAAATCAAGAATGGCAGAAATAGGAGCCGTGAAAGGGTCTAAATTCCTTTGAGAAGCCCAAAAAAAAAAAGTTTCCATTTGCTGCGGTAAATCTTCCTGGTTGAAGACTTATGAGCAGCCACCAGAATAGACCTAACTGAAGAGGATAATCCAGGAGCCCTAGCAATCATGGGAACTGGAGCAGCCAAGCTGTGAGCTTCAAACTGTCCAGGTTTGGATGAGGAACCCCCAATGGGTGTGAAATCAGATCCTGAATGGGATCCAAGATCCAGGGCGGAGCCAGAAGATGAGACCAAAGGAAGGGAAGCCATACCTGGTGAGGCCAAAACAGGGCAATGAGGATCACTTTGCTCCCCAGTCGACAAGCTTTCTGTAGAAACCCCGGAATAAGAGGTAACGGAGGGTAAGCATACAGAAGACCGGGAGGCCAAGCATGGACTAGAGCATCTCTGGAGGACTCCCCCGGCAGGGTGTTCAGAGCAAAAAACTCACTGCACTTCACGTTGGAAGGAGATGCAAAGAGATCACAGCAAGGACGACCCCACTCCAGAAAGATCTGCTCCGCTACTGAAAGATTTAGAGACGACTCATAAGGCATGAGAATAGTCCGACTTAACATGTCTGCTACAATGTTGGACCATCCCAGAATGTGCGTTGCTGTGAGAAAGCGACCGGAGGAGATCGCCCATTACCACACTCTCATGGCCTCACGACAAAGGGGGTAAGATCTGGTCCCTCCTTGTTTGTTGATGTACCAGACCACTGACATGTTGTCTGATTGAACTACAATGGTTCCCAGAGGAAGAAAGGTATGAAGGGTCTGCAATGCCAAAAGGACCGCCCTCATCTCTAGAACATTTATGTGCAAGCTGGTCTCGACAGGGGACCACAGGCCTTGGACTGTCCTGCCCGAACAATGCCCCCCACCCGAGTTAGGAGGCGTCCGTGGTCACTGTGGCTTGGACAGGGGCTGAAACAAAGGGTCGTCCCTCCAAGATCTCTGGAAAGTGCATCTACCACAGAAGGGATGACCAACAGACTCGACTGAGGTGTATTGGATACAATAATGGAAGTTCCAACAGGGACTGCTGTACAGCTAGTGTCCAGCGTAGAATCCTCATATGTAACTGGGCGCATGGAAGAAACATTATGGTCATTGCCATTGAACCTAAGGCCCTCAACACTGATTCTGCCGATGGAGAATGGTAGATCAGAGAGATATGCATCGTCAGGTTTTGTACTCTCTCCGAGGTCAGGAAAATTTTGCACTGTAAGGTGTCTATCCTTGCCCCAATGTAGTCTATCACCTGGGCAGGATTTAGAAGTGACTTGGATGCGTTGATTGTTTTCCCCAAATGCAGAGCAAGCTTTAAGAAATAATCCCTGGTTTGAGAAAGTAGATGCCTGGTGGAAGCAGTGAGGAGCCAATTGTGCAGGTACGGATAGACCTGAATCCCCTGAAGCTTCAGGTGAGCCGCTACTCCCGCCATCACTTTGCTGAACACCCTGGGGGCTGTGATGAGACCAAAGGGTAGGGTTCGAAATTGGTAATGATTGACTCCTAGCCAGAAGTGAAGGAACCTCCTGGAGCTTCTGTGCATCTTTATGTGATAGTAGGCATCCTGGAGGTCTAATGAGCACATCCAGTCTCTCTCTTGCAAGTATGGCATGATGGACTGTAGTGTGGCCATCTGGAATTTTTCTTTGGCAAGTGACAGGTTCAGGGTAGAAAGGTCCAGAATGGGCCTTAAGTCCCCCATTTTCTTTGGCACCAAAAAAAAACCTGAAGTAGAAGCCCGATCTGGACTGATCTGGGGGGACGGGTTTGATGGCTCGTTTTCCTAGGGGGGGCAGCTTGAAAATTTCCTGTGCGGCTGCCTCCCTTTGCATGGGTGGTATGTCCGGGAGGTGTTTGGGAGGAACCACAAAGGGGATAGAGTATCCTCTGGATATGATCTGAAGCACCCAGCGACCTGATGTTACGGACTCCCATGCTGCCAGGTGCAATGACAATCGTCCCCCGACTGCCTACAGAGTACAGCAGTCGGGCAATCCCTCAGGGTTGCTGTCTGGTCCTGTCTGACAAAGGTTCCTGAGACACAAAATTCCTCGGACCCCCTCGGCCTCTGGGCTGGTGTCTATCCTGTCCTCCTCTACCTCTGGGGGAAGAAGAGCCCTGAGTGTCCTGGGAATACTGTGACTTCCGGAAGCACATCTTCTTTTGCCCTCTCTGATTCTGAGAAAAGGATCTTTGAGGGTTCGAGAAGTGGATTCTAACAGCAGACAGTGTCTTCCCGTCCTTCTCACTCTGGACTAAAGTTTCTTTGATGGTCTTATCAAAGAGAGTAGAGCCGACATAAGGGGCATTGGCAAAGGACACCTTGAAAGGTTCCGAAAATTGACATAGTCTGAGCCAGGCATTGCACCTCATGGACACGCCGGACCCAGCCACCCTAGCTGCTCCTTCAGTAGCATGTGAGAGAAGTCGCATGGACGTGTTGGAGACTGCTTTCAAATTGGCCACCCTCATGGAGAATGAGTCCCTGTCCTCCTGCTACATGGACTTAGGGGCAGACTCAGACAGCTCCTTGACCAGGTCACACTGGAGTCTCGTGACATGGGCCAGGTAGTTCAGCACCCTAATGGAAAAGGTTGCTGATGCATAAACCCGCTTCCCTAAGAGGTCCATCATCCACGACTCTCAGTCAGGAGGATGAACAGAGGAACTCTCTTGGGCTAGTTCCTTTTTTGTGGCTGCTGCTACCACCATAGTGTCTAGAGGGGAGCCTTTGTTCCACACTGGCCTATCTGATGGTGGACTCAAGATCTTATCAGAACATTTGGAGATTGGTTCCATGGTGTCTGGCTCCTTCCAGGCCCATGAGGTGACCAGGTCCACCAGGGGATCTGTGGGAGGGGACACCCAGGAAGTAGATGGGCCCGTGCCAAAAGCCTCCAGGAACATGGACTCGTCAGAAGGTCTGGAGGTGGACCAACCTCCCTGGTGGTGTAGGATTTCCATGATGTCTCCAAAGGAGACATCCTCCGGAGGTGACCTGGGGGAACTTTCTCCATCACCCAAATCCGTGTCCTCGATGAGGGACTCGGGGGGGGGGGAGTACAAGTGCCTCCTCTTACATGTATGCTTGCGAGGCACGTCTCTGGTGGGCCTCTCCAGGGGAACTCACAAGCCACTTGTTCCTCAGGGGAACCATCTGGGGCTCCTTGAGCATGGGCTGTCCCTCTGGTAAAATGAGATTTGTAGACAGAGCCGATGGGGTTGGGGCAGAATCTGAGGGGATAGCCAAGGGTCTCGATCCAGCAGAGAGAACCCTTTCTACGACATCGAATGCTGAGGGAGAACGAACCTCCTGGGGAACCAATAAGGAATCCGGTCTCCTCAAAGCCAACGTGAGAATCGGAGTCGGGCCCGAACTGGACGGAGCTCCGAGGGAGGGAACTTTGCCCGACAACACCAGAGCTGAAGAGAAAAGCTCCATTCCCTCAGATTTGACACCCAATCTTCGGCTCCGAGAGCCACTCGAATCTGAACTGGTCGGATCTGACATGCTCCACGCAGCTGTTGGCATCGAGGAAGCAGGTACCATCATGCTCAGATCCAAGTACTCCGAACCCGGTGGACAGATTGGAGAAGGAAAAATCGGTGTGAAAAAAGAAAGCAAGCTCCTCCCTCCAGAGGGAGAGGAGGCTGGCAAGACCCCCATCTTGATCTGAGTAAGAATGAACCTTCTCATCATTTTATCCATGTCAACTTCCGATAAGCTACGTGTGGATCTCGACGAGTCCATGGACTCCGACCTGGCAGGTCGAGGAACTGAGGCCCTAGATGGAGAACGTATCTTCTCTGGCTCCGGGGAAAATCCTGGAGATCAGAGCCGAGGGGAGTCAAGGATCCTAGGCTGACTTTTGGCAAGAGAAGGAAGATCCGGAGACCTCTTACATTTTTCTGGCTTATGAGATTTTGGCTCTCTCTCCTTCTCTCTGCCCCTTTGCAGCTCCACTTCCACAGTCTTTGAAATGGGAGGTTGAGTCCCAGCCTGGGAGGGAGGAGAAGCAAGGGCAAGAGAGGAAGGAGACGCTGTGACCGAAGCCAAGGGCAAGACAACCTCAGAAGTGGGAAGAAGGCCTTTCACGGCCAACTTAGCCTTCCTGTACTTGATAGCATGTGGTTTAAAACCTGCGCATATAGAGCAATCAGTATTCAGGTGGGCAATGCCCAAGCATATCACACGAAGAGTGTGGCCATCTGCAGGAGACAATTTATGGCCACACTCAGTGCACCTTTTGAAAACAGGATTATCAGCCATGCCTCTATCCAAGCTACTCACACTAGAGAAGGGAAAAAGGAGAGAAAGAAATTACCAGCTTTCCCACTCAGAACACTCACCACACACTCAAGTCACACAGAACACACTGAGGGGGGAGGGGAAGCAAATCACACTAAACAAACTAACTCTAAACTACAAAAAAGATTCTATTACATGACGCACCTGCGAGGTGGGACGAGAGGGAACCTACACTGAACATTAATACCCAACATTTTATACAGAAAAACTGCTTAAAAGCAGAAAACCCACTCACTACTTGGAGCTCAGGAGATTACAATGCTTCAGCACGCTGTGGCAAATGAGATCAGGGGGTTGGAGGGCAGTGGAGGTGTATTATGGGTAAGGGGAGGGGCTTGGAGCTCGGAGCAGATGCTAGTGAAATTGCCGGCTCGGATCCGATACAGATCCAGTATCCCCCATAGGTTGAAGACCAAATGAAGTAAACTACTTCAGATTTACATATAGCCTTTGTTTTATCTTCATTAATTTTATATCCAAAAAATAATTCAAACTTTCTCAAATGTTCCACAACACTGAGGTGTCCTTTTCTGGATTTATCAGGTAGAACATAACATCATCTACATATAAAGCCAACTTTTATTGATTACTATACCAATTACTTCCTTGAATTTCTGAGACCCTTATTTTCTTTGCCAATGACTAAATAGAAAGCAAACAGATGATAACAAGACACCCCCTGCCTGGTTCTACTGTTCAAACCAAACTTATCAGAGAAGAACCATCCCACTTTAATTATTGCCTTTATTCCTTCACGTATCCTCCTAATTAACCTTATTATTGAATCAAGGAATGCAAATGTTTCCATTACCCTATTCATAAAATCCCAATTTAGTCTGTCAAATGCTTTCTCTGCATCAAGGCCCACCAACAACAGTGATATGTTCTTAAATTCTGCTTCCCTCTCTATCCATATTATTCTGTTAATGCTGTCAAAATGTTTGCCTCCACTCCACACTCCACAAAACCACACTGATGAAGAGGGGTAACTGCAGACTGCTAAATGGAAAGTAAGGGAGCATTTGGATAATATGCACAAGCTCAGAAAAGTTGCTGTTAAGCAACTGTTTTTTGATAACAACTCCAGTGTGCAAAAACTTTTAGCACAATGACTTTGGCAACAGAAACTGGAAAAGGTTGTCACAAAATTTAGGAGGCACATGACAAGAAAAATAACTAGAGAGCCCATAAAGGTATTAGAAATATTTATTTGACATTTTTATGAAAATTTGTATAATTCTGTGGAATGTGGAAACCAAGAAAAAGCAAAATGGAAAAATTTGTGGAAGACTTAGAGTGTGAGGTCCAATGATTAAGGGCTAAAATAGGAAGAGATGAGGTTAAAAGCGATGACATTTAATCAATGAACACTGTAGTTTCCAGGAACAGATTGTATTCCTGTGGAAGTTTGGAAATTAGGAAGTAAAACATGGTAACAATCTAGAAGGTTTTGTTTAGCAGTATTTTAAAAGGGGAAGCACCATCATCTTGGAAAAGATTTATAGTGGTTGTACTACCCAAAGAGGCTAAAGAACCTTCAGATCAAGTGTCATATATTCCCATTTCAACTTTCCATGAATATAAAGTATTTATGTCTATACTAGCTGAGAAAATTTCAAAGGTGTTGCCAAAATTGACAGATATGAATCACTGTGGTTTTCTGAAGGGGAGGCAAACATTTGACAACACTGACAGAACAAAGGTGATAAAGAGGTATTGTTGGAGGGTCTTAATGCAGAAAAATCATTTCATAGAGTCAGTTGGGATTTTATGAGTAGTGCAATGGAAGCATTTACATTATCCTATAGAATAACGGGGTTAATTAAGAAGATACATGAAGGGTCAGAGGCAAGAAGAATGTGGAAGGGTTCCTTAACAAGAAGCTCTGTCTGAACAGAAGAACTAGGCAGGGGTGCCTTCTTTCGTCTTTGTTATTTGCTTTATATTTAGAGCAACTGGCATAAAGAAAGAAATCCAATGGTATAAATGGCATGGTAATGAAGAAAAAATAGAAATTCAAGGATATAACTGGCATGTTAATCAAGAAAAATTAGATTTATTTGAAGATGATAGTATTTTGCACTTGATAAATCCAGAAAAGGACATTTGGTGCTCTGGAATATTTTGATACACTTTCAAGTCTTTTGGGGATATACAATTAATGAAGATAAAAGAAAGGCTATGGCAGTAATCTATGTAACCACATATCCACTGGTTCAGCAATACCCATATTTATAGGAACTTGACAAAATGGAATATTTAGGTGTGCAAATAAGAAGAGATTCTATTATGCAGCTTAGGATATGTGGGAAGAGACTAAATAAAATATAATATAAAAACTGAGAAAATGGAATCTCTTGATTGTGGATATGGAAAATAAGATACAATAAGTGAAAATGTTTCCATTTCCTTTAGTTTTATACACAGATATGGCATATTTTTTATCAATCAGAGGAGAAGTTGTGGACAACAATTAATAAAGAGTTGAAAGAATGTATTTGGGAGGAGGAGAAGAAGGCAAGAGTTAAATGGGATAAGCTGAACTTCCCTTTGAACAAGGTGGTTTTGGACTGTGTGATTTGAATGGATACTTTAGAATCATGCAGTTAAGGCTCAAATACATAACACAAGCAGGAGGTTATAAATCAAAGTGGAAAGAGATAATGATGAATTGGGGGTTCAAGAAATAGGGGGACAGTTGAACTTTGGATGCAGGCATTAAGAATAAGAACATCCATACAGAATATTATACTCATAAAACTGCAGAAAGTATTCTAAGAACTAACAAAATGCAACAAAATACTATGCAGATAAATTCATGGCCACAAAACGTCAGTAGTAAACAAATGCAAGAAAAATAAAGCAGTCGCAGAACGTACAACTCTAAAACATAATTAACTGGTATATGTGTTTTAGACCTATTAGATCCACTCTTTGTTTAAGAAATCTCGGACCTGATACCGAATGACATATGCTACATTAGGGAGCATGCGTTTGATTAGACTGAAAGTTACAGGATGGGATTATAAGCAGCATGTGAATCTAATTCATGAAAAGTAAGTGAAATTGTATTTAAAAATGTTAGAATATGCACAATGTTATTAATGGTCTGAGGAAGCCACCAGGAAGGTGGTGAAAGCTCTTACTTGTTTGATTAAATAAACCGTTTATGTTTTTAGAGCCGTACATTTTGCAACAGTTTTATTTTTCTTGTAATTCTAAGAACTAACTCAACACTGGAATGGATAAAGGAGATTTTACCAAATAGGGATGACTGCAAGAAGGGATAAAGAAAACAGGCAAGAAGGGCCTGGACTTTACTGGAAAAAAAATGGCAAAGGAGTTAAGTTAGATAAGTTGATTCTCTCAAAAAACAAGGTGGTTTAGAATTACCTGATTTAAAAAGATACTTTAGTGCTGTGCAATTAAGGATCTTATACATAACACAAGCAGGAGGTTATACATCTAAGTGGAAAGGGATGGTGATGAAATGGTGGGGTAAGGAGAGAGTGGGTGCAGGTCCTTAAGGAGAATAACAACAACAACAACATCATGCAAAAGTCTAGCAGATTTAGGATCTTTGATTGGAAGTGTTTAAATATGTATTTTATATTTTCTGGGAGTGTAATGAGTTGGTAGACTCTAGAGATTCTCTGAAGACTACTCTATCAGAAATACTGTGTGAACAAATTGGTGTAACTAAGGAAATGTTTTTTTAACTATGATATATAATTGGAATTGCCTAGACATAGTAAGGCCTTGTTTTATCTAATTATACTGGCTGCCAAAAAAGCAATTACTAGGAAATGGAAATCAAAGTCTAAACCAACTGTACTAGAGGTAGTGACTATAGTAAAAGAGATAAAACAACTGGAAATGGGATCTTTAGAAAAGGGTAGGAGCAAATTACATAGAAGATAATAGGAACTGTGGGAACAACACATGCAGAATAATGTTTTGGAGGAGGAATTAGGTCTAAGGGAAGGCAGGAATTGAATGAGATATGTAATGTTTGGCAATGGCTATACAGAAGATTATAAGTGATGTATAATGTTTGCAAGTGAAAATATGTCAATATTATTTCTTTTCATTTATATAAATGTATGATTGCCTAGGTCATAACTGTTAATTCAATAAAGATATTTCTTGTTTGAAAAAAAAAAGAAATTCAGAGTACAAATAGCTATGTTACAAGAGACACATTTGGAAAGAACTGTACAAGTGAATTTGATAAAGAAAGGATTTAGGGATGGTTATTCAACAGAATAGGAGGAATGAGGTTTAAAAAAAGGCAGGATTTGAATGAGCTATATAATGTTTGACTGACAATGATTGGATAGATTATAAGTTATATATAATGTTTGCAACTAAAAATATGTCAATTTGATTTGTTTTCATTTATGTAAATACGTGATTGCCTATGCCATACATGATAATTTAATAAAGATGTTTCTTATTTTAAAAAACGACCACAGCATGCAATATCATATTAATAAAGTAAAAGAAAGTATTCTAAGAAATGCCTTCCCTACCAAAAGAAATTAATGCAAGTAGGGGAACAAAAAATAGGCAAGAGGGAGATGGGATTTACTGTGGAAAATTAGCATAGGAATCAAGGTACTGGGAAGAAATAACTAGAAAAGGAATGGTAATTGAGTGGGATGAGGCAAAAGCATAAGCTTGGATGGCAGGCTAGCGACTGTCTTGCTTCCAGGGTTTGGTAACATAGTATAGGCAAACAGGGGAAGGAGAGTGCTAAGTGAAAGACCAGCTTTGGTAGAGTTTTTAACTGAATTTAAAGCAGAAATTTCTGTTACACAGGGTTAAGTAGAAGAGCTTATAAAATATTACATGATAACTATAAGAATCAGTCAAAGGAGGTTTGAAATTATTGTGAAGAGACAACAAAAATCAATAAAAAAGACTAACAGGAGGACATCTGCATGGCGCCCAAGTATGCAAAAAATCCAGAAGGTTTAGGATTTTCGCTTGTAAATGTTTGTTTGAGTATTTTTACACCCCAAGCAGACTTCAGATAGCAAATGCTGGAGCTGCAATGAGGCAAAGAGAAAGAGACATTTGGGAACATGTGTTTCTTTTTACTTGAAAGCAATGAGCTGGCAGATTTAAAAAATTCCCTACAGAGTACTTTATCAGAAGTCGTGGGAGAGCAGATGGCTGTAACTAAGGAAAATGATTCTTTTGAGTTGGGATATAGGATTTAAATTGCCCAGACATGGTAAGACGTTATTAAATTTAATGCTACTGGCTGCTAAAAACAATTACTAGAAAATAGAAATCAAAATCTAAACCAACTATAATTGAAGTAGAGTACTGCAAAGGAAATATAACAGGACATGGGATCTTTAGAAAAGGGAAGTTGTAAGCTACATAGAAGTAAAGGGAATTTATGGAAAAGTTTGTTGTTGTGTCTTTCGGCTTTTCCCGGTTAGGGGTCGCCACAGTCTGCTAATGACTGGCAGTAGATTTTTACGTGCCGAGTTGCCGGCCCTGACGCACAACCTTCAACAAAGGTATGCCCATTCACGCATGTCTTCACACAGAAGATGCTCTAGCTGAGAATTGAACAGGACAACGTCTTACTGTGAGTCGACAATGCTACCACAGCACCACCACCGCAGTCCGAATTTATGGAAACAGTACATGCAGAATAATATTCCAGAAGAAGAGTGAGGTTTAAGGGAAGGTAAGACTTGAACAATTTATGTAATGCTGGAGTGAATGATAAAAAGGTTACTCTCTTGATGTGCTGTCTGTGACAGTAGAGCTTAATGGTCAAAAGTAGGGATTAAGCTATTATGTTATAAAGAACTGTGATGCAACCTTATGAGATTGGGCATTGCTATGGAAGTTGGGAGTTAACTGGGAGTAAAACTACTGGGAAAATTAAAGCTGATATTGAGAGAAGCTACTTCTGTATTCAAAAGTGTTATTGGTAACATTATGCATATTAAAGGTAAAACTGTACTTACTGAAAATGTAACTCCACGAGTAAACTGGAGCTCATGGGTGACTTCAGTAATAATTGTAGTAACAAAGAATGGCAAAGTCTGACTTTGTGGAAACTTTAAAATTATAATTATTCCAGTACTACAAACAGAACAGGATTACTTACCAAGGAATAAGGACAGTTTTGTCTGTCAGGTGGGCAACTCTTTTCAAAGGTGGATTTATCTGATGACTACTTCCAGATGGAGGTGGGACATAACTCAAAGGGTTTCCTGGCAAGCAATACAATCAAGGGCAACTATTGTTAAAACATACTGATATTTAGGCCTTCTTCTATCTCAGTTGTCCAGCACTCAGAGAACCTCAAAAGAGTCCTGAAAAGAATGGAGGACTATAGGCTATAAGCTAGATGAGAAGAATGTAAGCTCTTGAAGCCAGCATACTGTGGGTACCTTACAGATGTTTAAGGACTGCATAAGTACCAGGACAAAATCCAGGCTGTACTAAAGACTGCAAGACCCAAGATATTTCCCAGCTAATATTTTTCATAAGGTTTGTGAATTATTACAGTAGACATTTGCCAAACCAGGCAACAGTGTTATATCACCTAAATGTATTTTTGCACACTGGAAGACTATGAAAATGGACTAAAGAATGAGATAATTTATTTCAGGAAACAACAAGTTTGGTCACATCTGCTACAGTCCTGATACATTATAAGTCATCCTTTCTATTGAAGCTGGCCTGTGAAGCCTGTCTGTACAGTAGACAAGCAGTGATGCTATATGTTAATGAAAATGGCCTACAGCATTTGCCTCACACTCCCTGTCTGCAGACTGACACAGAGGCATTAAATCTTATGTGGGGTGTGAAGAGGTTTAACTAGTACTGGTTTGGCATAGAATGTATGCATATTATAGATCACCATCCACTAATCTAAATTTGTGGACTGCAAAACAGAATTTCTACCACATCAGCCACAGATGCAATGGTGGGTATTGTTTTTGGGGGGGACATAAGACAAGAATGATCATAAGCATACTTTGTGTCCTGCAGATGCCAGTGGTTTGTCTCACTTGCTACTGTAGGCTGTCAGAGATAAATGTGACAAGGAGAAGGAAGCATTGGATATATTCTCTTTCAGACAAAATGAGAGTCTACCACTTACAACAGAAATAGTAAAATAGAAACATGACAGTAAAATAGAAGCATGACTTTACATGAAAAACATTTATCACAAATGTATACTGTGACTCTGTGAGAAAAAATGACAACCAAATACAAATTTCTATTTGTTAAATATTATCTAATTTAAGATGATCTTACCTTAAACGCTGGCTGTATGACTTGAGAGTTAAAGACTATTATACTCAGAGCATTACAACCCCTTACGTTAGAAGAATTTCAAAAAGGTAGTCTTACAGTATCCAAAATTAAGGCACTAGCTAGAGGTTAAGCATAGCTGCATCAAAAAATAGAACTGAACATTTTGGTATGGTCACAGCCACAATCACTGTTGTTCAGAAATATCAGAATACTTAAGCAGTAGTTCAGCAGCAACAATGGTTAACATGCACAATGCTGTAACAGGCAAACACAACCAATTGAAAAGGGCTGGAAAACTGCAGGAGATAGCTCCCGAGGAGGCGGCACCATGAGACAATCATATATACGTTTAAGAAACATGTCAGCCATACCAGTAGAGTTCTAGTCAGTATATAGTAAACACATTGTAGAACACAGAGCTTGATGTCCTAACCTCCTAAACTTTTCTAAGTTAAAGAGCAAAAACTAAGTACCATTCCCAAATCTACATTATTCAACTTATAAAATGAACAGGTCCAATCTTCAATGTCCAATGTGGCATTTTTAACACTGTTAGGTCCATTCCCCCTATTCATAAGGAAAGGAAAAAAAACGGTTTGTTGTTTTTTTTTTTTTTTTTAAATGTAGCAAACCACTTGCTACAAATAAAAGTGTACATCATAGTAAGTGGTTTGTTACAGTTATCATATCACCCATTAAGGGCTTCACCCCTGACATCATATACAGTATCAGCATTCAGAAATACATGCTGAAATTGTAATAAAGCTCAATCAACTGCCATTTCTGCCCACTAAACCTAAAACCCAAGGTGGCTGCCCACGTTGCACCACACTAGCTAAACTTCTGCGTTGCCTGAAGTTATAGAGAAGACTGTAAATGCGTTTCTGTTAAAATTAATGAGCATTCAAAACCTGTGTGCTACAAAGTCAATGTTGCCCTTGCCATAGTTTAGCAGCACAATGTTAATCAGCTGAGAAAATCTGGTCTGAGCAAAGCCTGGCAGTAATACACACTGCTTGCTGGTACTATCCCTTCTTCTCAGTCAGAAATATTATTGTTACACTAAGAAACAGATGGGCTGCATTCCTTACACATTCAGCAAATTCTGGAGAGAAACATTATCCAATACGCATGTGCAAGCCTCCACAAAGACTATGTGCGTGTGTGCGTGTGTGTGTGTGTGTGTGTGTGTGTGTGTGTGTGTATATATATATATATATATATATATATATATATATATATATATTTTTTTTTTTTTTTGCAAGGGGGTGCATCTAACCATATGCAATATAATAAAATAGGTAAGGTGTGCTATACTCGTAACAGTAATTTGAATACCTGATCTATAATCCATTCCCAACTGCTAAAGTAGCTCCTAAAATAATAACTTACTAGTTCCCACCCAATATGGCTTTTGCCCTTTACATGACACCACACAGCTCTTCTTTCTTTCCACAGCACAATAAATCAGTTTAGGACAAAGGTAAACTGGTCTTTTCCATATTCCTACATCTATCAAAAATGTTTGCTACAGTATCTCATAGTAAACTATTACAAACGTTATTCTGCCTTGGTCTCTCCACCTCACATGGTTTAAAAACTAACTCTTAGATAAATGGGAAACATGCTATTCATCCTACTGACCCATAACCACTAGTGTCCCTCAAGGCTCAGTCCTAGATCATCTCCTTAATAGTTTTATTAACATCCTCCACACTACAGTGGCACAAGGCTCCCTGGATCAGTATGCAGATGACTCCACTCTAATCTGCTCAGCTCCAAGCATGGCATCGCTACAAACTATTACACAACCATCTTACCCCGCCATCAAATCTTTTCTGAATCAATCTAATCTTCTGCTGAATGCAAGCAGACAAACAAATCTACTTTTCATCTCTCAACAATACTCGGATCACAAAAATACCTTTATTATATAACCTGTTCAAAACATTAGACGTGAGGTTGCCACACAAACTAAATTACTTAGGGTTACCATAGATGATACTCTACAATTTGACCAACACATCCAAAATACTATTAAAAAGACCCATATAAAACCAGTTCTCCTATACAAAGCATCTCCTTACCTCACCTTGCAATATAAAAAGACCACAGCCCTCTCACATCCACTGCCTACTTTCTTGTATGCCTCTCCCCTAGTCACAAATGCCAACTCCTCCTTTTTAACAAACTTGAAACAATTTTATAATAAAATAGCAAAATTTACTAACCACCTTCCAAGGAAAACCCATCAATTGCCTGTCATTCAACCAACTAAACTGGCTGGAATTCCCTAACTGAAGAAAACATTAAATCAGCCTAGACTGTCCCAGTGTATACTTAATCACCAAAACAGATGTACAACACTGAAGACAGTCATGGTATGATACTCTCCATCTAGATCTCTCAGATCTAAGACCACATATGTATTCCTCATGTGTATCCAAATGTCGGTCTGCTCTCCCACAAGAGCTATGGCAAATCACAAATACAAAATACTTTAAAGCAAACCTTAATGCCCATCTCTCTGACTCCACATTATGCTCCTGCCACTCTTCTGGCTAACTACTGCTACAACTCTATGAAGCTGTTCTCTATCTGCAGTGTCATGTTGATCTTCTTGCACAGTCTAAGCTTCTGGGCTTTAATCAAAAGACACACTTAGGTACACCTAGAAATTTGTACCAATCTGCTATCTAGTAGCAATACCCTAAACATGTGTACTGCATCTGCTTATTAACCTAATGGAAGTTCTTAACGTTGTCATTGTATTAGTAAAACTGAAATGTAATTCAGTGGACTATAATTATATCTAGGATCTAGCTCTTTTCTGTTTTCTATACACTAATTTTTATATCATGTATGTGACATTTAACATTTGCTGTTTTGTAGTGTATTATACTGTCTGCCATCTTGTAAAAGTTATTATACAATACCTCCCATAAAATGTGCACGCTGATTGGCCAGCCCAACCAGCATGCCTGTTGTAAATCTCTCAATATACTAACGGAAAAAGGTCCGGTCGCCCGGACTTTTTCCGTTAGTATAAAACACTGTCTCGCTATGTTAAAAGAGTTTAACATAGCGACACAGGTTTAAAAAAAGCAACGGAGATCTCCGTTGCTTTTTTTAAAGCTGTCTCGCTATGTTAAACTCCTTTAACATAGCGACACAGTGTGTAAAAAGCAACGGAGATCTTGCGATCTCCGTTGCTTTTTTTTAAAGCTGTCTCACTATATTAAATAGGTTTAACATAGCGAGACAGCTTTAAAATAAGCAACGGAGATATCCGTTGCTTATTTTAAAGCTGTCTCGCTATGTTAAACCCATTTAACATAGCGAGACAGTTTTAAAACGGAGATCGCAAGATCTCCGTTGCTTTATTCGCTATGTTAAATGGGTTTAACATAGCGAGACAGCTTTACAATAAGCAACGGAGATCTCCGTTGCTTATTTTAAAGCTGTCTCGCTATGTTAAAGCCATTTAACATAGCGAAACAGTGCTTTTGCCCACAGCTCTGATGTACTGCATAGGCATGCGCAGTACATCAGAACTGCCGCAGAATACCAGACAGCTGCAGAAGGGCAGTAAAGAGACATTATACAATGCCATTATTTAAGAAAAGTAATTATTTATTTTCTTAAATAATGTCATTGTATAATAGCAATAACCCGAAGCCTGAGGGACCAAACAAAGCCAACCGTGGGTAAATCCAGCATTACCCACACCCAGGCGTGGGTTATTGCTATAAAAACCAGAGCTTTTCCTCCACAGGCCTGTGCTGAAAAGGGCCTACCATGGCCCATAAACAAATACTTGTTAATGTCTGCCTCAGGTTGAGTTGCTATAATACTGCTGGATTCCCTTGCTTTATGCTTCTTGCAAGAAGGAAAATGAAACAATGTAGTAAAGATAACTTAGAAGTAATACCACATCTCTTGCTTTTTTCTAGCATGTTTTATGTTAGTGACCAAGAACAGAAAGGCACTAATGAACCTGACAAAACTAACTAAAGCCACACATGCAGATACCCTCAAACTGCCTTTAAAGCAGCATAAATTAAGACTTTAAAAAATGTTGCTCCTAAAAAGTAAATGCCTATAAGGTCAAGGAAAGTAAACATAGTTTGCTGTTGGAGACACCCTACTCCTTATGACATCATATAACATAAACAAGAAAGAAAATGTCAGGAATTACAAGACACACATACCAGATACACCCAAAGTAAAGAATGTCATGAAAGGGTTGCTTTAATGCTGCCTAGAAATCACAGGTTCCCTTTTAAACTTCATGGGAATAAGTAGTACAGGGAATGACCATTAAATACTTTAGCCACATAAAAAAAACTATGCTCTGCTTGAGACATTAACAAACACAACACTCTGAGATTATACAATCCTGCATAACATTACACATTGTTTCTTACAAATTGATCTGCTATGTATACTACTTTGTAATACTAGTCACATTCAAAACATTGCACAGATTAAAGAGATAGGCATGCTTTACCGTAATAGGTTGTTATGTATCCACTGCCAGAGAATTACAAAAATAATCAACATTGTTTGATAAAAAGTGAGTAAACAAAAAGGCTAGATATTATTTTCTATTTTATTACAGTTAGATGCAGTGCACTACAGCTCATCCCTGTGGCCCGGATATAGATTCATTCTTCCTAGCGGTAGTGGCAGACATCTCAGGCAGACCAATAAGATTCAGAGGAGGTGCAGATTTAATTGCTAATGAAATTCTAAGTCAGGTGGATACCTGCTAAGCAAAGTTCTACCCATATATAAGGATTTAATTAAGTGTCAGAAATGTGAATAAAACATTAACTGTAAAATGAATCAACAAATTCTCATGACCTTCACAGAAGAACCATGACTTCTTCATCTGGTGCCCTGTGCAGTTCATCAAAATAGCTCACCCCTCAACGTAAACTGATGAGCCATAAAAAATGTCTTCTCAAAATAATTGCAGCAAGCATCTATGATGCAAAAAATGTAACAAGCAAGCTTCAGTGCTTTAGTCATGACTGCACATGCAGTATCAGTATTACTTTCTGAAGCCACAGGGTGCTTGTGGTTTCAGAAATCAATGCTGGTACTACACTCTAGCATCACTGGGTTTTGCTGATTGTACCCCTGATAGCTTGCACCCAGGCAGACACCCCCTTCACCCCACACAAGTTGCTGCTCTGCTTCGAAGAAAGTACAAGGTTAAAGAGCTGGTCCACTGTTCCACGGCCTGTACATATACATAATCGACACTGTTTCATCAGAATCTATTCTTTGGCTATTGACTATAGTCTCCTTATTACTCTAGTACACTGAAAAAGCCTTTTTCAGGGGAGGCTGAGGGATATCATCTTGCTTTAATCAAAATATTCACTTTTCTCCTCCTTTCTTAAAAATAGGAACAACTACCCCAGTCCTACCAGTCCGGAGATACTGTCCCACGTCTATACAATACTGAAGAAGTAACATTAATCATGCTAGCTCAGCTTTATGAAATGTTTTCACCATCATCTTCTGGAACTCATCCACACCTACAGCCTTATCACAAAACAGGCTTCTGATTGCTGCAGTGATTTAAGCACCAGTGATTGACTCTACCCCACAAGGAATTTCAAACACTGACCCTGACAGGACTGCATTTCCACTGGGTTAAAGAATTACTCATAGTGTTCATGCTTCCTCATAACAAGCTCCCCATTGATACTTGGCAATTCTTGGATCTTCCATACCACAGTCTGAATAAAGTATTGCCTTCTCATCTGTGGTGCAAAATAGTTTGCCAAAACTTTTTTGATATCATGCAGTAGTCTTTCTTTGTGGCCTTCCTAAATGCTTCCCACGTCACATGTCCTTCTTTGTCTGAAAGAACTTCTCCAATGGATCAGGAGGATATTCTAGTCATGTCTTGGCATGTTGACTTTTTCACCATGTTAACTCTGCTTGTTCATGTTGTTCACCAATGACAGCACAATTCCTTGCTGTCATCTCAGTGACTGAGAATTTGAACATGGATCATTCTGACTCAGTGTTTTCACTCTTCCAAAGTGAAATAATGAGCTTCTGACTTTTCAGTACCAGCTCTTTGTTTCTAGCTCTAACATCATTGACTGTTAGGCCATCTGGTACTACAGCTCTGCCATTGCTAGTCTGCTTGATGGCATAACACCAGAGGTGGAGGCGTGTCCATATTCACCAAGGATATCCACACCTCCAGGCTAATTTCCCAACATAATGCATCTGCAATTTTCCAGGTGCAACTAACACTGTGAAAAACATCAATCCAAATTGTAGCTTGATACAGATCCCCCACCATGCCCCAAGACTCCCACTCCTTTTCTTAACATACTGGAAAATATCAAGGTACAACCCAACACCCTCATAATGGGAGACTTCAACTACCTTGCCATTAACTGGGAAAACTACTCATGTACCAACACACTAGCACAGTGTTTTTTGGAATTCATAAATTCCAATGTCCAGGACCAACTAATCTAGACCCCCCCCCCACTGGGGGCAGCAATATCCTAGACCTGGTCATTAGCAACATAGGTGATCGGTGCTCCACACTAGAGGTCAGCCCCTCATTGGTCAGATCCAACCGTAAGCTAATCACCTTAGACATCCACATCCTGCCCCCACCCCCTATTAAGGAAACCACAGTAAAAAACATCTCAAGAGCCAACTTCACACTTCTTAAGACAGAAGTGGCTAACTTCACCACTCCCATGCAGATGGACAGTAGCAGTACGACTGCTGAATCTTACACCAATGCACTGTATGAACACATACACGAGTGCATGGACCATGCCATCCTAAACAGAACCAAGACGCTATTCTCCAAAAAAAGTAGCCAATCTAGTGGTCCCCTGCCATTAATAAGCTCTACAACAAAAGGAAGAAACTGTTGCAAAAAAAGAGTAAAATCCCAAGAGTGGAAAAACTCCCTTGTCAGCCTTAGTAAGAAGTTGAGATCCCCTCATAAAATCCTCCAAAGCTAGTTATGAAAACAAAATCGCCACAGATTGTAAAGACAATCACAAGGTATTCTATAGCTATGTCAAGAATCTCAATGGCAACACTCAGATATGCTCAGAGCTACAGCACAATAACACTAAACATACAGAACCAGCTGATATCGCCAACATCCTGGCAAACAGGTTCAGTGCTAATTTCTCCCCCCTCTCACCCCCAAAAGGGTCCATCTCTATACCGGATGAATGCCAAGTACCTGTAATCATGGCCACAGAGGTGAAAAATGCACTCACCAAAGCCAAAAATACAGCATCCATGGGACCTGACAACGTCTGCATGAACTACAAAATGAACTGGCACCCCACCTAAGTACCATGTTCAATCATAGCCTCACTACAGCTTTTGTGCCTATTGAATGGCACACAGCTACGGTGATCCCACTCCACAAAGAGGGATCCACCACAGACTCTGGGAACTACTGACCCATCAGCCTGGCGAGTCTAATCTGCAAGGCCATGGAACGTATCCTCATGGAATTTATAAACAAAGACATAGGTAACCTGCAAACTCTGGACCACACCCAGTTTGGGTTTGTAAAAGGTAGATCATGTCTCTTTAACCTGACTGACTTCTTGAAGCAGTCACCAAAGCTGTGGAAGAGGGTAAGGCAGTTCACACAGCCTACTTAGAGCTCACCAAGGCCTTCGACACCATCCCCCACTCTGGTATTATTGATAAACTCACAAAACTGGGCATAAACCCCTATGTCACGTGGTGGGTGGCCAACTGGCTCACCAACAGAACCCATACCGTAAAAGTAGCCAATTCCAAATCCATCTCCAGACCGGTGACAAGTGCAGTACCACAGGGTTCAGTCCTGGGTCCCCTCCTGTTCGGCATCTACTTCTCGGAAGTCCAAGCCAACACAGAGGGCTTATGGCTAACAAAGTTTGCAGACGATTGCAAACTGGGGGCTATTATTGAATCCCCTAAGGATGTGGACATTCTACAAAAGGGCCTCACTGAGACAGATGCCTGGTGTCAAAACCATGGCCTTAAGCTCAACGCCAAAAAATGCATAGTTATCCCCTTTGGGAAAAACTCTGTGCCAATAAACTACCACATAGGCGGTAGTCAACTCAACACTGAAAGTGTGATACGAGACCTAGGGCCATAGGTAGACAGCAGTCTCTCCTTTGACAACCACATAGTCACAGTGGTCAGGAAGTCCTTCGATGTGGCACACTTCATCACAAAAAGTTTCTCATCCAGAAAAAAGAGGTCATTGTCCCCCTCTACTCAGCCCTCATTAGACCTACAGTACAGTACAACACCCCATTTGGGATGTACCTCACAAGACATTTACAGCAACTGGAAAGACCACAGAAATACCTCACAAAGAGGATCACTGGCCTTAAACAGATGCTCTATGCAGACTGCCTTAAGAAACTCCAGCTCTACTCTGCTGCATATCGACTACTCAGAGGCGATCTCTGCCTAACATACAAAGCCATGTCAAACCCAGAGCTGTTAGACATGCTAAACTTAGAAAAATCCCAATCCCTGCAGGTAACACGCTCCCGAGACATTAACTTTGTCACCACAATAAACAGAACTTGCTGTAGGGATAGGTTCCTGTAGCACCTCATTGGCCCTGTTTAAGAAAAATCTGGACAACTGGATGGGGAATAGGAAATTTACCCTGGGTATCACTTCTGTGCCTCTGCTCAACAGGGGCATGGGTAGAGCCAGGGAATCTTTATGGCTAGGCTTGTATAGGTCTTGGGCTGATAGCTTAGTACCTACCTATGAACCTATAATGGTAAGAGAATTAGCAAGAGATTTTAAAGGGAATTAAAAGACAGTGTTTACACTGGCATCTTGTACAGATGACTCAACATTTAGGAGCTTTCAAAATGTTCTATGTAGTTTGGCTTGCTTAAGTTCCCTCCAGGGATGTTACTGAGTCTTGAGATTGAAAGGGAAGTAGGATCAAGACAGTTGGAGACCAGAAATGATTTCAGTTGCCAGGAAGAAGCTAAATACATCACATGTCAATAAAAGCTTGGCCCTCCATGTTTTTTTTTTTTTTTTTGCCACCAGTTTTGTTTTTGATGTCTCTGATTTTTCTTTGAATTTTCCCTTGAGCTCTTGTTATAAATCTTACTTTCCAGGGTTGCAATGCCTTCTTGCCATGTGCAGTCAGATCCTCTTTTTCGAGCAATCAGTGCCATTAGTTACTGTGTCATTTTGCACAAAACTAGTCCTGCTGAGTTTTGAGTGGTATAACCAATAATGCTAAGCAGATGTCAGTCCTGAATTCCTTTAGGTGTATCTCACTACTATCCTCAGCTGTTAGAATGATAGAGAATCATGTTTGGGGACAACACTAAAAAGTGCCTTTAACCTCTGAATCTTTAAGGGGCTTGCTATTGAATTTGCTGTGCTCTAGTATGGCTATAACAGAAGTCTGTAAACAAGCTACATATTCATGAAAGGTCTGATAATGACATGGTCTGTCCTCCAGTCATCATTTCCTGTTATGATCTCCATAATGTTAACATCCCTTCAAATGCTGACTCTAATAATGATGTGGTCAAGGAAGTCCCAGTGACTGAACTGTTTAAAGATAGTGTTCATATGTATCAGGCCATCATCTGTACATTTTTTATTGTGGAATACCATTGCAGTTTGCCTTTCCTGATCCTCTTTCCAACTAGTGACAATTTAGAGATGTGAAATGCATCCTTGATAGTCACAACCAACTCTAGCAGTAATCCTTCAAGATGAATGTTTATATACTTCATTGGCGTGCTAGTTAAGTATTTCTTTAAGGCAGATGTGTAGTTACTGTGTAATTAACATCCTCAGTAGTGTTAAAGATTAGTTCCTTGATCTTCTATTTAGTCTTAAAAAATCAGAGCATGTGTGATGTAAGCAGGAGTATGTTGACTGCTGATGAGCTTGAGAAAGGTGGTCAAGAGATGTTCACTGATACCAGCTGAATGATAAGCAAGTGAGGGATATTTTATTTATTATTATGGTATCTAAATCTATGCACCATACAAGTTAAAAAATCAATATAGCAAGTTATTCTAATGGGTCTATATTACGCAATCGAAGACACTTTTCTTCGAATGTGTAATATTCTAACCCAAAATATCAAAAACACTAAACCACGAATGGCCACGTGTGCAAATTTTTTCCTAGGGAAAAAATTCACGAGACCGCAAACAAACAACACAAACTTCACAATCCTAATCAAGTGGGGTGCCTCGCCCCAACAACCCCCCAACTTGGGAGGTTTCCCCAACGTTGGGGAAAAGGGCAAACCGCGAGAGCGGCCAACTGAATTTTTTCCCTAGGAAAAAATTCTCTGACATGGCCGTTTGTGGTTTGGTGTTTTCTATGTTTTGGATTCTAATATTACACGTTTGAAGAAAAGTGTCTTTGACCGCGTAATAGGGAATCTTTCTAATAACTAAAAAAAATTCAGGATGAGTTAAGAAATGGAAACAAAATATAAATAAGATAAGTTATAACAACTACATTCAGATTCTTTGCATGGATTTAGATGGTAATTAAAGAACCATTATAAAGAGACATTATTACTGCTTGTTCATTTCAGGGAAGACAACTGATCCCATAGGTTTTGAGCCAGACAAAAGGCTATCTAAAAGCAATTTCCAGAGGGATTCCAGAGACAATCAGCAGCCACTTGTCTGACAAAGTGGCAGGCCTCACCAAGGAACAGATAATCATGTCTGAATGTCTGTACACCGAAATGCACAATAATATGGCAAGACTGGTACAGTAAGGGTTGTGCTAACACTACAACATACAAGTAGCTGAAAAGCATTGGAAGCATGAAGTACAAATAATTAGTGAAAATGAAAAAGTACTGATCACATGCAATCATCTAATAAAAACAGACAAGAAAGGAAAAGCAAGAAAATCAGATACTGTAGCTGAAGAAAAAAAGGACAAAAGTAGCAGGAATTAATGAAATAAAAATACCTAGTGACGTGTAATAAAAGACATGACGTTATAAAATAACAGGACATGCAAGCACAAACTACAACAATGTTGAGTAAAAAGACCCACATAGTTCCAATAGTAACAAGAGTAACAGGTATAATAAACAAAAGTTCTCAAGTATATTTAAATATGCTACCATTATAAGAAACACAATATGAACTACAAAAGGAAGCAGTTCTGGGTACTTTGCATGCGCTGAAAAGCGCACGCATGTCAAACAACAAAGACTGAAGTAATACTAATTTTATGAAATTTGCAAGTACCCTTACTCAAGAATGGGGTCCATTCCCGTCATGCCATTAGAAACATTAACATGTGGAGAAATTAAAAAAAGGAATAAAGCAAATAAAAGCTTGGTTTACGTAAGCAGGCACCAGATTTGCAGGGGTCAGGAAATTAGTACTTGTCTCTCAAAGAACCAGCTGGGTCAGACCATCAGCCATAAACCCAAGGTAAAGCATACTACATTAATAAAGACAGAAGGCACAAATACAAGAATGACTGCTGCAAAGTTCAATAGAAGCATCAAGTGCTTGATCGAAGTCTTTACAACCGCTGCCACTTGATCCTCAAATGTAAATGTGACAAAAGGAGGTACTGCCAGCACAACTAGTTAGAATTTAATTTTGTAAATAATTATATGTCATTAGTGAATATCAAACTAATTTATACAAGATGCTTGTGTTACAAATGTCTTCGAACCGAATGTTGTGTACATCAAACTGCTCTGTACAGATGTTTATATTGACAAAGTATTTGTAAATTGATTGTGGTTAAAATGCATCCACAGTGTGCCCTACAGGAAAAGAACAGAAATGTACATGCACTATTGTAACTGTTTAAATGTATATGTTAACAGAGGAAACCGGAGAGTTAACCTCAGCCCAACAAACTTTAGAAAAATATGTGAAATTAAATTACTTTATAGGCTAGGCCATAAAGATGCTTCAATGCAGCTAGAGACACAAAGTCTGTACAAGGAAGTTTTCTGTATTGTCTTTGGGGTGAACTAATTACTACTTTGGAAGCATGAAGGAATGTAATTGTTTTATGACTTCCAGCACCTGCCAAAGATCTGAGCAAAAGCCCTTGTATGAGTATTTTTACAGGTAGATAAACAGAAATGGTGTCATTCTATCCCAGCAGTAATACTTTACATAATAATTTTGAGAAGTCTCTTAGTGAGACAGAGCGTTCTGCATTCTGTCTTGGACCTGACAACAAAAATAAGAATCTTTCACCACATCTGCCTTGCTCTACGTTGCTAGGGTATAGTAACTTTCTTAGACAAAGTCAGGAATATAGAAAAACTCAGTTTAGATTTTGTTTTTCTTTATTAGTGTGAGTCTGTACTGCAATGTTATTTTAAATATTTCCTGTGGTTTTGAACTCTGATATTACTGTGAATATATATTTAGTATTGTCTTGTTCTTTTATTATTTATTAACTATATTTAAGCCTTTCATTGTGGTTTATCTGTTTAGAGATATTTAAGTTTTGAGAGTACTTGCATATTTATTTGGTGACATTGTGTGGGCCACTCCTAATAGCCTTGCTCTTGGTCAAACTATCATTTTAATTGGTATTAATATTGCACATTAAGATTGGACACCCATTGTTAAGGGCCCTAAAGTAACTGATAAGGAGTGAATGGTGGCAGTGGTAACTACCTCATAGTCTGGGCAGAAGGGGGCATAGCTAGTAAACCTGTGCCAGCCTTTCCCGTGTGTGTGTGTGTGTGTGTGTGTGTGTGTGTGTGTGTGTGTGTGTGTGTGTGTGTGTGTGTGTGTCAGCTACTTGGGCAGGAACACAAAGCACTGGTTGGACAGAGAGGGTGTTGGAGGTCCTGGCTTAGTCACTCAGCTGAGATCTCAACTCTATAGATGTGCCAGTGGGGAGTTTTAATGGGGATCTGGAGAAAGAGGAAGAAACCAGCCCCAGAATGACAATGGTCTCTGTGTGCACTTAAGGGAAACTGCACTTGACGCAGAGAGCTGCATCTGGAAATACTGTGTGTGTACCTGTTATCCTCCATGTGAATATTCCTCCACTGTTGCCAGTGGTGAGGATTGTGGCTTCTTGATTACTGGTTGGCAGTGGTGGGTCATCACAGTAAGTATATTTGCAAGAGTCATACCTTGATCACGCATTTTTTAAACAAATTCTAATCTATTGTCTCCATAAAAATAAGGAGGAAAAGAAAAAAATTGTAATGGGAAAACAGTACCATGTAGGAGCATGACCACCATCATTGATAGGTTGAGTTTATGATGACTGCTAACCACCTAAAGAAGGACAGCATCCAAACAGTCTTCCAAGGCTGTAAGTTCTGACACATGCTGCTGGGAGAAGGAGAGATGTGGCTGAATTTCATCAGTAAACCATTGATAATACATACTTCTGCCTTGAATAACTTCTTTCAATGGCCATACATACTCCAAGAACAACAATGGAGACAAGATAGAGTATTGCAACACCCCAGAGGTCAGCACATGGCTGCTAGAAAAGTTTATACCAGAAAATACCTGTCAAGTGTAACCCAAGAGGTACAGTGCAGACCAATCACTTATGATGGATATTAAATTACAGTAGGACTGAAAACATCCCATAGAAACACTATGATGCATGGTGTCAAAGGATACTTTTTGGCTATACAATAGCATATTTGCTTTTTAGTTTGTTTTTTTTTATGCTTGATATCTGCTATATGTACTTATTTCCTGGTTTTATTATGTACAAAATATTTATATACTAATATTCTCTCATATGTTCTCTTGTATGCATTCTAGGCTGTCCTGAAATAGTCCATGTAAATCACAGCTCTGGCTTAGTTAACAAATTTAAAGACAATGAAATAAAATACACTGAGATCAAGGAAGGCCATAACAGAATATAACCACTGATCCACTGACCTAAGGTGATCATTCAACTATATATATACCCATATAAGGCAGCTCCAGTGCTGTGCCTTGATCTAAAACCAGGCTGACAATGATGCAGAACAACAAGAGATGGTAAGAAGGAATACAACTGCAAATACCACTTCCCATACAATTTTAATTAGAAAAGTTAGGTTAGAGAAGGGATGGAAAAGTTTTATGTTGTAAGGATTCAGAAATGATTTGTGGGGGTAGGGAGATAAGTGGTTCTTTCAATGTAATTGGAAAAATCCCTGTCTGCAAGAGTGACTAGATAACTTGGTAAATGAATCTTCCTTCCTTTTTTGTTTCCCTCTTAACTTTCTAAGTCTTTTCTTGCACAAACTAAACTTACTACTGCCTCACCTTTTCATTTACTGTACCTCTTCATAATTTGAAATAATCACGTTATCACTTTCCACACTGTATGTGTTTGTGCATATTTCTCCTGTTTGCACTGTTTCATCATTACTCATAAAGAAATGCTTCAAAAGACCTGCAACAAGATTTAGCTAAACATTTAGGTCAAGTTAGCAGTTGGGTAGACACACAGATGAAACCACAACCTTTACATCTTAAAAGTCAACATAGCTGAATTCAACCTACCCAAAATCACTTTAATCTACTGATGTACAACTGAAATGGACAATAGATGTACCTTGAGAGACAGAATGGTTTATCTTGGCAAGCTTATCCACAAAACATTGCAATTTTCTCAAACTTAAAAGAACATTTTTTATGAGCAGCTAGGAAGGCTGGACTGCACAGCCTGTCACTGTTCAAAAAAGCACAACCAGAAAATCTGATATGCCACAGATATCACCAGACATGAATATTGCCTTCTGTTTATTTTATTTTAAACAATAAACATCTTTATTAAACCATCATGACATAGGCAATCATAAATTTATATAAATGAAAACAATCCACACCAACACAATCCTAGTTGCAAGCATTTTCCATCACAAACCATACTAACATACTCCTAGATGCAAACATTATACATCACTTATAATCTACCCAATCATTTTCAGTAAAAAATTACATAGCCCATTTAAATCCTGCCTTCTTTTAAACTTGACTCCTCCCCTGAATGTATTGTTCCCACAATTCCCATTTTTCCTATGTAGTTTGCTCCTACAAAGATCCCAATTCCAGTTGTTTTATCTCTGTTACTATATTTCACTACTTCTAGTATAGTTGGTTTAGATTTTGATTTCCATTTTCTAGCAATTTCTTTTTTGGCAGCCACTATAATTAGACATGGCAAGGCCTTCCCATGTCTAGGCAATTCCAATTCTGTACCATACCTCAGAAAAATCATCTCCCTTGTCACACCAATCTGCCCACCCAGCATCTTCAACAGTGCATCCCACAAGGAATCCTTAAAGTCCACCAAATCACGATGCTCCCAGAAAATATGTTCCCAACTACCTCTTTCTTCCCCATCACACCTTCAACATTTGCTGTCTACCTGAGGAAAAATTCTCTGGAGTCCACTTAGGGTATAAAATATCTATGTAAACATTTCCAAGCAAAAATTCTAAATCTTTTAGTTTTTGTTGCATATTTGGGAGACAAACATATATCCTCCCATCATTTCTTTGTAAATTGCTTATCTAATCTCTCTTCCCAATCCCTTCTAACCTCGAATGATTGATTTTTATAGTTAATCATGCAATTTTATATGCTCTATTAATTATTCCTTTGCTTCTGTTCTAGATTCTACTAAAAACTCCACCAGTGCTGGTCTTTCATTTAGAACCCCCTATTTCTTTCTCTTTGCCTATACTCTAATATCAATCCTTGATAGGGAAGGCAATCTCTAATCTGCAGCCTAAATAAATTCTTACCATCTTCCCATTTTATCACCTTTCCCTCTCTAGTTATTTGCACACAATACCTTGGTTCCTTTTGCCAGTTTTCTCCAATAAATTCCAGCCCTGTCTTACCTATTGTCTATATCCCTAATTGCAGTCATCCCTATCAGAATAATCTCCATTCCCGCATTGGCTTAGTTCTTATGATATTTTCTGCTACTTTACAGATATAACATTCTGTATGATTATCGTTATTCTCCTTAAAGGCCTGCATCCAAAATCCCAGTCTCTCCTTATTTCTTGAGCTTCCCGCCTGTTTCATCATCATCCCTTTCCACTTTGAATTATAGTTTTCTGTTTGTGCTATGTATAGCAGACTTAACTGTGCAGCACTGAAATACCCCTTCAAATCAAGTAATCCCAATCTACCCTGTTCTACTGGAAGAATCAGCTTATCCCACTTGATTCTTGCCATCTTCCCCTCCCAGATGAAGTTCTTTAGCTCTTTATTAATTTCTATCCACAACTTCTGCTCTGGTTGACAAAAATATGCCTAACCTGTGTATACCACTAATGAGACTAAAAACATCTTAACTGCTTGTATCTTGCTATCCTTATCCATATAACAAATCTTCCACTTTCTTACTTTTTGTATTATATTTTGTTTAGTCTATTCCACATATCCTTAGCTGCCACACCAGAATTATTTTTAATTCATACTCCTAAATACTTCATTTTATCATGTCCCCATAAATACAGTATGGATATTGCTGAACCAATTCATATGTGGGTACATAATTTGCCACTATTGCCTTTGTTTTAGCTTCATTAATTCTGTAGCCCCGAAAAGATCTGAAACTGTCTCAGAATGTTCCACTACACTGTAATGTCTCTTTCTGGTTTTGTCAGGTATAAAATCATACCACTCGCAAATATAGTGAGCTTTTCTTGGTTACCATACCAATTATAGCCTTGAATTTCTGAGTCCCTTACTTTCTTTGCCAATGGTTCTAAATATAATGCAAATAACAGCAGAGAAAGAGGTCACCCCTGCCTGGTTCCTCTGCTCAAGCAGAAATTATCAGAGAGAACCCTACCCACTTTAATTTTCACCTCCCATCCTTCATATACCCTCCTAATCAACTTTATAATTTTTCAGAAATACAAATGCTTCCATTGTCCTGCTCATAAAACATGAAACATACCCCTCTCAGCACCAACTCATTTTAAAATCCAACAAAACAAAATCATAGTTTTCAGTAACAGAAAACCCAAATCTTCCCTACCCCCCCCCCCTCAATCACCACTGCAAATGGAACCAAGATAGTCCCTACTAACCACACTAAACTTTTGGGCATTGCCATAGACGATAACCTCAAATTTGATATACATATTGCACAAACTATCAAAAAAGTCCACATCAAGCTAGGCACCCTATACAGGGCCAAACTGTAATTAACTCCCAATGCCAGGTTAGCCACTGCTCACACATACCTGCTATCTGCCCTTCTGTATGGTTCACTTACATTCACAAACCTTCACAAATCGGACCTCAACAACCTTGAAGCATGCTACAATAAGATTGCTAAATATGCCACTAATCATCCACACAGATCCCATCACTATGAGCCCTCTGACAGCTAAACTGGCTAGAGCTACCCAACCTCTTATCACTTAATCAGCTAACCTTAACCCACAAAATAATCTATCACCCCAATGGCTGCCCATCAATCTCCCTCTTTATCCAACCTTGAAACAAAATTAGAACTCTCAGATGCTCTAACAAACTTTTACTCAAGGTTTCCGACTCCCATAACTGTCATGGTGAGTCCCTCTATTCACACATAATAGCCAAACTCTGGAACACTCTTCCAGAGACAATAGCAAAAAACCCCAACCACAACCAGTTCATATCACTCCTAAAGAAACACCTGACTAACCACTGGCTGTGCTCCTGCCACTCACCTGGATAATTATTAACCCATTTCTACTACTGTTCTCAGCAAAACTCCTATTCTTCTGATATGAATTGTTTCTTAGTATAGAAATTACTCCAGTACTTGTATTGTTCTATTGCTTGTTATTGCACTGTTGCCTGTATTGTTCTATAAATTGAATTGTACTATTAAGATTTCTTGTTCTTGCATTGTACTGTACTATTGCCTGGATTGTATTCTGTGAAAGATTCTTTAAAATACTGTTTTCTGTTATACTGTGGAGCTTTTCTCCCCAGGTCTCTGCTGAAAATGGGCTCTTGGCCCAGTCGGACACTACCCTGTAAACAAATGTAATAAATAAATAAATAAAAATAAATTCTCAGTTTACTTTGTCAAATGCTTTCTCAGCAACAAGACCCACCAACAACAATAGTACTTCCTTACATTCTGCTTCCCTCTGGATCATCAGTGTTCTGTTAATGTTGTCAAACAAATGTTTGCCACTCCTCCACAAAATCACAATGATCCATATCTATCAATTTTGCCATTACTTTTGCCATTACTTTAGCCATTATAGACATGAACACCTTATAATCATGGTTTAGTATTGAAATGGGCCTGTATGAAGCTGGATCCGATGGACCTTTACACTCTTTAGGTATTACAGCTACCAATGCTTTCACTCAGGATGCTGGTACTCTCCTCTTAAAATACTGCGAAACAAAACCTTCCAAAGCTTTATCAGTTTTTCCCTACTAGCTTCCAAACATCTACTGGAATACCATCTATTCCTGGGGACTTTCTTGTCAATTGGTTATACATCACAATTTTTTTATCTCATCTCCTCCTATCCTAACTGTTAGTAATTGAGCCTCATCTACCTCTAACCTTGGCATATATAATTCTTCCCAAACATTTCCATTTGTATCTTTCCTTGATTTCCATATTTCTCTGCTTTATACAAACTTTCATAGAATTTCAGAAATATTTCTAATACCTCTACAGGATCTCGTCACTTTCCTTGTTACAGGTTCCCTAAGCTTGGCGAAAGCCCTTTCTACTTTCTGTTGCCTGAGTCGTTGTGCTAAAAGTTTATGTGCTCTAGTGTTATTTTCAAAAAAAAACAGTTGCTTAACAGCAATCTTTCTAAACATGTGTATATTATCAAGGTAAATCCTTATTTTCTGCTTAGCATTCTGCAGTTGATCCTTTCCTTGTTCTGTGAGATTCTCCCTATTCTGCAATACTTTAACATTTGTCAGTCCCTCTAAAAAAATATTTACTTCTTAACCACAGCTCCCTTTCTTTTACTTACACCTTCTTTTTAAACTCCACCTTAATTTTATCCCACTCCCTAGCTATATTTTCAGAAGTAATTTGTATCCTCTCGAATAGCTCCTGAATAATCTCCACTACCCATTCCTTAAATTCCTCTCTTTTCAACAGATAGGTGTGACAGCGCCAGTGTCTCATTTCTATTTCATTACCCAGTGTTTTTATTTTAGTTGTTATTGGCGCATGATCTGAAATAGTTATTGGGTGCATATCAAGACCTTCAATTAAATGCACATTTTCCTGTGAAATGTAAATTCTGTCAAGCCTAGCCGGCTAGTCTAGTTTTTATACTTTGGGGAATAATATGTAAATTTATTCCAAACTCCTATTATTGAATTCACATCTTCCACACCAAATATTTTCATAAATTTCTTTACAAATCTACCCTCCTTTGTCATACTTTCCCCTTCTAGGCCCCCCAGACACATCTTCACTGCTATAAATCAAATTCCAGTCCCCATAAGTAATATTCCTTGCTAAAAAACTGATTATTTCCCTCCAAAAATGTCCTAAGCTCCATTATAGCAGTTTTATGTGGAATATAAATATATTCCCATGTAAGCCTCCTCCCTTGTCAGTAGACCCCTCAGAACTACAAATTTGGCATTAGTATCTTTTTATCCTCTTCTATCACTACTGGAGCTCCTCTTGCAATTAACATAAGTACTGCTCTTTTCCTTTGTCCCAGATATTTTGCTAAATACCCATGCTGAAAATTTTTATTTATCAAATTCACATCCTCAGTTCTTTCCAAGTGTGTCTCCTGTAACATAATTATTTGCACTAGACATTTTTAATACAGTTCATTATTCTTTCTTTCTTGTGTTTATCTGCAAGACCATTAACATTTAAAGACATTGTAGGAAGCATCATTGTATTAAAAAGTTATTATTCCCACCTTTTATGTATAACACCTTTTCTGTTAAATGTCTAGTTCCAGCTTTTGTGTTACATGCAAACAATGTTTGGCAGGTTGAACTTTCATATAGTTGTTCCTTGTCATATCCATTCTAGCCTATGCCACAGTTTACAAAACATTTTTGTTTTACTGAAATCACTGAAACAAAAAAAACCCCTAAACCTATTAATTTAATACTAACACACACAATTATATACATATTCAAATATTGATGTTTTACCCTCCTGTTAGGAACAAATGTCCCAAACTGATAGCCACACTCACCGACCTGAGTTAACCTAAAAGAAAGGTTATCCATGCTAAGACACATAGTGCAGCCTGTGCTTCTACTAAGTGCTAACTGGTTTTGGCTTGTTTTTATAACTCTCCCAGCTGGGAAAACCCTGAATGCTTTCAGAGAACATTATCTCCTAGCCAGTTTCTCTTTTCTTTTTTTTTTCTTTCCACAGACAATCACTCTTCCCCAGACTGTACATTATATCTTTATCAGATTGTCTCCATGGAGACACGAGAACTAGATGGTCAATTTCTCTTTATCAGACTGCTTCCATGGAAACATGAGGGCCAGATACAGAATTGCTACTAAGCATACATTCATTTTCTATAATAAAGTCTCATAAAATTCAATATTATTTTTCATTTACTTGCTTTCTATTAAAACTTGATGTCTCACAGTAAGACGTTGTCCTGTTCGATTCTCAGCTAAAGTGTCTTCTGTGTGGAGACATGCGTGAATGGCCGTACCTTCGTTGAAGGTTGTGCGTCAGGGCTGGCAACTCGGTACATAAAAATCTACTGCCAATCATTAGCGGACCGGAGTTCCACTGTGGCGACCCCTAACCGGGAAAAGCCGAAAGATACAACAACTAAATCAATCTACAGTCCTTAATCTAGTCATTCAGCCATGCAAGAATAAAAAAGCACATTAATTTTTCTTTTGCCATGCTCTTTTAACCAGGCTTTTTACATTGCAGTGCCTACATTTCTTAAACCTGAAAGAAAGAGAGAAGGGAGAAATAAAGGGGGGAAAAGAACAGCAGCACCTCTTTACAATCCCCATTACACTTAAAAATAGCTGAGAAATCTTTACTTTATAGCATGAAAAAAACATACACCACAAAAATAGCAGTATTAAGAAAAAGAAAAAAATGTTTTCTTTACTTACAGTTAAATTTCTCCCCTCTCTTCTCCTCCCAAAAGTATTTTTTTCTGAACATTAATAACATGAAGTAGGGCATATACATTAGAGTCCCCCACAAGTCTAACAAATTCCAAAAAGTCTAATATTTCCAGATTTTATTGTTCTGTCATATTTCACAAATATAATTATTGCATTGTAATCCCACATTAAATTACTGGTTTTATTACTGCTCATCTCCATGTCCCAAATCCTGTTTCTGCTTCATTTCCAATGTACTCTCGATTTTTCTAGTGAACTCTTGTGCTCCCTTCCTTCTCTCCAACATTTTCTGTTGAAACAGTGGAAAAGGTTTCATGTGTATAGTCTTTCTGTGGTCTTTATTAACAGAAAAACAAAAAGCAGAATCACCTTCTGTTCACAACTCACTTTTTGTTGGACAAACTTTTATATTTCCTTCTTGGCATGTACTTCATCAAAGAATTATTTTTTCCCACCAGGGAAGAATAACATGAAGATAGCTGGGTATAGCAGTTTGAATCTCACAACTGCGTCTCAACATTCCCTGGGCAGTGGAATGAATTTACTCCTCTTCTGCCTGGTGTACAATGAGTAATTATTCTCCACAAACACTCTGCTGTCTCGCACTTTTAATATTTTGTCCTTCTGCCACAGTTTTGTCAGAATCATCTCCTTCTGCTGGTAGGACTGCTTCTTTACTATTAAAGATCTAGGCTGCCTTCTCATAGCCAGGTTTGGAGCACACACATGATGTGCCCTTTCAACTAACAACTTCTGCTGTGGAATACCAGTCCAGTTGCTTTTTTGTGCTTTCATAAAATTAATGCAGTCTGTTTCTTCCAGCTTCTTTGATATATCTGAAATCTCAGGTTTTCCCTACATGCTCTGTCCTCTAATTCTATTATTTTTTGAAACATCTCTTGCTGAGCATTCTCATATTCAGCCAGTTTATTCTTCATTTCAACCTCTGATTTTTTTGTAGCTTTATCACCTCATCTGAATCTCTGTTTATAGCTTCTTCCATTTTTTCCAGCCTTTTGTTGTTTATGTTGCTATACTCTGTGATGATGTGATGTATTGCCAGCTATGCCAGCAGAAGTAGGACAGTGGATGTGTAACATTTGCCAGTACAGCTACCTGATGTTTTGCAAAAAATATATATATGTTATTTGCATATTAAACTGATTTGTATGGGAGCTTGTGTTGAAAATGCATTTGTAAAGTTGCCTGTGTTAAAAATGTACCAACAGTGGGTCCTGCTAGATAGAAAAGAAATACATCTGTATGTCAGACTGTACTGTAACTGTTTAAATGAATATATTGTAACAGCAGATACTGGAAGAAAAGAGGTTGATCTCTGTCCAGCTAACGTTGAAAAATAGTCTGAAATTAAATTACCTGGTTTAGGCCATAAAGATTGTATCTTACAGTTCTGATTGCAGGCAGAGACAAAATGTTTGTGAAAACCAGGACTAGGAATTCTATAGTATTGTCCTTAGGGGTGAACTAATTGCTACCCTGGAAGGGTAGACATTTCTAAAATAGTTTTATAGCTTCCAGATGCCATAACAAATTTTAGCAAAGCTCTATTTGTGTGTATAGTAACACGTATGTGCAAGATTCTGGCTTAGTTTTGTAAAGGGGGTAGTGTGAGAACTAAAAGTCAGGTGACCAGATCTATGTGATGTCATTCTGTAATCCAGCACTGAAATGATGTTTTAATACTAGATGAGTCAGAAGTCTCAGGGCAGTCTGTTTTTGAAACCTGATGAAGGACTACTCATCTACATCATCTTCTCTTGCTCTAGTAAGTGAACTAGGGGACAGTAATTCTTTAGATCAGTCAGGAAAATATAGTGAGATTAGTTAAGTATTATTTTTCTGTATCTATGTGAATCTTTCCATTGGTGTTATTTTTTATATTTCCTATGAAAGAAACTCTGGTGCTTATTGTAAACATTTAGTATTTTCATGCTATTTTATTATTTATTATCAAATATATTTAAACTTTTCATTGTGGCTGGTCTTTTAGAGAATATGCTAACTTTTGAGAGTGCTTATATTTATTTGATGACACTGTGGCCACTCCTGAAAGCCTTGCTTCATTGGTCAAACATTACCATTTGTATTAGTATTAATTTTACTCAGTATAATTGGATACCCTTGTAAGAGCCTTATAGTAGCTGACTTTGGAGTGTTCTGGTGGCAGTATCTACCTTATAGTCTGGGCAGAAGGGACATGGCTGGTAAATCTGTGCCAGCCTTTCCCAGATGCATGTATGAAAATCAAATCTCAAAAGAGTGTGTGCATCATCTACATGCAGCAGGGACACAGAGCACTGCTTTCTCAGAGAGGGTGGTGGAAGACTTGGCTTGGAACACTTAGCTGAGGACTCAACTCTACAGTTCTGTCAGTGGGGAGTCTAATTTGGGGCATGGAGAAAGGGAAACCTAGCCCGAGGATGGGAGTGGGTTCCCTGTGTTCTCTTAAGGGAAATTGTGCTTAGTGCACAGTGCTGCATCTGGAAATACTGTGTGCATCTATTTTTTTTTTTTGTTAAAGTGAATGTCCCTAACTTGTGTCAGTGGCGAGAACTGAGGCTCCTTGATTACCGGGTCAGAGGAGGGACGTCACATATTCCATCAGTGTTTTGTTTATTTTAACCAGGTCTGTGTGCATTTGTCTTATATCTTCATGTAGGTTACTGGAAGTCAAGTCTGGAGGTCGCACTGCTTTTTGCTGAACTGCTGCAGAACTTTCCACAGTCAGTGTTTTTTCCTCACTTTTTGTAGCTGATTTTTCCAGGTGCTCTGTACTTCTTTTTTCCTGGCATCCAGGCAGTATACTTACTAGTCAGTTACTGAAATTATCCCAAAACGCAAAATTCTACTGGCCTTCTCTGTTAAGTTTCTGTTTTCACACTGGGAGAGCTAGAGAGTTAAGATGTTACTCAATGTGCAGCCATCTTTGAAAGCACTCTATGAATATTGCCTTCTTATATCAGATATCTATGTGGTATACCATACAATGACTATATATGCTAAGCTCATTCTTGAGCAGGCAAGCTCTCTTCCATCTTTATTTCAGCTGCCACCCAAGTCTGTGCAATTCACAAAGTTCAGAATTAAACCAAGATTCAAAAGTCACAATAGACCTACTCAGGGTGACAGTGTCCACAACCCAACTAACAGTGTACTAAAAGCCTCAACTATCAAGTCTGTGGTATCCACACCGTCTCCATAAAGGAGCTAATCAAAAGTGCTAGCAGACATATCATGTGAATCCTTATACATACTGACATATTATGTAAAACTTTACTAAAAGCGCACCTAAAAACATGCTGGCTATGCCCTTGCAACTCCCACTCTAATATCACCCACCCCATCCAACCACTACCTTTCTTTCCACTCCACTAACTACCTTGATTATAGTAAGCTCAGATGCTCATAAGCCTAGTACTTATTATACAGCAGGAACTTCTTATTGTAACATTTGTTAATGTCTGTTATGTACTTCACAGGTAAAGATTTTAGTTGTCTACTGATGTACTATGTTCTTCATCTGTAAATATGTTGTAAGTAATTGCTATGTAAATTGTTAATCGCTATGTAATCCAGTGTAACTACTGTGTGTTTATTTTAACTGTGGAGCTTTTCTCCCCGGGCCTCTGCTGAAAATGGACCTACATCCAGTCGGACACTCCCGGTCAACAAATATAAATAAATAAATAAGTCTCTAAAAGGGACTAGATCAATGCTGGAAGCTGGGGAAGCCCATGCTTGATGCAGACAAGGTAATGGTCAGACCATGAAACTAGCTATACCTCCAGTTGTGCTCTAACTTGGGCTAGATGGAGGACTGAATCTAATACATGACCATGTACATGAGCAGCATCAGTAATTACTTGAGTGAAGCCAAATGTTCCTATAATATTCAACAGTTACATGTCATGTTCATTTCTGTCACGATCAACCAAGGCATTAAAGTCACACAAGATGAACAAGGATCAATTTATACTTTAAAAAATCAAGATTTTTGCAACTGATAAACTTTTACCAACCTACAGGAACAATAAGTGACATTCACCCAGTATCAGTCACAGTTTAACTGCTTTCTGACAAATTCAATTCTAAGCCATTTTAATTGCAACTGTAATATACACATAGTTTATACATTCTCAAGCGGCATCAGTACCTCCCCTACTTTTCAGATGTTCTCTGCTATTATCTCTAATTTTTATTATAAGTTGTCTGATTATAAAGAACAATACTTGAACTTCTGTATACTCTCACATGATCTTACCCCAGACTTTGTATCCTAACATCCCAATGTCAAAATTTTCATTTCAACGTCTATGACAACCCTCCATACAATATTCAGCTCAGTGTGTTGATATGCCTATATATTGGTGTACTAAGACTTTCTAAAACAAAAAAACTACCGGTGAGCTTATCATACTGCGGTGCTATGGACTGGCCTAAATAAAGCACCAAATAAACAGTGAATGTTTTTAGATATGTCAAGAATTGTTATAAGGTACCTTCAACTGCATTCCTCACCTTGTACTTTTTTTTTTAGATGTTTACATACAAATTATATTAATTACTAGCAATTATCTTAAAATTTTAGATGAGAGTAATGGTGAGTGTGGAACAGAGGTGAAGAAGAGAGTACAGGCAGGGTGGAGTGGGTGGAGAAGAGTGTCAGGAGTGATTTGTGACAGACGAGTACCAGTAAGTGTGAAAGGGAAGGTCTACAAAAGAGTAGTGAGACCAGCTATGTTATATGGGTTGGAGACAGTGGCACTGACAAAAAGGCAGGAGTCAGAGCTGGATGTGGCAGAGTTAAAGATGTTAAGATTTGCACTGGCTGTGATGAGGGTAGACAGGATCAGGAATAAGTATATTAGAGGGTCAGCCCAGGTTGGACAGTTTGGAGACAAATCCAGAGAGGCGAGAATGCATTGGTTTGGACATGTGCTGAGGAGGGATGCTGGGTATATTGGGAAAAGGATGCTAAGGATGAAGGTGCCAGGTAAGAGGAAAAGAGGAAGGCATAAGATAAGGTTAATGGATGTGGTTAGAGAGGACATGCAGGTGGTTGGTGTGATCCGCTGTGGCAACCCCTAACCGGGAAAAGCCGAAAGAAGAAGAAGATCTTAAAATATTAGGTTCATAGATCAGTACTAAGCTAACTGCCCCTGAGAGCCATTTTAAGCCTAGCCAGTTATCCCTTGTGAGCCTCAAACCCCACATCTTGTGTTTGTAAGGCAAACACCTTAACCATTAGGCCACCCTCCCAACCCTAGATGATGGTTGTGTTATATATTTTCATTGTGGAGCTCTTCTCCTCTGGCCTCCACTGAAAACTAGCCATAGCCCAGCCTGACAACCCACTAATCAAAACAGAAATAAGATATTGGGTGATCCTACACTGACTCAATGTGGAAATCTGACAACTTCTGCAGAAAAGCCATGCAAGTCACTTCTGCCATGAGGACATGTTTAATGGTGTTGGTTTAGTCACATAACTCTTTTGCTCAACGTTTTCTGGAAATCATAAATTCCAACGCCTTGGATCAACTTATTCACACCTCCACCAGGGGCAGCAATATCCTAGACCTGGTCATTACAAACATGGGCAACTGGTGTTCCACACCAGAGGTCAATTCCTCGTTGGTCAGATCCGACCACAAGCTAATCACCCTAGACATCCACATCCTGCCCCCACTCCCAATTAGGCAAACCTCCGTAAAAAATTTCTCCAAAGCCAACTTCACACTTCTTAAGACAGAAGTGGCAAACTTCATGACACCCATGCAGACAGACAATAGAGGTACGACTGCTGAATCCTACACAAATGCACTTTATAAGCACTTACACGAATGCATGGATCATGCTATCCCTAATAGAACCAAGATGCTATACTCCAAAAATGAAAGCCAATATGGTGGTCCTCTGCCATAAACAAACTCTACAACAGAAGATAGAAACTGTTGCAAAAAAGAGTAAAATCCCATGACTAGAGGAACTCCCTGGTCAACCTCAGTAAGAAGCTGAGATGCCTCATAAAATCCTCCAAAGCTACTTACGAAAACAAAATTGCCACTGACTCTAAAGACAACCACAAAGCATTCTATGGCTATGTCAAGAATCTCAATGGCAACACTCAGATCTGCTCTGAGTTACAGCACAATGGCACTAAATATACAGAACCAACTGATATTGCCAACATCCTGGCAGATAGGTTCAGTGCTAACTTTACCCCCCTCTCACCCCCTAGAGGGTCCAACTCTATACCGGAAGAATGCAAAGTTCCTGTAATTATGGCTGCACAGGTAAAAAACACACTCTCCAAAGCCAAGAACACAGCATCCATAGGACCTGACAATATCCCAGGCTGCGTTCTATATGAACTACAGAATGAACTGGCACCCTACCTAAGTACCATGTTCAGTCATAGCCTCACCTCAGGCTTTGTGCCCACTGAATGGCACACCCCACAAAGGGGGAGCCACGATGGACCCTGGGAACTACTGCCCCATTAGCCTGACGAGCCTGGTCTGCAAGGCCATGGAACGTATCATCATGGAGCTCATAAACAAAGACATTGGTAATCTCCAAACTCTGGACCCTACCCAGTTCGGATTTGTAAAAGGCAGATCATGTCTCCTAAACCTGATTGACTTCTTTGAAGCAGTCACCAAAGCCATAGATGAGGGTAAGGTGGTTCACACAGCTATCTAGATCTCGCCAAGGCTTTCGACAACATCCCCCACTCTGGAATTATAGATAAGCTCACTAAACTAGGTATAAATCCCTATGTCACAAGATGGGTTGCCAAATGGCTCACGAACAGAACCCACACTGTGAAAGTAGCAGACTCTAAATCCGACTTCAGACCAGTGACATGTGGAGTACCACAGGGTTCAGTCCTGGGTCCTCTCCTGTTTGGTATCTACTTCTCTGAAGTACAGGCTAACACAGAATGTCTTTGGCTAACAAAGTTTGCAGATGACTGCAAACTAGGAGCCATAATTGAAACTCCTAACGATGTGAACATACTACAAAAGGGCCTCACTGAGACATATGCCTGGTGTCAAAGCCATCGCCTGAAGCTCAATGCCAAAAAGTGTATTGTCATCCCCTTTGGTAAAACCTCTGTACCCATGAACTACTACATAGCTGGTAGTCTACTTAATGCCGAAAATGTGATAAGAGACCTTGGGACACAGGTGGACAGTATTCTCTCCTTTGATAATCACATTGCCACAGTCGTCTGGAAATCCTTCTACATGGCTCATCTCATTACAAAAGGTTTCTCATCCAGAAAAAAACAGGTTATTGTTCCCCTCTACTCCTCACTCATTAGACCCATTATAGAGTACAACGCCCCTTTTGGTATGTACCTCACAAGACATCTACAACAACTGGAAAGGCCACAGACTGGCCTCAAACAGATGCCCTATGCAGACCGTCTCAAAAAACTCCAGCTTTACTCCGTCATATATCACTTACTCAGAGGCAATCTCTGCCTAACATACAAAGCTATGTCAAACCCAGAGCTGTTGGACATGCTCCACTTAAAGAAATCCCAATCCCTCCAAGCTACACGCTCTAGGGACCTAAACCTTATCACCACAATAAAAAGAACATGCTGGAGGGATAGATTCCTGTCCCAGAGACTTCCCATACTCTGGAACAGACTACCTACCTATCTATGTCAAACAGAGCTCCTCGTTAGCACTCTTCAAGAAAAATCTTTATGATTGGATGGGAAATAGGAAATTCACCCCAGGGATCACTTCTGTGGCTCTGCTCGACAGGGGCACAGGAAAATAATTTTCTTGGGTGGCGAAAGCCAGGGTACATTTTTGGCTAGGCTTATATAGGCCCTAGGGCCAACAGCCTAGTACCTACCTATGAACCTATACCTGAGTCAGTTTAAGTGAAGGTGCAAACACAAAGCTATACCACTGCCACTATTACCTGTCTAGGGCTATTAATAACATGAAGATCAGGTGGAACGGATTCCACAAGATGTGCTTCCAAATGTTCAGCCAGCCAGGTCTCAGTAACACGTGCCACATCAGCTTTATAAAGCAAAAGTGAAACAATGACAGGTTTGTTTTGGACTGACGTGGTGTTAAATAACAAAGAACTAGAGAGAGCCTTGGGAGGACGAGTCCTTTCAAGAGGCTGGAAGTAACTCCCAAGGTATTATAAAAAGACAGAAGAACCCAGCCATCACAGTTATGTTTTTAATTAACCTGTGATATGACCACCTAGATCAGGGTACAGATAACAGCTGGGCAACTACTATCCTCTTTACTCTATGGCATTTCACAAACCCCTTCTAATAGCACCTCAAAATATGAAAAGATGAATGGGTCACCTCATAAGATATTCTCATATTGCTTTAAAAAACATGCAAACTATGAATATGCAAGGTAATTTAAACTAATGTTCTAGAGAAAAAAATGCAAGACTCTCTGCAGAACAAGTGGAGAATAGAAAAATATCCTATCAAATCACCAAAAGGCAAATATATATAATTAGCTGTGAAGTCAAAGTTTAAATTAAACAATGTCATCAAAGCAGAGCAATGTATACACAAAGATTTACGAAAACTGTTGTTCACAAAAACAGTCTATATATAACAAAACTTTGATCAAAGTAGTGATTATGAGAAAATTAATGTTCAAATAGGTTTTCTTGTCACACTATCTATACTTTGCTGGTTTCAAATATAAAGCCCCAAATTAACTTCAGATAAAAATATAATACATGTGCAAGTCATTAGGTTCATATGTATGTACTACTCTAACCACCACCAGGGCTTTCATAAGCCTAGCCATGCAACCCAACCCAGTTTAGTCCCTATGTATCATGGGCATTTATTAGAAGAGAGCATGTTAGTTAGGAAGTTGCTAGAGGGTATGTTAGTTTGGGCATTACTGTTTCTGTGTTAATACAGAACTTGGCATTTAATGGCTGAGCATCTTTCAAAATGCTATTGTTTCTCAATGAACAGCCAGCACAGACAGCTTCTCTCACATATGGAAGGACAGTTTGTTTTGCTGCTCTGATATCCAAGGAAAAGAAAGAAATGTTAAAGTTAGAGTCATTTGACACAAAAACATTATGACTGTAGATATATAACAAACACTGTAAGCATCAGAAGCAACAATCTACTGCAAACTGCTGAAGCCAGTGCCTTCAATGGAGCATCAACAAATCTGTTCTCAGACATACAGGACAGTTCAGCTCTCCAAATGCACCAAGACATGGAGATGAAAACCACAAATGGCTGCAGCAGAGTTGAAATCATGACAAGTAACAGACGGTTGTACCAAAGTGACATTCAAATTTAATTAGGGCTACCAGCACAAAAACAGGCCACTACTTTAAATATTTAGTTAGAAACTAATAGCTCCAAAATTCAGGAGAAAAAATTAAGACCAGCACTGTAAAAGTTATGCTTGTGGGCAGCTTGCAACAGCAGCTGTCACAACAAGCAACAAAAATTTTTATTTTAAAGACATCAAAAATGTGGACACAAGTATTGTTTAGAACAAGGTGGAATTGGGCGAAGCAGAATATTGCAGAAGTTTATGTAGTGCAGAAATCAATGCTGAGGAATAAGGCTGCTAAAGGAGGCAGCTCTTGTCTGGTCTAAGGCAACCCAGCAGATTAGACCAAGTCAGAAAGGTGTCAATAAATTAGCAGAACCCACAGTCAGACAAAATAAAGCAATCATGGTTTGTCATTTAGAGTAATAACAATGATACAAAAGTATAATTGCCTTATTACTACCTGTAAAATGGGTGGATAGATAAGGGAAGGTGATTAAGTCCAAAATTCAAAAAAGCCTTCTGGAAACAGCAATTTAAAACAAAGTAAATGCAGCACCGACACTCAGCTCATGAAGGAAGGAAGTTAAAAAATAATTATAATAACCTTACAGGTCATGTCTGTATAAGTAAAACATTGAATATGTGTGTCTTAAGTTACACCCCCTAGTGCCAGTGGTAGAGAAAACAAATGGAGTAATAGGGATTACATGATTCACTTTATAGTATAACATTTCAGAAGTGAAAGGCCAATAGTTGGAAAAGAACATGTCTCCAGATAATGCACAAGTAAAGAACTGAGAAAGTGAGCAGTACACTTGGAACAAACTTCCAATAGTAAACCATAAAAAATTCAGTCTAAACAATTTTTAAGCCAAAGGTTTAGTTTGAAAATATTAATACAAAGCAGTTTTAGAGGAGGCTTAAATGAAGATGAATTAGGAGTATTTAAAATCAGACACACATACACAGAGCTAGAGTAAATATGTATAGATGCAAAAAATGGCAACCACGCAGAAATGTCATTTATGACAAAGTACTAATGTTTTTGTTTTTTTTTCAATAGCAGCTATTCACCACAGTGTTCATCCATGTGAAGTCAATTCAAAAAGATATCTCTGTTGGGACCAATACATTATAATTCCTGAACTACACAGACAGCATACACCATTGGCTTCAGACTGCATCTTTGAAACTGCCAGAAGTTCCAGAATAGCCAAGAGAGGGCTGTCACTGTCATGTAAGAGACAAAGAAGTTATGTACTCATAGTATATAGTAATATAACATTGATTACAATTTTGTTTGATAGATCAACAGTGTTTTTATGAAGCATATACTTATGTAATTATTTATGTATTTTTTGTGCATATCTGGTTACATCTATTTATTAGTTTAAATTTTATTAATATTATTGCACACGCTTTATTTGCTTAGTGTTGCATATTTTGAATCATTTATAGTGTATATATTTTTGATAATCTTGATGAATTGTATTTGTTCTGCTATATATATATTCTATTTTATATACATTTATTCAGATTTTATACTGGTAATTACATCACTTTGTATTTATTAACACACAATTTCTTGTCCACTGCTCCCAGTCCTGAGTGCATGTCCCCTTTGAGGTGGTTTTTATACAAGATTTCTACACATGATTTCACACATATGTACTTTTTTATATATATATGTGTAATTTCATGTTGTATTTAGCAACATATATGCATTTATACTGTGCACTATACATTCATATCTATTATTTTAATTAGGACATTTGAGCTTAAATTTTAATAGCCGTTTTTTATAATTTATTTGTTTTATTAGCAGTAATGTTTCTTAGTGATAGTTTTTTAAACATTTGGTCAAATTTGTACTTATATAATCTTTGCATAAAAGGTGTATGGCTTTAACTTCAGGGGTTGGTCTTGAATGTTTTGTGAGCTGACGTTTGTTAATTAATTTACTCATGTATTCATTGGAAATATTTTTGATTGGTTTATGTTGTGGGCATATTTTATTTAAAATGGTACTATTTTGTTGTTATAATTGAACTTGATAAAGTCTCCTAATGTAGAGGCAAAAGTGCTTGTTCTTCTTTTTTTTGCTTTATTAAAAGATTGTGATTTAATTTGCAAAGCTTGGACACTTCTTTGCTGGTGTTTTACATCCTCCTGGCCTGCCGTTTTTGTGTATATAAAGTTATGTACTCATCATAATGTTTTGTGTTATCCATTTTCATTCTTCCTCAACTGTTGGGTTTGAATCCGACTTAACTTTTACTTTAGCTTGTGACAACAAAAAAAACTCTCAAGCTCCTCCCTTACACATAATACAACAACCCCTAACATACCTCAGAGCTTGTTTGCTTATTGACATAAAGCAGAAAATACTATTACAAAATACTTAACAGAAGAAACCATAACTAGAACTCAACTTGACAAACAGTGGTAAGTGGTGTCCTTATAAACTCTCATTCTTCTAGAAATCAATTATGAAAAGGGATGAGGGTTGGTGGGTGGGGAGAAGAGGAAGCATGAAGATGGATAACACAGATGGAACTTTATAGTGAGTATATAACTTCTTTATTGGATGTTGTCAATTTTTATTCTATTCTCAGCTGTTGGGAAAGAGTCCCCAGGTACCTAAATTTTCGAGTGGACTCTAAGAAAGGATATTCCTGAGCACAGTTGAGCCAAATGCTGCTTTTCCTATTGAGATCAGATCTAGTTTGTAATGAGTAACACATGTATGAGGATTGGCCTAAGTTGCAGCTGCACATATGGCATCCATGGAAGCTCTAGATAGAATCATTGAACAAGTAGCCATGGACCTAGTTGAATGAGCTCTTAATGGTCTTGGTAAGGATATGCCCAATTTGTTGTAGACAAATGATATGCAATCCATCAGCCATCTAGTTAGCTACCTTTGCAACTGATTTAACCAATTTAGAAATAATTGATCTGTCTTCCTAATTTCTTTTGTTCTATGCAAGTAAAAATGTAGCTATCTGTGGAATCCAATAAATGTAACATATATTCTCCTTTGTTCATAAATTTAGGAAAGAAGACTGGCAGATTAATGGATTGGTTAATAATAGATTCTGACAGCACCTTAGGAAGGAAAGAAGAATTGGTACAAAACGATACTATGTCCTTGTGGAAAATCAAGTAGGGAGGTTAATAGGACAATGCTTGAAGTTCTAAAATTCTTCTAGTGGAGGCAATGGCCACTAGAAAAAAGGTTTTCCAGGTCAAAAATTTCAGATCACATTTTGTTGCTGGTTCAAAAGGAGAATGAATTAAGGCCTACAGTACCAGATTTAAATCTCATGGTGGAGTAGGATCTTTATATGGAGGCCTCAGCATGAGGGTACCTCTCAAAAAGGTCTTACAAAGCTTAGATGAAGCCAAGGAAGAATTTTCAAACCCAATATGGAAGTTGAAAATTGCTGCTAACTGAACTCTAATCATTGAAAAGCTAGCTCCCGCATTAAGAATTTTTGCAAAAAATCAAGAACACATTGTAAAGGAGCTGAGAAGGGGTCAATCTGTTTCTGATGTGCCCAAAAAAACAAACCTTTTCCATTTACTCCTATAAACTTTTTTTTGTTGAAGCCTTATGTGAAGCTTAAACTATATGATGAACAAAGGAAGAAAGCATCTGTTGTCTGATTATGAATGGAGTTGGAGACACCACGTTGTCAGCCTGAGGTTTGAGATATCTGAATGAATCATGCCTGTTGGGTGAGACAGGACATCTGGAATCGGATGCAGAATACAAGGGGGGTGACATAGATGAGGCCAAAGGAAGGGAAACCAAATCTGTCAAGGCCAGTAAGGTGTAATGAGGATGACATTGCTCTTCAACCAGGCAGCTCTCTGCAGAAATTTTGAAATTAGGGAAGTTGGTAGGTAAGCATAAAGGAGACCAGGGGGCCACTCGTGGAGTACAGCATCCCTCAGTGATTCTCCCAGTGGGGGGATCATGGCAAAGCAGCTGCTGCATTTGTTTTTAGGGGAAAAGTAAAAAGACTGCAGCCAGGCTGGCTCCACTGATGGAAAATCACTTCTGTTACTTTCAAGTTGAGAGACCACTCGTGAGATAGTAAAATAGACCTGCTCAATTTGACTGCTATCACGTTGGACTTCCCTGGAATGTGCATTGCTATCAGAAAGAGGTTGGAAGAGATTATCCACTGTCACACTATGAAGGCTTCTTGACACAAGGGGTATGACCTGGCTCCCCATTGTTTGCTGATGTACCAAACTACAGACATGTTGTCCATCTGGATCGCAACTGTCCCAAAAGGGAGAGATTCTTGAAAATCCTGCAATGCTAAGAGCACCACTCTCATTTCCAGGACATTGATATGCATACTGGCCTCTTCTGGGGACCAACTGTCTTAGACACTGTCTGCCCCAGGAAGTAACACTCCATCTGGGAAGCATCCGTGGTCACTATGGCCTTGGGTTGAGGGAAAATAAAAGAATGACCTTGTAGAGAGTGATTCTTATTTGGCATGACATGCGCTGATAGAGAATCAACCATCGTGTTGCTAACATCCTTTGAAGACTTCTCATATGAAATCATGCCAGAGGAACTAAGCCTATGGCTGCTGACAATTACCCCAAGGCCCGAAGGATCAAATGGGCTGAAACTGTGGTACTGTAATTTATTTTGCTGACCTGGAATCTGATAGTCTGCACCCTTGAGAAAGGAAGAGAAGCTATCAATGAAACCATGTTGAAAACTGCTCCTATGAACTCAAAGGTTTGAGACGGTGGTCTCTCAAGTAACTAAGCAACAGCCAAAACACACACACACACACACACACACACACACACACACACACACACAAAATAGTTATGTAATGTATAATTTTAGTAAATCTAGACATAAAATATATAATCGTCATATAAGATGGATCAGTCTGCTGAATTTAGATATCAAACAGATGATTTAATAACATGGGCTTGTGTATAACACTACTGTCTTAACTTGTCATAAATGACATACACTACATTGACCATCAAGGGGAAGCATGATGATTTTCTTATATAAGTAAATATGCATAACAAGTCAAGTAATTGCTTTAACTTGAATTGTAGTTTTTGTAACACATCTTGACCATATATAATGCGTAAGCGGTTAACAAGGTAATCAACGTTTTATACATGACATCAAACTGACAAAGCTGTTCAAGAGAAACAATAGAAGCCTGAACTATGAATCTCACAGTATGTAAAAATCACATTCTGAACAAATATTATTAAATTGACAATAATCACTTAGTTTAACCTTTGCTGATTATACAAAATAAAATGTTGCCATTTAAATCTAAAAAAGTTCAGTATATGCCATAAAATGGCAATTTATGAATATGGAAAGGGAACTTGTAATCATTAATCACAAAAAGTGAATTTGTTGTTTTTAACCTATAATTTCACTCATTTTATAATAAGAAATAACAGATATGAAAATCCTTGTGTGTAGGAAATGGGGGGAAGAAGGATGCACTGATAATTAAAATACACTAACTTTTCATCAATGTTCACATAAAACAAGCTTGATGCTTTAAGTAAGTTAGCAACAAACAAAGTGATTACTTAAATGCTGGCAAACAATGAAATATAACTTCTGATATAGCCAGTAAAATACTTTGCATTAAAAATATTAGGTATAAATATTATTACCATCTATTTATATTAAGCAATAAGTTTTGAAAGACTTCATCAATAAGGGTGAATATGTTAAATAACTGTGTGTTATAATCTTTTACTGAGGTTTTATATATGATGCAGCCTACTTTACTATGACTGAATTGCTTGTCATCTGCTTATACAATAAGTAGACATTTATATTGTATTGCAATTCTGTCTAATCTACAACAGTACTATATCTGTTCAAAATAATATAAATATTGCTTATTCCTATTACAAATATGCTCCATATGATAATTCAATTTAAGGAGCTTAAATGTTCTGGATTATCAAGGTATTAGTGATAATCTGATGGATTTAGTTTATCCATCAGATTAGGAATGATTTTCATTCCATGGCTAGTGCTTAGTTTTGTTAACATTTATTAATTTAAATTTATTTCAGAAAAACATTTTAGTATGCCTGACCAAAACATCACTTTATTGGTAAACACTCAAAGTATAAAACTGATAATTTCCTTTAAAAGCTCAAACATATACTATATGGTTATCAGAGGAAAATGTTTAATAGTCACAATAAAACAAAAAACACATAGTCTAAATAACCTAAGATGGATTTAACTTTATTATCTTTAAATACCAATGGCTTAAATAATCCTAGCAGGAGGTCAAATCTACTGAAATATTTAAAACTGAACAAAGCACAAACTGTCTTCCTTCAAGAAACTCATTTCAAAAGAAATGACAATTACAATCCAATCCACTTATAAGACAAAGACAAAAGGGGCAACAATTTTATAGAAAACAAATGTGACTAACCCAGAAATCATTTATAAGTATGAAGATAAAGAAGGCCTTATGGCATTAGCAATAGTTAAATATAACAACAGAATATGGACTCTAGCCAATCTATACTGGTTCCCAGGCATTGGAACAGGAACTGTTAAAAAATACTTCGATTTCATTTCCAATAATTATAAAGGCAACTTAATATTAGGAGGAGATTTTAACTGTATATTTGATATTTCTGAAAATACAAACAAAAGACTGCTGCATACATCTGCTGTATCAAAAGCTTAAACAAGTGGGTAGAATCATTTCACCTTGTAGATACTTTCAAATTTACAGAAGATAAATCTTTGTTGTTTTCCCATCAAGATCACAGATTTGGTACCCAAACTAGAATAGATAAAATATTTGCTGCCCATGACTTACACTCTAAACTCATTAATTTCTCAATCACTCCCTGCCCCTTTTCAGACCACAATTCAGTGATACTAAAACTTCAAAATGGGTAAAAATCATTAATCCTTAACTCCAGAATTCCAGCATATATAACTAAATTTAAAGAGTTCGCACCCTGGTTATTATCTGAATTACAATTCTTCTTAGACATCAATTACACCACCGAGATAAACAAAATAATGATATGGGACTCATTAAAAGCTTACATATATGGTAAAACCCAAAATTGGTATAAAAAAAATCAGAAAATGGGATTCTGAATTATTAGATCTACAATCCAATATCAATCATTTGGAGATGAAAAAGAAAGCAGAAGTATTAAACAATAAATACAACAAAATTCTAACACATAAAACTAGTTTAGCTTTAGAAAAACTAAAAATTAATACCTTGGCCACTTCTCCCAAATATCTACATAATTTATCCACAAGAATCAAAATACAATCAAAAACTAATAGCATTAAAAGTATCTCCCATGAAAAGAAAGGGAAAAATGTCTCGGATAGAGGTGACATTCTTGATGGCTATAGAAATCACTATATGGAACATTTCCAAAAACAAAATATACATATTGCTCAATTACATCTAGATGAAATATGTTCTAATATAAAAAAAAAAACAGAAAAATTAAAACTAGATCTGCAAGCACCCATAGCCTACAAATAAATTACAGATACAATAAAAGAGGGTAAAAATAATAAAACTTCAGGTATAGATGGCATAATTATGGAAATATATAAACTTTTTCCTTCAAAGGTACTATCCCTCTTCCATAAAACTCTATTAGAAATTCAGTCACATGCTTTAACACCACCCTCTTGAAGATATTCCTTAATCACACCAATCCTAAAGGAAAACACATCCCTGAACCTCTGTACCTCATATAGGTTCATAAGTTCATAGGTAGGTACTAGGCTATCAGCCCAAGGGCCTACATAAGCCTAGCCAACAAGGTTCCCTGGCTTACGCCACCCAAGAAAGTTATTTTCCTGTGCCACAGTTGAGCAGAGACACAGAAGTGATCCCGGGGTGTATTTCCTCTTTCCCATCCATTCATCAAGATTTTTCTTGAAGAGTTCTAATGAAGAACTTGGCTTGACATAGATGGCATATATATATATATATATATATATATATATATATATATATATATATATATATATATATATATATGGATCTAGGACGTTTGCTCGACTGAGCAAACGTCCGAATCCATAAAACCTAAACACACTTTAACGAAAGCACTTTTATCGTTAAAGCGTGTGACAAAATAAAAAAAAAAAACACTACATTTACATTTTAGCAGGGGGGCTTTGCCCCTCCCTACCTAAACCCCCACACCCCCCTACTTTAATATTCTCCCTCCAAGACCACACTACAGTGGGGAAAAGGGAAATTTCCCTTACCCGCACCGTAGTACAGCCTCGGCAACAGTCATACTTATGGGAAAGTGCTTCTTTGGTGAAAAGCACTTTCGCGTAAGTATGCCCAGCCGTTTGGATTTCAGTCGTTTGCTCAATCGAGCAAACGTCCTAGATATATATATATATATATATATATATATAATAGACCTATATCATTATTAAATAATGACTATAAGATATTTATGACAATATTAACTAACAGAATGAAAATACCACTATCCAAAACAAAAAATAATAATCAAACTGGATTTATATATTATAGACACACACATGACAATATTAAAAGGATAATTTCTCTTATATATTATGTTAATAAAGAAAATAAAGAAACACTCATAACTGGCTTAGATATAGAGAAAGCCTTTGATTCCCTAATTTGGGATTATTTATTCAAAATCCTAATGATATTTGAATTTCCTGCATCCTTTCTTCACCTCTTAAAGAATATATATACAAGTAATTTAGTGTATTTCAAGTTAGGTCCTTTTACCTCTGAATCTATACATATAACAAAAGGCACTAAACAAGGATGCCCCATGTCACCACTTCTATTTGCTCTGACTATTGAAATATTGGCAGATTCAATTCGTAACAATATAAAAATCAAAGGAATAGATGTTTATGAACAATACAATTCCAAAGTAATGTTATTTGCTGATGACATATTACTAACATTATCTAATACAAAAGAGAAATTAAAAGAATTAGATATATTAATTGATAAATTTCCCATGACTTTAGGACCCCATTTCAATAAATCAAAATCAAAATTTGTATTTTTAAATAAAAAAAAAGAACTGCAGATTACGGGGGATCACATCAAAGGAAAACAAGAATCTACCTTCAAATATCTAGGAATTGCGTTATGCAAGGATAATAATGAATTAGTCTCAAAAAACTACAATAATATCAATACAATTAAAATCTCTGTGGGAAAATGGAACAAATAATATTAACATTTACTACAGTTAATAAAAATGGTTTTATTGCCCAAGATCCTATATATAGCCTTGGCAATACAACTGTTGCCAGAAAGGAATATACTTAAAGCAATAAATTCATGCCTAATAAAATTTTTATGGTTTCCCAAAAGAAACAGAATAGCTTTAATACATCATATCAGACCATGGAAATAGGGAGGATTAAACTTTCCTGATGTACAAACATATATAAAAGCATCAATATCTAAAACAATCTCAGATTGGATAATTATTACTAACTGTAATATCAATAAATGAATTTGATTTACAAAACAAATTTCAAACAACAAATAAAAACAATTTGCCATGGCACATATTATGTTTACTATGCAATAATAACATAACTAAACCCACTAAAACTTGTATGATTAATTACTACATTGACACATTTAGGAAAATTATTAATGTAAATATAGATTAAAAAATCTGGTTTGATCTTTTAACACTATTTATAGTCACAAGGAACTTTCCACATAATATATATATAAATATATATATATATATATATATATATAGAGAGAGAGAGAGAGAGAAATTATTAATTCCTGGGAACAGAAAGGATTTGTTTGTTGGCTCCAATGTATCAAAAAACTAAAAGTTTTAGATATGCAAGTAATAAAAACAACATACAAAATTCCACAACAGGACTGGCTAACTTTACAGAGTATTCTGTCATATTCGCAAGATTTAAGTAGAATAATTAACAATTCTTCATTTAAAGAAATACCTAAATTTACAAAATACATATATGAAATCATATATAATGACCTTGACATGGGAAACAGTATTTCAAAATTTTACAAAATACTGATAAAACTATAAAACAACACCCAAAACCTCATACTGGAAATATATAACAAAAGGACACGCAATACATTTAACTGAAGATATTAAACCAAATATCTTATTGATAAAATATACATCCTTTACACAATATTGGAAAGTTTTAATTGAAAATGCTTGCACAGAGCATTGTTAACCCCAGACAGAATCAGTAAAATTAGTTCTTCCATAAAATGATTATGTTGGAGATATGAGCAAGTACACAATGCACAATGGAACCACATTTTCTTTGACTGTGTTAAAATTAAGCCATTTTGGAATGGTATTAATAACTTTCTACAAGCTTTATTTAATGAATCATTTTATTTAACTAAAGGTCTTGTATTATTAAATGTGAACGAAGGCCCCCATCTGAAGAGGTCAAACGTGTATCTAGTATGGACTATACTTCCAATTTCAAGGAAGTGTATAACAGGAAGATGGAATACAAACACAATACCAACTTTGGAAGACTTCTACAGCCTACTGAAGACCACAACATTATTGGAAATTAAAATTAAAGAACTAAGAATTTATCCAAAGCCATTTATCAACAACCCTTGGGGAAAGTCTTATCACTGACTGACACTATACAATAATTGATCAGACACTCTGATAATGGATTGGACATACTTATAAATTAACTGTATACATTAAGATCTGTTATAGTCTCAGGTTAATGTAAATAGTGTACATAGTTATTTAAGATGTTATGTATAAATACTATGGAATTCATTCAAATGTATTTGAAAAATAAAAAAAAAAACAATTTAGAAAAAAAAAAAGTTTGAGACGGTTGTAACTGAGACTTATTGTAGTTTATGGTTATCCCCAGGAGGGAACAAGTCTGGAGTACTTGATTTCTCACTTTTATTAGTAGATGCCTGGTCGGGGTGGGAATGAGCCAGTCATCTAAGTATGGAAACACTCGGAATCCCTGCAGTCTCAAGTGACCTGCCACTACTGCCATGCATTTGGTGAACATCTTGGGGGCTGTGGTGAGGCCAAAGGGCAGTGCTTTGAACTGGTAGTGACTGGCTCCCAGCCTGAAGTGTAAATACCTTCTGGACCATCTGTTCATTGTTATGTGAAAGTACGCTTCCTAAAAGTCTACTGAGCACATCCACTCATCCTTGCTTAGCCACTAGCTAAAGTAACAGCCGAGTTGGATCCAAGGATCAGATACAAACCCAACAGTTGAGGATAGAATGAAAATTGACAACATCAGATCAATAAATAGCTTTTTATGACATGAGGAACCCAAACCAACATCATGTAGAATTAAGAGCACAATCACCAAAATCTTGTCAACAACACAAGAGCAAATAGGAAGCTAATACAGACCACATACGTTCTGTGCTATATGATGACATTACTGTGTTCCAATAAGAAGATGAGTCTCAGAAGTTCTGCATCAGCTGTAACCTATTAAGTTTGGTGTTGGATAACCCTAAGTAAAGGACTTTATGGCAGTCCAAACAAAAAAAGTCTTTGATCCGAATAACCACAGCAAGGCTTACAGGTAGAATAAGGAACTTAATGTAAGTAATATTCTTAAAATAAATGTAAGATAATTTAACCATGGCTGACATCTGTTCCCAAAATGTCACCTTGTTTGGAGAATCACTCCAACATTACATGTTTGACACAAACTGAAGCCTATCACCAATTTAAATTACATGGTGGTTCAGAAATGGATTTTTACAGTCATTTAACACATTATGAACTTCAAAGTCTTCTGTTACAGTTGAACTTCAGATGATTACACTTTAGCCACTTGAAAGATAAACATAAATCCAGATCAACTGCAAGAGAACTGGCAAGTGTTTTTAAGGAAAAAGAGTCATAGCTGAGCATGATCAGCATAACTAAGGTACCACAGATATCTCCTAACAATGTCTTTCAATGGAAGCACATACAACATGAACAACAATCAAGATGGAACCCATTTGTATCTTACATTCCCAAGAACAGAGGAAAGAAGAATTAATCTATGAAACTAACATGTGGAACTCCATGACAGGGAAAACGAGTCTAGAACAGTAACATAAATATCACAGCAGAGCTATATGTAGTCCAAAAGGATCAAAATAGAAAAATAAATAAAATTCAGTACAATGGTAAGACCAAAAACAACACTAGGAAGCATCAAGGAGATTGTATTCCTTTAAGAAGGACTTGAGTTATGTATAAACAATTGCTTCTATTGCTTAAACTATAAAATACTGTTTACAAATGAAGTGGTAATTATCAAAAGGTTTGGGGCTCCAAGAAGTGCTCCAATGGGCCATAGGCCACAAAGATTTCTTAAGAGAAGTCAAACAAACACCAGTCTTCAGGTTTTGACAATTTAAAAGATAATCCAAGGCTTCCAAACAGCCCAAACCAAGTCTGGGTGGATAGAGATCCAAACTGCAAATGTGAAGCACATACCCTTAGCAAGGATGCATAGTCCTCACAATCACATATCTGAAACTCAAACCAAGTCCAACCAACAGTCCTACAAAAAGATACAACTGCATCAATGAAGGCACTGTGAAGAGTCTCCTATCCAACTTTATATTAAAAAATGAGAGCAGAGGTCTCATAGCAGAAAGACAAGCTGGATTAAAAAGCCTATCCACCAACTAGAAGTGTGTAGCTGGCCAGATGCAGTTATTTCTTGCCAACAGAACATTGCCAATTTATGAGAGATTTCAAACTGCTTAGGAGCATAATGCTTATCCAAAAAAAAAAAACACACCAAGGCTGACATTTCCTGATACAGATCATATAAAAGAGGGATGAAGAGATCTAGAACAGTGGTCATGGCTTGCTTATAAGTCCATATTAATAAATAGATGAGACCTGCTCAAAATGTCCTCAGTCAGGAGTTGGTACAGAAAAGAAGTCAGACCTTGACTTGAAACTCAACTTGGCAATTTCACCAGTTTATGTTCAGAAGGTTGTATAAAGGGAAGTTGCATGGCAAAGTGGGCCAGTTAATGGTTTGACCATGACAGTTTCTACTGCCATGCTTGTGGTTATAACACCCATTTATGTCCCCATTGTAAGTGACCAGAACAAAAATCCAATTTCCTTCATAATACAGAGGTAATCATTACAAAATCCCATTGATACCTTATCAGTCCCGGTACTGAAATCACCCAGAACTGGTCAGTCTTAGCCATACACAGAAGTCACAGAATTCATATAGGAATGTCAATGCACAACTTGCTGAATGGCAGATGATGAAAGACATACAAATTGCTCTTGCACCCATGAAATAATCAGAGGAGTTAATACACCCACAGAGAATGTGGACCACTTATACTGGTACTTTAAAAGAAAAGGCTAGCACTCACCAGCCTTGTTCCACTTACAGAACTTTATAAGAGATTCTTTTTAGGCACATCAGCCACCAAAAAAAGAATCAAATCTCTTACTCAGCAAGGTTCCCATTATAAAGTTGAGGCCAGTAACACACAACAGATTACAGATGGTCCCTAGCTTACTAAGGATGGACCTCACCGCTCCATCTACAAGATCAGAGGAAGCAAGTCCCTTTGATCAGCTGAAACCTAGAATAATAAATGGGCTACCTTGGTATCTTAAGCAAAATAGTAATATGCGTCATTTCCTCCCAGAATTCCAAGAGACAACAACAACAACAGGAATGTGGGACTTATGCTCAGAATTGTTAGCACTGGACTGCTTAAGGCCGACCACACAGTGCTTCTGCAAAATAGAAAATTTGCTACAGAGTGGCATGCTTTGTTAACCAAGCATTTTGAATTCAAGCAACAGCATCAAGAGGTACCTATGATAATGCTACCTAGGAAAGGCAAATATCAAATTCCAGTGCTGTGTGGCAAATAAAAAACTATATCTGATTCAATATAAAATAAGTCTAAATAACAGCCTGTAATAACAAGCTATAACAGCAGAGCGGGTCTATATCGCAAGCACAAATGCTTAGGTTGTCGAATACTGCATGATCGACACCTATTAAGCAAATCGCAAGTACGCCGAATGCTGGAAACCGCGAAATTCAAAATCCTGATTCAGCATAGTCAGCCCTTCTGCAGTACAGCTCCGTAAGGTAAGTGTGCGATAGTTACGAACCTTAGGGTTAGGGTGCGGGTTAAGGTAAGTGCATAGATAGTAATGTATGTAAGGGTTAGATGTAGGGTTTTGTTAAGTGTATGTGTGTGGATTATTTATTTTGTTTGGGTATAGCTTATTAAGATAAGTGTGCGATAGTTACGGACCTTAGGGTTAGGGTGTGGGTGTGGGTTAAGGTAAGTGCATAGATAGTAATGTATGTAAGGGTTAGTGTAGGCTAGAAGTAGGGTTTAGGTTAGTGTATGTATGTGGTTTATTTATTTTGTTTGGGTGGGTAGTATGTAGCGAGCGGTGTAGTGGGAAGTATATTTTATGTTCGTCACGATTCAGTCATCTGTATTTCCACATTTTTAGGTTTCAGTGACTTGTGTGTTCGCTGAATAGGTGTCGATCATGTCGTATTCGACAAAGTAAGCATTCGTGCATATAATATAGACCCCAGCAGAGCATAGTAACCCAACAATACAATATTTGATAAAACCATCACTGATAAGTCTAAATAAGAACCTGCAATAATAAACTATAACGGCAAAATATGAGGGCTCAGAGGTGAAAATTAAAGTGGACTGGGTCCTTTCTGATAATTTCTGCTTGAGCAGAGGAACCAGGCAGAGGTGTCTTCTTTTCCCTTTATTATCTGCATTATATTTAGAACCACTGGCAAAGAAGGTAAGGGACTCAGAAATTCAAGGATATAGTTAGTATGGTAGTCAAAAAACCTGGCTTTATTTGCAGACAATATTACTTTATACCTGACAAAATAAGAAAAAGACATTACAGTGTTGAAAGACATTCTGAGACAGTTTCAGATCTTTTTGGGATACAAAATTAATGAAGCTAAAACAAAGGCAATAGCAGTAAATGATGTAGCCACACATGAACTGGGTCAGGAATACCCATATTTATTGGGACATGATAAAATGAAATATTTAGGAGTATGAATTAAAAACGATTTTAGTGTGGCAGCAAAGGATATGTGGGAAGAGACTAAACAAAAGATAATACAAAAACTGAGAAAATGGAAGATTTGTTATATGGATATGGATAGTAAAATACAAGCAGTTAAAATGTTTTTAGTCCCTTTAGTCTTATACACAGGTCAGGCATATTTTTATCAACCAGAGGATAAGTTGTGGATAGTAATTAATAAAGAACTGAAAGACTTTATCTGGGAGTGAAGCTGGCAAGGGTCAAGTGGGATAAGATGATTCTTCCAGTAGAACAGGGCGGATTGGGATTACCCAATTTGAAGGGGTATTTCAGAGCTGCACATTTAAGACTCTTACACATAGCACAAGTAGAAAACTATCATTCAAAGTGGAATGGGATGATGATGAAATGAGGGAAGCTTAAGAAACAAGGAGAGACTGGGATTTTGGATGAAGGCCTTTAAAGAGAATAACAATAATCATATAGAATATTATATACATAAAGTAGCAGAAAGTATTCTAAGAATTAAACCAACTAAGGACTGGAGAAAGGAGATTCTGCCAAAAGGGATGATGACTGCAATTAGGGATACAGACAAGAGGCAAGAGGGGGTTGGAATTTAGTGGAGAAAACTGGCAAAGGAACCAAGGTATTGGGAGCAAATAATGAGAGAGGGAAAGATGATAGAATGGGAAGAGGCCAAGAATTTATTTGAACTGCAGGTTAGAGATTGCCTTCCTTATCAGGGATTGATATCAGAGTATAGGCAAATAGAAAGAAATAGGGAGCTCTAAACAAAAGACCATCACTTGTAGAGTTTTTAATAGAATCTTGAACAGAAGCTGCCATTAAAAAAGGAATAATTAGTACAGCATATAAAATACTGCATGACAACTATAAGAATCAATCACAGGAGGTTAGAAAGGATTGGGAAAAGAGACTGGATAAGCAATTCACAAAGAAACAGTGGGGGGATAGATGTATGTCTCTCAAATATGCAACAAAATATAGAAGATTTAGGATTTTTGCCTGGAAATGTTTAGACAGATATTTTTATACCTCAAGTAGACTCGAGATAATTTTTTCTCAGGCAGACAGCAAATGTTGGAGGTGTGAAGGGGAATAAAGAGGTAATTGGGAACATATTTTCTGGGAGTGCGGTGAGTTGGCATTCTTTAGGGATTCCCTGCGGGATGCACTGTTGGAGATGCTGAGTGGGCATACTGGTCTGATGAAGGCGATGATTTTCCTGAGCTATGACATAGCATCGGAATTGCCTAAACATGGTAAGGCCTTGCTGTGTCTAATAGCTGCCAAAAAAGCAATTACTAGAAAACTGAAATCAAAATTTAAACCAACAATACTGGAAGCAGTGACTATAAAAACAGAGATAAAACAGCTGGAATTCAGATATTTATAAAATAGTAGGAGCAAACTACATAGGAAAAATGGGAATTGTGGATACAATACATACAAGGGATGAATAAGGTTTGAAAGGCAGCAGAGCTTAAATGAGCTATGTAATGTATGAGTGAGAAAGATTGGGTAGATTATAAGTGATGTATAATATTTAAAACTGGGAGTGTGTCAGTATGGTTTGCGATGTAAAATGCTTGCAACTAGGGTTATGTCAGTGTGGTTTGTTTTCATTTATATAAATGTATGATTGCCTACGTAGTAAGTCATGGTTTAGTAAAGGTGTATCTTGTTTAAAAAAGGCAGGAACTGAATAATTTATGTAATATTTCTTAGGTTATATGATATATAGCAATATATGTGAAGTATAATGTTTGCTTTTAATATAGTTTAATTACTTTTATACAAATGTAAATTTCCCTATGTCACAAGTGATAATTCAATAAAGATGATTGAAAAAAAAACTATAACAGCAGAACATAGCAACCCAACAGTACAAGACAATATTTGATAACATCATCACTGACCCAGAAAAGGATACTTATCTTTAAAGCCCTAGTATGAACTACAGCACCTGAAGAAATACTCATCAGAAAACAGCAGCCACTAAGTTTTCCATCTCTCTCAACTTTCTGGTTTTATTTTCAGGATGCCAAAGATACATAAAAGTGTTCAATATTCACCTATGCATCCCACAGTAAATGCTAGCGGGTATAATACTCACCCTTGTGCTAAATCTCTTGATGTTAACTTAAAAGCAGTTGTCTCACAAGAAATAAAGGTCTATAGAGACTTGGGATTTTCTGAAAAAAGTAATAGCCTTGAATTTAACAAAACTTATATTTTTATGACTACTGATTTCAAAGACCTTTATACAATTAGGTATTGACTGGTTTATTAAACTTTTAACTGATAAGGTTATTCCACATGATAGGATTAATACTTATGAGGTGTTATTGGAAATTGTCCTTAAAAACAATTTTTTCATGTCTGAGGGACAATATTACCAACAAAGGAAGGGAGTGGCTATGGGGTCTGTATGTGGTGCACTTTTTGCCAACATCACTGTGATCCAATGGGAAAGGAAATTCCTGTTTAATAAACAGTTTATAAAATACTTTAAGTTATATACGAGATATTTAGATGATATAGTTATTGTGTAGGATGATGATAAGGAGAAGATCTCACTGTTTTTTGGAAGGCATCAACCACACTACTGATTTTTTGAAATGTACCTATGAACTAGGTGAATTCAATATAGCTTACTTGGATATCTAGTTAACAAAGAATGTTGAGAATAAGAGGTTTGTATCAAGAATTTACAGAAAACTTACTTATTCTAATGCATTTTTGCACTTTGCTACTGCTTACCCCTACATCCAGAAGCGGGCGGCTGTTAAAGGCAATTAACAGCCCAAATGACCACCCTGTTTAAGCAGTTCCTTGACAAATGTATGCTTTTAAGAAAAATGTTTAGCACAAGGGAATATCCAGTTAGTTTCATTGACAACCTTATGTACGAAGTTATTTACAAAAAATAAATTCTAAGCTTGTTTTCTGCCTTTCCTGTAACTAGTCTAATCCAGATACATATTTTCTGTATCCAGAACTGTTTGTAAGCTCCTGAGCCCCCCAAGCCTTTCTGTATTGGAAGGAAGCCTTTTAGCTTATCAGTGGGAGTGGTAAGCACCAGGTAGCCTATCCACCACATAAGGAGTGGTTTCTGGCCCAGAAATTGTAGTTGCTGGCCTTCTGGGCAGTTTTTCCATCTCTCTCAACTTTCTGATTTAAAAGCCCACATTTGCACTTGTTTCTCCCCCTTCCTGTAACTAGTCTAGTCCAGATACCGATTTGCTGTATCCAAGACTGTTTGTAAGCTTCTGAGCCCCCCAAGACTTTCTGTGTTGGAGGGAAGCCTTCTAGCTTATCAGTGGGAGTGGTAAGTACTAGGTAGCCTATCTACCACAAAAGGAGCGGTTTCTGGCCCAGGAATTGTGGTTTATTGGCCGTTTGGGTAGTTTTTTCATCTCTCTAAACTTTCTGGTTTAAAAGCCCTCATTTGCACTTATTTCCCGCCTTTCCTGTAACTAGTCTAGTTCAGATACAAACTTGATGTATCCAGGACTGTTTGTAAGCTCCTGACCAGTGCCAAAGTCTGCTCTTCAATTTGTCCTTTAGATCTACTAGTTCTCTCCTCTCCTGCACTTATACTACATTATTAGTCTAGCACTTTATCAGACTTCTTGTAGCAATTATTGTAGCACACAAAAGTGCTACCAGCACTAAACGTTCTACAAGGAAACAGATCCAGTACTTATTATCAATGCCCACCCCTCCAGGCATTTCAAAAGGTCAGTTCCCTGTGCTTTCTCCTATTTACCTGGTGAACTTGGGCATCCTGAGGCAATGTAGCAACTGCCTCATGTACACTGGCAACCCTCTCCTCTTACCTCCCAACACTCAGACTTGTGAAAGATGCATTTATATATTCAAATTGGAAGCCACTCACTTTCCAGCCAATACCAGAATAGCTGGTCAAGAGGAGAAGGTCAACACTTGCACCACACCACATGGAACACATAGCCTTCCAGAACACACACCAGCACCGCCTTCACATAAAAACACAAATCACACACCCACCTTCGCGGAGGCTCTCAATAAAAATCTACCCAAGCAGCAGAGACCTCCAAGGCAGAAACACACTCAACCACCACAACACAACACTAATCACGAGACACAACTCTCCTAAACAGTGTGCCACTCAACCAAAGCTCCTAAGGCAAAACAGCATGCCCAACACACTAGTCATAGGTGACTCAATAGTGAGGCACACTGATGTCCCTCTCACTAGGTTGAATAAGGAGAAAGTAAGAGTCAGCTGCCTGTCTGGTGCCATGATCTGTCACATAATGCATGCACTCAGGTCCCTCAACAACAGGTACAAATATGACTCTGTCATTATACATGTGGGTGTGAATATTCTAAAACGTACCTCCCTGGACTACATGAAAAGAGACATGGAGGAGCTCTCGGATTATGTAGACCAGGCAGGTATGACCCTAGTCCTGAGCAGCATACTACCATCACCCAGAATGATAACAATTGGCTGAGTTTCTGGTGTCATTCTAAGGGGATCCGGTATCTGTCTGCTTGGGATGACATGATTGACAGACCTCGATGCTTTGTCAGAGATGGCCTGCATCTGTCACCCCTGGGCTTCTGGATACTGGTCAAGGCTCTTGACACCCCTGTAGTGCCTTTTTAGGTGGTGTTCCAAAGACCAAATTACCACCATAACAGCTACAAACAAATGCAATCTGAGGGTCATGCTGCTCAATGCTAGAAGTCTAAATCTCAAAATGCACTCACTCAAAGCACTACTTAAAATGGAGAACATCAACATTTGTGCTGTAACAGAGACCTGGTTCAAGTCAGCAGAAAGCACCCCTGCACTACCAGGCTATAACTCATTCCATACCTTTCGGCCCCAGAACTTGGACCGAACTTCAAAGGTGGTGGTGTTTCCATATTCACAAAGGATGTGCACACCTCCAGACTGGTAGCCCAACATAACACATCAGAGATACTTCAGGTGCAGCTAACACTGGGTAAGGCAGCGATTCAGGTTGTAGCCTGCTATAGGTCCCCAACCATGTCCCAAGACTCATACTCCATGTCCCTAAGCACCCTGGAGACTATTAGGGTCCAACCTAACACTCTCTTAACTAGGCAACTTCAACTACCCCTCCATTAACTGGGAAAACTACTCATGTACCTATACACTTGCCCAGTGTTTCCTGGAGTTCATTAATTCCAATGCTCTGGACCAGCTCATTCTTACCCCCATTAGAGGTAACAACATCCTTGACCTGGTCATTACTAACATGGGCGACCATTGCTCTACACCAATAGTCAGCTCCTCCTTGGTTAGACCCGACCACAAACTAATCACCTTGGAAATCTACATCCCTCCCCCACCCCACAAAGGTAACCAGCATGAAAAACTTCTCCAAAGCTAACTTTGGACTCCTAAAAACAAAGGTGACTAACTTCACGGCACCCATACAAATGGAGAATAGTTGTATGACCACCGAATCATACACCAATGCACTGTACGAACACTTACATAAATGCATGGATTTCGCCATACCCAATAGAACCAAGAAAGTCTCCACCAACTAAAGAAAGCCAATCTGGTGGTCCCCTGCCATAAACAAACTCTACAACAGAAGGAGGAAACTGATGCGGAATAAGGTGAAGTCCCAAGACTAGAAAAACTCCCTTATCAGCCTCAACAAAAAGTTGAGATCCCTTATCAAATCCTCTAAAGCTAGCTATGAAAACAGAATTGCATTAGATAGTAAAGACATCCACAAGGCCTTCTATAGTTATGTAATGAATCTCCACGGCAATATCCAGATTTGCTCTGAGCTACTGCACAATGGTATCTCCTATACTGAGCCAACAGATATTGCCAGTATACTGGCCAACAGATTCAGTGCCAACTTTACCCATTCCCCCCCAAAGGACCAATCACAATACCAGTAGATTGCCAGGCACCCAGTATTACTGCTGCACAGGTTAAAACAGCACTGTTCAAGGCCAAGAATACAGTGTCTATGGGACTAGATAATATCCCTGGCTGTGTTCTACATGAACTACAGAGTGAACTGGCACCTCACCTGTGTGCCCTATTCAATCACAGCCTCACCTCAGGCTTTGACCCTACCAAATGGCACACTGCTACAGTCATCCCTCTCCACAAAGAAGGAGCGTCTACAGACCCTGGGAACTATCACCCCATTAGCCTGACGAGCCTGATATGGAAAGCTATGGAACACATCATCATGGACCTAATAAACATGGATATAGGGAATTGCCAAACTCTGGATCCCACACAGTTTGGTTTTGTGATGGGTAGATAATGCATGCTCAACTTGGTCGACTTCTTTGAGTCAGTCACCAGAGCTGTGGATGAAGGCAAGGTGGTTCATACAGCCTATCTTGATCTGGCCAGGGCTTTTGATACCATTCCCCACTCAGGAATCACAGAAAAACTTACTAAGCTAGGCATCAACCCCTATATCACTAGGTGGGTTGCTAAATGGCTTACAGATAGAATCTACAGTGTGAAAGTAGCTGACTCCAAGTCAGACTGCCAACTAGTCACAACAGAGTTCGGTCCTGGGTCCTCTCCTGTTTGTTATCTAATTCTCTGAAGTCCAGGGTAACACGAAGGGACTCTGGCTGACAATGTTCACATACGATTGCAAGTTGGGAGCTATTATTAACTCCCCAAGTGATGTTGACATCCTACAGAATGGTCTCACTGAGACCAACGACTGGTGTCAGAACCATGGCCTTAAGCTCAATCCCTAAAAATGTGACATCATCCCCTTTGGGAAAAACCTGGTTCCCATGAATTACCACATAGATGGTAGTTCCACTGAACACAGAAGCCATTATAGGAGATCTGGGAAGACAGGTTGACAGCAACTTCTCTTTTGATCACCACACTGCCACTGTGATCACAAAGTCCTTCTATGTGGCACATCTCATTACTAAGGGTTTTGCATCCAGGAAGAAAGAGGTCATTGTCTCCCTCTACTCTTCCCTCATTAGGCCAGTCATCGAGTACAATGCCCCATTTGCATGTACTTCATTAGACACCTCCAACAACTGGAGAGGCTGCAAAAGTACCTCACAAAGAGGATCATAGGCCTTAAACACTTGTCCTACATGGACAGATTAAAAAAACTCCAACTATTCTCTGTCTCATATCGCCTACTTAGAGGTGATCTCTGCTTGACTTGCAAAGCCATGTCTGACCTAGCTCTGTTAGAAATGTTACATCTAAAGAAATCCCAATCCCTCTGCACCACACGCTCCAGAGACCTCAACCTCATTACCACAATTAACAGAACATGCTGGAGGGACAGGTTCATAACCCAGAGCCTGCCCACGCTATGGAATAGACTTCCCATACATGTCAAGCAGAGCACCTTGCTGACCCTCTTCAAGAGAAATCTTGATGATTGGATGGGAAACACAAAATTCACCCCGGGGATAACTCCAGTTGATCTACTCAAGAGAAGCACTGGGAACTAAGATCGGTTGGCACTATGCCAGGGAAATCCTATGGCTAGGATTGTAAAGGCACCAAGACCATTAGCCTGGTACACACCTATGAATCTAAAAGAAAATGGAACCATTTTGTTCCAATTTTGAACTCTGAAATAAATGAAGGAAGAGAATGTGTTGTGGTACAGAATACTGGCTTGAACTCTGACTTTATAATGGATTCTGAGACAAATAACTAAAAACCGAATAACTGTTGTAACAATTCCTTTATTACAGTGTATAACAATGAAAGTGATACTAACAAGTGGATATTAGGAAAAAAATGGACTATTTTAAAAGAAGATGAACAGATAGTACAAAAAATAGGCAAAAACCCCCTTATAGTATTCAAAAAAAAGGGAAAAATATGAAAAATATAGTAGAAATATTTAGTACAATAACTGGGTCTAGTAGGCTGACTAGTATGAAAAAAATGTGGACATTGCTCCATTTGTAAATATATTTATGTTTGCAAACAGTTTACTGTTAATTCACATTTATTTAAAGTTCCAGGTAATTATAACTGTGAAACTTCTGGTGTGGTCTAAGTAGCCTTATGTCAGTCATGTCCTGGATATTATATCAGCAAGACAGAGTACAAATTTAAGGATAGGGTGTATGAACACATCTATGATATTATAAAGAAAAAACAAACATATTCAAGAACATACAGGACATGAATTTAAATTCACAGATTTCGAAAAACTGATCCTGAGAGGGGCAGACTCTGACCTTTAATGCTAGAGAAGAGAGAGAGCTCTATTGGCAGCTCCGACTTAATGCCACCAGCTGGCCAGGCTTAAACAAACAGACTCTATAGCTTGCTTATTGAAATTAAAAGCACTGGTTAGATAATGATATGTTGCATTTAGGTTATATTCCTAAGGAACATTACTTTTATGAATGATTTTATTTAAATGACAGGGTTTTTGATGGTGTATAAGTTGGGCTGATGATTTTTCTAGTTTGTTGTTTTCCCTCCAGTGAATGGGGATTGGTTATCAAAAGCAGTAGGGCACTTTAATTCACTAATTTTCTTGGGGGCTTGGCAGTCACATGATATTTAATCTGAAGAAGTTTTTTAGTACTAAAGCAAAAGCGCTAATCTTCTGAGATTGTTGTAGTTTTGTGTTTAACCTTATGGCCGGAGCCTCTGCATTTCAGCGTTCTTGTTGCATTTTTTCTAAAATCTAAATAACCCATTTGGAAAGTTGTCACAATGCTTCAAAAAAATAAACACACTGCAATCCAAAGGAACTTCCAATAAGATAACTAACAAAATCAAATTCAAAAGCTGCTCTAAAACAGGAAAGCAGACACAGACAACATACATCCAGCAGCTAAGGATAACACTAGACCCCTCAGGAAATGTCCCTTCCTGAAAATTACTCTGAAATGTGCTTAAACTGGAAGTCAACTGCATAACTATATTAGCAATGACCTGAAACTCAGTTTGATGACAGAATAAATCTTGAGACAGCAAAAGTCTGCACCTTTAAAAGAACAGAGTTGTAAAAGCAAGAAGCAAATTGTGAAGCAGGAATGCAAACTCGCAGCAAAAACTTTAAAAGCTTCCATGTTTAAATTCCTTACAAACCTAAATTAAAAAGCAATGTTAAAGCATAAAAGTACATAATGTTAATAACTGTATAAGTATAATGAATTCAGTTGTTGTTGTCTTTCGGCTTTTCCCGGTTAGGGGTCGCAACAGCGGAACTCCGGTCCGCTAATGATTGGCAGTAGATTTTCACGAACACCGAGGTGCCAGCTCGACGTTCAACCTTCAATGAAGGCACACCCATTTACGCATGTCTTTCGAATGCCCACCCAACTGTGGGGAGGACATGCAGACTCCACACAGAAGGCACTCCCCACACTCCAGCCGAGAATCGAATGGGAGAACCTCTTGCTGTGAGGCAACAATGATGGTAGTGAATGGTTGTCAAGGTGTTCCTTCCACCATATTTAGTGGTCTTCTGAATTCATTATAAGTATAATGAATTCAATAGACCACTAAAAATGGTGGAAGGAACACCTTGGCAACCATTCACTACCATCTTGAAATCAGTAGCAGTGGCAGAACTGCACCACTGTCTTGCTTGACAATGTGATGAGGTACCTAATCAGTTGATCAAACTTATTTATAAGGAAGCAAGAATGGTTTGTCAAAATGTGGTAAACAGTGTTGAAAACAGTTGTCTGAATCACACTAGAATTTTAGAGCTGCCACATCTCAGGAGAAATAAATATTTTCTCCTAGATATCATGATCTTGGAGTTGATTACATTAAGTAGTAGGGGTATACTAGGGGTGCAAGGTTCTTGTACGCATCCAGAAAACTTAGGTTTTGTGGTACTTTTTTTTCTTTTTTTTTCTAGGTTCTTTTTGCCTCCAATTAGCTGATTAGTAACCCTCCCCCAAATGGACTTCAGACAATTTGTTCCCTTATAACAGTCATCCGTAGATTCCTGAGAACTGCAGACATATAGAGGGATCGTCATTAAGGCCGCCGTTAGGGTTGCTTATGACTCTCCAGCATCCTAGTTATGAGGCCATTTCTATATATCCTCAAATCTCTCATGGGCAAGGTGATATGTAAGCTACACCACTCCAGGGGACCACTACAACTTCACCTATGCAAACGCATACTCCTATGCACGTGCTCACTTAAGGCTACCCCCATACTACAGTTTACAGCAGCTTATACCTGGTCCCAGACCAGAAACAGTACTCTTCATCTGAATGCTTCCATCCATGCAGCCACCTTCACCGATCCACACAAAAATGGACATGCCCATACTTCCTGCCAGCTTCCTCAAGCACCCAAACCACTAACAGAACTCAAGTCAACCAGTCCATATTCAGGGCTTTACTCTTCTGAGTATTCAGGGCTGTATTTCTCTGCACTGCTGGAGCTAACTGGTTTTGTGGTGTTTTTAATCCAGTAACATTTCTTTTCAAGAAAACATATATTTGAACTACTCTGTTTAATAGGAAAGCTTGAATACTACCAGTATAAAAAAATGTACATACTGGAAACCAGTAGCCCAATAGCAAGAAAGGTCCAAGATGACAGGAGATTCCCATCTTGTTGCAACCTTCATTCACCTTCACAACTCTTGAGCTTCAATGACATTCTTTAACCTGATTCACCATTAAAGTCTTTGGAAGTTAGACTTTTTTTTTTAACACACCTTTATTGAATTATCACTTGTGACATAGGTAATTTTACATTTATACAAAAGTAATCAAACTGTATTAACAATTTAACATTATCAAACATTATCCTTCACATATACTGCTATATATCATATAACCTAAACAACATTACAAAAATTATTCAATTCTGCCCCCTTTTTAAACAAGAAACAGCTTTATTAAACCATCACTTATGACATAACCAATCATACATTTATATAAATGAAAACAAACCACATCGACACAATCCTAGTTGCAAGTACTTTACATCACAAACCATACTGATGCACACTCCCATTTGCAAGCATTATACATCACTTATAATCTACCCAATCATTTTCAGTCAAATATTATGCCGCTCATTAAAGTCTTGCCTTCTTTTAAACCTCATTGCTCCCGGGTATGTATTGTTGCCACAATTCCCATTTTTTCCTATGCAGTTTGCTCCTACCCTTTTCTAAAATCTCACTTCCAGTTGTTTTATCTCTAATACAGATGGTTTCGATTTTGATTTCCATTTTCTATTATTTGCTTTTTGGCAGCCACGATAACTCGACACAGCAATGCCTTCCATGTCTAGGCAATTCCGATTCTGTATCATAGCTCAGAAAAATCATCTCCCTCATCACACCAATCCACTCACCCAGCATCTCCGAGAAGTTAGACTGTTAGTTTGGTACTGAAATGTAGGCCTGTTCATCATGGTTTATCCTGCTAACAGTGCAATAATTTAGATAATAAAGCTCTGAGAATCATTAGAGCACACAAACTTCTCCACTATTGCAAGGTACCAGTCCAAGGAGAGGATTGCAGACTAGACTCACTTAAGAGCCAGATAACCTTGAATAAAACTATGCTAGCCATGTAGATATTACTTTCTCCAGGATTTTACTAAGGGAGGGAGGGAAGTAGAAAAATAGGTTTGCTGATAGAGGGTAGGGAAGCTTTAACTACTTTATGCATGGGAAAGTACAGCTGCGTAAGTCCTGCTTACCCGTAACAGTAGATGCACAGTCTTACTGGCTATAAGGTATTAGTGCCCTGCTACCCTCCCTCAGGCAGTCTATCAAAGTTCATAGATTCTCCCACAGTCTGTTGATATGAAGGACCAATCACCTGGCAGGACCAGGACCACCCTTCAAACCCACAAACAGGACCATTTCTGTTTTCCAGGGTACAGCAGGAAGAGCAGATAAAAACATAAGCACTGCAAATACCTACTGTTCCAATCCAAAAGCCACACACACACACACACACACACACACACACACACACACACACACACACACACACACACACACACACACACACACACACACACACACACACACACACACACACACACAGCAATAATACTGCTGAAAAAAAAAACCTTAGAGGCAACTGCAACAAAAGTTGTATACATCGAACAAAAAGGGAGATGGTTGGAGGGTACTGCCAGTAGGGCAGTGTGTTCTACAAACTGTACACAATTATATTATGTTCAACAAACACACTGCCTTACTGGCATATGGGTAGATTTTCAAAGCTTACCCAATCTGGGAGAAGGAAGGCTAAGAGTCCAGGAGCCCCTAGAGAATGGTTCTAGTGAAGTTTGTGCAGGATTGAGAAAAGGCATCCAGCTTGTAGTGCTTCATAAAAGTATGGGCAAAAGACCAAGTTGCTAACTCTAGAATACTTCTCGAGTTCATTAATTTCTAATATGCAACTGAAGGGGAAAAGGCTCCAGTGAAATATGCCACCTTGCCATGGTGTGTGTAACAAAAAACAATACCAGAGGATAACCAATGTGCAATGATTTGCTCAGTAGTGGGATGACCTTTCTTTGCCCCGCGAAGGAAATAGCAAGCCATTTTGTGATGAACGATGAAGCTGGCTGCATGGATGGAAGCATTCAGCTATAGGGTACTGCTTGTGGTCTGGGTCCAGGTATGTGCTGCTCTGTAAAGGTAGTATCTGAGCTGCTGATGCAGATCCAAGGAATGAAGTATCCTCTCTCCCTTATTCTTAGGTACTGGAAAGAATACAGGGAGACTGAAAAACTGATTGAGAGTGAACTCTGTGACCACTTTTGACATGAAAGAAGGATTAGTGTGCAACACAACCTCTATCCCTGTAGAAAATCAGGTAAGGTTTTCCCACAATGAGAGCCTGCAGCTCAAAAACTTGCCTTGCAGCTGTTTATTTATATTTGTTTACCATGGTAGTGCATTGATCAATATTAACCAGTTTTAGGCTCAGCCTGGGTCAGAGCAATAAGCAAAACAGCTTTCCATGTTAAGAACTTGTGATCAGGTTAAGCTGCTGGTTCAAAAGGTGGTAAGTTCAATTTTTCAAGAATATAGTTGAGATCTCATGAAGGAGGATTTTGCTTATGAGGAGGTCTCACATGCAAAACTCCTTTCATGAACCATTTTACCGAAAGAGAAGGAGAAAGATGGGAATCCATAGCCAGATATGCAGAAATGGCCATTAAATGCATCTTAATGTATACATACTATAAGCCATCCAGAAGTAGCTCAAACAAATATTTTAAGGCCAGAGGAATATTTGACACTGTATCTCATCAAATACTTCTCAATAAACTGGCTTTTTACCACTGCAGCTTTGAAGCCCTACGCTGGTTTCATAGTTACATGTCAGATAGGAAACAAGCCACATTACAGGACAATAAACTCTCCCTCAGCTCCCTATATGTGTAGGAGTCCCACAAGGATCTATCCTTGGCCCACTTTTATTCACAATTTTTACCAATGACCTAAACTCCTCAGCAAATACAGCCTCAATCATACAATATGCTGATGATGCTTACCTAATCTGCTCTGCCCCCTCTATCAAGGAACTCCAAGAAAAATTTCAGGTAGCCCTCCACAATATTGAAAACTACTTAGCAGCACATCAACTTATACTTAACCCCAATACAACCAAGCTTATGGTCTTCTATAACACCTCAACAACAACCAACCAACCAACCACCTATCTCTATTTCCACCTCCAATGGCACAAAAATAGAACCCACTGAACATACAAAACTTCTTGGTGTCACCATTGATAGTGGACTTTTAAGTTCAACGAACACCTTGCACTAACAATTAAAACGGTTCAGATCAAACTGGGTTCTCTCTATAGGGCTAAATCATATCTTACTGACCATGCCAGAATCACAACAGCCAGAACCCATCTCTTATCTTCCCTGCTTTACTGTTCACAAATATTTACCAATATTCGCAAATCTGAACTGTATAGCCTTGAATCTTGCTATAACAACATAGCTAAATTTGCCGCTAATCAGTCTCAAAGCTCACTGCATTGCCCTTCTCCAGCTGAACTGGTTACAGCTCCCTCGCCTGCTTACTCTGACTCAGCTACTAACTGCCATACAGTCTTACACAAACCTGACAACTGCCAGCTATCTGACCTTGTCTAACCCTACACTGATCTAAAATCTCTTAGGTCTGCTGATAAAGTATTGTTGAAGGTTAACAAAACCCAAAACTCTCACGGTGTTTCCTTATACACATATATCATTGCCAAACACTGGAATTCTCTACCTCAGCATATTCTGTCCATCAGTGACACACATTCATTTAAACAGTCCCTAAAGGAATATTTCACTAAACATAGGCTTTGCTAATCTTTTCCATCAAGCTAACTCATTTAACCCCTTACTGTCTAACTTCCTTCTCTCCACCACCCATTGTCAATATTTCTTGGCACTTGAGCCTTCTTAGCTTCATTTAGTGATATTTTTATCCTGAAAAAAATATATATATATATTTTTGAAGTATAAAACCAGTGCAGGCAAGGCTCCAGGTTCCAAGTAGTAAATGTTTAATATACAGTAAACAAATCCTTAAGACACACTAGCGCTTTTACCATAGGCTTCATCAGGTGTGATGTGTTTAAACATATCACTTCGATTTAAATCCAGGTTTAAAATCATATGACCAAAATATTTAAAATATTTAGAGAGACATATCTTAAAAAATCTTACAAATAACATGAAATGTAAAAATTTTAAAAAATATATATGAATATATAAAATACCATTCAAAACAAGTATTACTTCTTACGTAATGGTCTAGATCTCAAAATTGGTCTCAAGGGAATACAATCATTTAATCCATGTCCAGTATTAGCTCTCAATTTTATAATCCATTGAGTTTCTAACTCCTCTGTTTTTAGTCTAACATCACCTCCCCTTTTACTTACATAGTTCATGCCTATTACCATGAAACTAAAGCAGTGTGTAGAGTCGGTCTGTACTGTGTATTTTGCCAGGGTATTAAACATGCTCTTTTTGCTTAAATGATACAAATGCTCTCTGATTCTGTCTTTCAACATTCTGTCAGTTTTGCCGACATAAAATTTTGTACATATTTTACACACAATCAAATAGACTATATGCATGCTTGTGCATGTAGCCCTAATGCTAAAATTAAAAACTTCATTTGTATCTGGATGTACAAAGCTATTGCTGCTGTTAATGTATGGACAATAAGAACATTTATTACATGGGTTAGTGCTACCTTGTATTTCAGTATCATAGTTGTCTCTGGGATTACATAAGCGTCTCCTAAGAGACTTTTTGTTTCTAAAGACAAATTGTGGAACCGTATCTATAAATCTACTAACTTGTGCATTAGTTTTAAGTATATTCCAGTTCTTCTTAATGATGCTGGTATACTGATTAATATTATTAGAATATGCAAAAGACATTCATACTTTATTTATACCTCTATTTTCTTGCTTTTCTCTCTTTTGTGTCATCTCAGAGAAATAGGGTTTAGCTCTAGTAGATCTTACTTCTAAGACATCCAATGCCCCTTTCTCTATCATCTCTCTTTCATATCCCCTACTCAATAATTCGACTCCTGTGGTGCTTATTTGTTCTGGAAATGCTGTATTACTAACATTCAACCTTGAGGCTCTATAAAATTGATTTTGAACAACATTTCTGAAGATATATTGTGGATGTATGCTATCCCTGCTAAGTAGGTGGTTCACCCTACATGCTTTCCTGTAGAGTTTAGTACTTAGCTTGGCATTACCATCTTTATATACAGTAACATCTAAAAAGTTGATACTAATATCTGACCATTGCATTGTAAAAGTTAAAAAATCTGTGATGCTATTAAGATATTCCCCACAGTCTAGTAACATATCTGAAGTGCCTTCCCATAAAAGGAATAGGTCGTCCACAAATTGTTTAAAAAACAGAATGTTGGCATTAAATGGACCCCCCCCAACAGATATTCTTTTTCCCATGTGTCCACTACTATATTGGCATAACTATTGTCACACAGAGTGCCCATGGCTACTCCACTGGTTTGCCAATAAATTGAGTCTCTGAACATGTTTGTTTGTGTCTATTGGCTTTTCCCGGTTAGTGGTCGCCACAGCGGAACTCTGGTCCACTAATAATTGGCAGTTGATTTTTACATACTGGCTTGCCAGGCCTGACGCACAACCTTTAACGAAGGTACGCCCATTCACGCATGTCACCACGCAGAAGATGCTCTAGCTGAGAATTGAACCAGACAGCGTCTTACTGTGAGGCGACAACAACACATTATTTTTAAGTACTAAACATAAAAGTTCCCTTATCTGTACTAACTTATTTCCTTCAAAGGTTGAGTGCTGTACTATATACTTCATGGCATATTCTATGCCTTTGTTATTTGTAATAGTTGTAAATAATGAGACTACATCTAACATGACAAACAGAACTTCTTTACCTTGGATTAACTGTGAAGTATATACGTAAAGATCCCTGAGAAAATGTTCAGTGTCTTTGAGTATGACTCCAGAACTGTCCAGAATCGGTCTCAATATTTTCTCGATGCATACAGAGATAGGTTCAGTAGCCCATTTATTTCCAGCCACTATGGGTCTCATGGGGGGGTTTAATAAAGCTTTGTGTACTTAGGTACACATAGTATCAAGGGAATAAGGGGATTTTCAACAATAAAATTTGACACAATTTTTCATCAATAATTCCATGATTATGTATCTCCTTAATTCTAATGAATTACTTCTTTCATCATCTCACCTACCCTAGCTTTCGTTATGGGGGTATAAAAAGTATTGTCACTCAGCATTAAAACCATAGCAGCATCATATTTTTCTCTATCTAGGATCACTATTTGTCCTCCCTTGTCTGCTGGTTTAATCATAATTGCTTGGTTATTTTCTAAACCTTGTAATGCAACATATGCAGTTTTGCTCAGATTAAACTGTTTATGGCTTCCTTTTTTTTGTTTTTCTGCTGTTTATAATATAGGTCGTACACATCATTAATGCATAATTCTTCAAATGCTTGTACTAAAGGATTCAATTTAGGGACAAAAATACTAGGTTTCTTAAATATGTTCTCAGTATTGCGTGTGCTATTGTCTACAATATGATTTACAATATTGGACATGGATTAAATGATTGTATTCCCTTGAGACCAACTTTGAGATCTAGACCATTACGTAAGAAGTAATACTTGTTTTGAATGGTATTTTATATATTCATATATATTTTTTACATTTCATGTTATTTGTAGGATTTTTTAAGATATGTCTCTTTAAATATTTTAAATATTTTGGTCATGTGATTTTAAACCTGGATTTAAATCGAAGTGATATGTTTAAACACATCACACCTGATGAAGCCTATGGTAAAAGTGCTAGTATGTCTTAAGGATTTGTTTGCTGTACATTAAGCCTTTAGTACTTGGAACCTGGAGCCTTGCCTGCGCTAGATTTATACTTCAATTTTGCTTTTCTTCTTAAGTGCAGGCACCTGGATTTTGGTGGTGGTTGTGTTTGTAGCTGCAGTAAATATATATTTTTCTTTTGTCTGCATGAAAAGTATAAGCGTGTTGTACTACCATTGTTATATGCTTTTAGATACAATGTCAAGGAACTTGCAGTTGAACTCCTATTGTAATTGTCATATGTACAAATGTATAATTATGTAATCTTCCTTGGAGCTTTTCCCTTCAGGTCACTACTGAAAATGGGCTTCTGGCCCAGCCGGACACTACCCAGTTATCAAATGTGAATAAATAAATAAAAAAATATTAACCTCAATGGAACATCTGTTTCCATTTATTCACCTCTTAGAAAACCTATCCATTTGTAAATATAAGATTTTCTAGTACCAGGCTTTCCGACCTCCTTTAACACCTGCTCCAAATCCTCATGAAACAAGTGCCTACACAGAATCAGGATTAAGTCATCCAGACTGTCAGTTGAAGTTTCAACAAATTGGGATCCACCAGTCACCATTGAGACTAACCCAAAGTGTGAAGACGTCAGCAGTAATTGTCCTTGGCCAATATCATGAAAAGGGTGAAAAAAGACTGCCTGGGCCAACAGGAGGTCCCCACAATTTTCATTGTCATTTCTTTCTGAACCTTCAGAAATACATTGTGAATCAATGGAAAGGGTGGAAATGTATACAGCAACATTCCCATCCAAGGGAACAAGAATGTGTCTGTCCTCCAAGAATAGCTGCAAGGATGTCTGGAAAAGACTTTCTCCAGTTGTATTTTTTTTTTTAAGATGAACAGATCTATCTGAGGCATTTCCCACATCTGAACTAGATCCTGGAAAGTATAGCTGTGTAAGTAAACTTACCATAACAGTAGATGTTCAAATGATCACTGCTGCAGTAGCGTTAGCTACATGAGTTAAATCCTGCCTAAGATATAACAGCCGGCCAACTTCCAAAGCTTTAGAGCTCCTTCAATGCACCCAAACTGTCAGGCAGCTTGAGTGGACCCCCATCAGAGCTTTCATGCCAATAGAGAAGGGAGGCTGAGCCCTGAAAAGACAATGTTAGGGAGAACAAAAAATAAACAACCATACCCTGGCATAAACAACATACCGAAAAACAAGGGCGATGGAGGGAGGGAGCAGCTACACTAGCAGTGGTCATTCAACTATCTACTCTTATGGTAAGTTTACTTACACAAATGTACTATGGTCATCATATTAATCACTGCTGTAGTAGCCTTAGCTATACGAGTAGATTACCCTAGCTAACTAAATTCGGAAGGTGAATGGAGAAGAGTCCAGGAGCCCCTGTAGAATGGTCCCTACAAAGCCTGATCTAGACCTAAAGAAGAAGTCAAACTTTTAGTCCTTTGTAAAAGTATGTACAGAGGACCAAGTTGCTGCTTCTAAAATATGTCTAGAATCCAACCCTTTTCAAAAAGCCATATATAAAGCCAAGGCCCTGGTAGAGTGGGCCTTGACTCTGCCTGGAATAGTTTTGTTGTGGTGAGTAAAACAAAAAGTATAAGGCTTAGACAACTGTTTGGAAATAGCCTGTTTTAACACAGGTGGTCTGTTCTTACATTCACTAGAAATAAACAATCAATATGAAACTCTGAAAGGTTTTGTTCTGTCAAGATAACACCCAAGTTGACTATGGACATCCAAGGTATGAAGTATCCTTTCCCCATCATTCTTGGGTTCAGGAAAAAAATGGGGAGTTGGATAGCTTGGCTTAAAGTAAGCTTAGATACCACTTTAGGCATAAAAAGGATTACTTCTCAAAGAAACCATGTCCCTGTGGAAAATGAGGTAGGGCTGACTCACCATAAGAGCTTGCAACACAGGTACTTTTCTTGCACAGGTCAGTGCAATCAGTAAAACTGTTTTCCACATTAAGAACCTCAAGTCAGTCAGGTTAGCTGGTTCAAATGCAGCAACTGTTAGCTTCTCTACTACAAACTTAAGGGCCCAAGGAAGGGCCACTGGTTTTCTTGGAGGCCTCTTATGCAGACTCCCCTTCAAAAACATTTTGACATGAGACTGCCTTGAAAGAGAAGGATCCATGGGCAGACATGCTGAAATGGGTGATAAATGAACCTTGACAGAGGAGTAAGAAATGCTATAGGATAGTAACTCACACAAATATTGCAAAACTAAAGAACAACTAGCCCTGAATGGGTGCTGGTTATGTTGTTGCCATCAATTAGAAAACATTTTCCATTTCCTAGTATATGATTTACTAGTAGCAGATTTTCTTGCCTCCATTAGTACCTGCTGCATGTCTTCATTAAAGAGATTCCAAAAGGGATTTAAGACCCTATCGTTCAGGCAGTCAACTGAAGTTCACTGGTGACCCTTGTTCTTGTGTGAGCAAATTCAATATGAGAGGAAGTGTGGTAATTGCCCCTGGTCATTTCCAAAAGATGGGAGAACCACAGTTGCCTGGGCCAGAAGAGAGTCACAATAATGACTCTGAGGATTCCTTCTGATTCTTCAGATGTACCCTGGATATTAATGGAAAGGGTGAAAAAAGCAAACAGAAGCATTCCTGGCCTTCTTGCATGAAGTCCTGAAGCAGAATCCTGCCAGTTGACTGTTCAAATAGGAGGCAAAGCACTCTAACTTGAGGAGCTCCCCAGAGATGGATCAAATCTTGGAAGACCCCATGACCTAGTTTCCATTCATGAGGGTCTCCCCTTGTCCTGCTGAGCTTGTCTGCCACAAAATTATACTCTGATGGACTGTAGGATGTCTGCAGAGTGAAGCTATATCTCAAGCTAGCATGCAAAGGGGGTAACACCTAGTTCTCCCCTGCCTGATGATGTACCACATCATTGTAGTATTGTTTGGAAGAGGTCCTGGGGATCAAAGATGACTCAGAGTTGAGTGCTTTGATTGGAGCAAGCATCTCTTTTATGTTTTATGTGCTTGCATCTGTCCTTGGTGTCCCACACACCTTGCACTATTATACATCTTAAACTACTTTCCAGGCACAGTCTGAGGCATCTGTGGTGACTGACTGGTTTGGAACAAGAAGGGAGAAGGGGAAACCCAGATTTAAGGATATCTCTTGTTTCCACCAAGAGATTTCTGTCCTAACAAACGCCAACATTGGTATTTGAAAAGGCAAAGGGAGTTGGTGATGGGACCAAAGAGACTTCAGATAGCACTGTATCTTTCTCATGTGGAGTCTTGTCAAGTTTTATCATGAGAATCATAGGAGCCAGGAGTCCCAAAATCATGAGGTATTCCCTTGCAGTGACTGAGGTCTGAGTGGAAAACCATAAAACAGATTTAGCTAGAGATCTATTTTTCTTGTTGAAGAAAAGCTCTTTGAACTGTGGTGTCTAGTTGACATCCCAGAAACACAATCCCATGAGGAGTCAAGAAAGATTTTTGAATATTCTCATGAAATCCCAGCTTGTGTAAGAGATCTCTCTCCCAAAAGGAGATTCCTGACACTTTGATAAAGACTGCAAAGATACACAAGTCATCTAAACATGGAAACATGTGGATACCTGCAATGAGCTATAACTGGAAGTAGACCTTTTGAGAAAAATATTGGTGCTGTGGATAGTCCAAAGGGTAAGGCAAAGAAATGATTATGGGATCCAGACACACGAAACCTTAAGAAACACCTGTAATTTGGATGAATAAGGGTACAATGATAAGCATCTTTTAAATCTAGTGTTACAAGGAAATTTGAATGAGAAATAAGAGATAACAGGTTGTGAAGTACTATCATTCTGAATATGGGAGTTATCACAAACTGGTTAGGAAAGAAAGATCCAGAACAGGTCTCCAAGCATTTTCTTTCTTTGGCACTAAAAACATCCTTGAATAAAACCCAGTTTCCACCTGGAAAGGGGGAACTGTTTCTGTCACTTCCTGGGACAGCATGTGATGAAGGACAGGTAGAAATAAAATAGTCTGGTTTGGAGGATGAGGAATTACCCCCTGGAAAGGAGGAATTTCCTCCCATTGTCATCAGTAACCATGACAAATAATCTTCATAGCCTATTTCTTTGAAACTATTTGTTGCCAAAGAGAAAACTGGAGCTTCAATCTTTCTGGAAGACAAAAGATGATGCCAGAAGGTGAGGGAGCAACAAGTTTTTTTAAATAGTCATTCTGGCTTATCAGACTGTCCTTAGTTTTGGAAGTTTCCAAAATTCTTCTTGGAACTCCCTTCCCATTTTTTTAAACATCTGTTTACCTGTATTTTGTTGAGACTGTTTATTTTGTTTCTTATCAAAACTGGAGAAAATTTGGAAGAGGACTGAAAAATCTTAGAGATTCCCTTTATCAGCTTACCCCTTTCATCATTGTTTCTGATTACCTCTGAACATACCTCTCAACCTCTTAGAACAAGAAATCTGGACAAAGGCCCAACAACTGGGGCAAATTTAAAATATTGCTCTTACAAACATAGAAAGTTAATAGAATAACAGGTTTTGGATTAGCATGAATTTTCTGAAGGGTATGAAGTCTGAAACTCAAATGTATGTCATTATTTTCTAACTTCAGTCTTTAATGATTTGACACTAATTTGCCAGAAAAACAGAATTTTATGAAAAAAATTGACCAAAAATATGAGGCAAAAATCTGTACAGTTGGAGGTATACTCTGAAGCAAGATGGCCAAAAACTAAATCTCTATCCAAAGGAGGAGAATTTAAAATCTCATTTTTATATCAAATAGAGATTCTAAAAATGGAGCCATGCAAACCTCCTCAAAACAGTACCAGTGGTCATAGATCTTGAAGAAAGATGAACAGAGTCATACACACACTGTATACAATGAGTAGTGACTTGAACAATATAATACATGAAATTATTTAAAGCAGATTTGCTTCACAAGAAGAAATTGCAGACAAAGGATTCCTCATATTTAAACAATTAGTCAGGACAAACCTTAGCATATGAGCTTGACAATTCAAAATTCTGAAAATCAAAGTTGTAAAAGCATACACTTTTTCTCATACTTAGCAATAATTTTCCCATCTTTATCAAAAATAGTAGGATTGGAATTAACTAAGTGTTTATCGGCAGAAGGATTAACTAAAACTATAGCTGCTGGATCAGGTTTCAAAAGAGTGTATACACATTTAAAATATGGAGGAGCTTTATACATTCTGTCTGCCTTTTAAGGGCAGCTAGCTGACCATCAGGAAAATTCCAGGCAGTAACAAGCACATCCTCCAAACCATACAAAATTGGAGGAATGGGTGCAGGTTTTGGAAATTTCTTGAGTAACAGCTCATAGTAGTTTCTGAGGGACTGGGGACACCAAGTGTCCTCCCACTGAAAGCACTAGCCCATTCTAGAAACAGTTTCAGATAAAAATAACCCCCCACTGGGAGAATCAGAAACTGAGCTTTCATCTGAGTCTGAATCAGAAATATGAGGAGAAAATCCTGTACCTGTCCAGATTCAGAATCTTGAATCTCTTCAGGAAAGGAAGTATTCCTCATTCTTTTATAAGAAACTACCTTACAAGAAGGATCAATAGCCTGAATTGAACCCTTAGCCAGACCCAGTTAACTACTCCTGTCTAAGGACATGCGTATAGGAGTAGATACATGCTTCTTTTTTGATAGGAAAAATGAGGGTAACAGTGTTAGTAGTGGCAGTAGCAGTAGAAGCTGTCCTAGGGATGGGCACATCATTTTGAGAAAACAGGGTAGCCTTCCCTGTTCCCTCTCTCAGGATAGACAAGTGTGACTCTCCCTTGCCAACTGAAGGGATCCTAACAGCTGCAGAAAACATGGCTAATCCCCAGTCCATAGTGGCTGTAAGTGCGACACCAGAGGGATTTGGGGTAAAAGATGAGTGGTCCTAAGTACAACAAATGGTCACCTACCTGTGGCTTTGGAAAAATGCTATCCTGTTGTGGTGGCAAAGACTGTTTGCTAAACATTTTCTTTTTGTGGCTGGAAAAAGGACCAAACATGGGACTGACAGTCTGTTCCATGGTCAGTCCTAAAATGGTGTCTCTTTCCCATGGAAAACAAGCAGCCAGTAAAAATAAAAAAAATCTTTAAAAAGTCACTTTGTTCCCCATACAAACACAGTAAAAATCACTTTAAAACACTATCCCAGCCCCACAAAGTAAAATAAACACAATTCTTCCACAGAAAAAATGTTTTTCAGTTACTTTAAACAACTTTTAAACTGACAGAAAAAAAAGACTGCGTCCATTTAAAGGAACAGTACAGCTTCATTACAGTCTGTTAAAACACAAATTCTTAGCTTTAATACAATTTCCCTGAAGAGGAAAGCATAAATAATAAGCACAATTATTAAATGGAAGGTATTTTCCTCCAAAGGTAATTTATATGCCCAGCAAAAGAACAGCACAAGCCAACCGTCGATCATTGAAAGCCTCAAAGTTACACACTCTTCAGTGGCAGTAAACTTGTCTTTTAGTCACCTCAAGCTGCTTGACAGTGTGGGTGCATGGAAAGTGCCCTAAAGCTTTGGAAGCTGTCCGGCTGTTTAATCCTTGGCAAGATATAACTTGCATAGCTAAGGCTACTGCAGCAGTGATTGATATGCTGAACATCACCACTCATCACCACTGTCTTGAGCTGGTCTGCCTAGGATCTGCTTAGTCTGTCTGCTACAGTGTTCTGTTGTGATGGGATGTGTAATGCTTGAAGAGTCAGAGAATGCCATAAAGCTAGCTCCCAGATCATCAGTACCATTCATCACAGAGGGTAAAGCCTTATACCACCCTGTTTGTTGAGGCACCACATCACCATGGTGCTGTTCATAACCAGCAGAAGTGGACCTGGAGTCCATACGTGGTGAAGGACTTTCAAGGTGTGAATCCTGCTAACATTAGTTTGATATTGATATGCTTCCCATTCTTCCTTTGATCTCCAAGTGGTTTGCACTTGCATTCCCACTGACACATCTCCCAAAGCAAACTCAGGCAAATCTGTCTGGACATATTGCACTAGCACTGGAGGGGAAATAAAAGTCCTGGATTGATACTCAACTGTTCTCTTCACCACTGTAACTCTCATCTAATGAAGGGTGGCACTGGCAACTGGGATTCCAGTGAATGAAGGTGCTGGATCCAGCAATTTCAGACATACCACTCTATTTTTCTCATGTGAAGACCAGTCAGAGGTATCTGAAAATCATGAAAGGCCATCAGTCAAAGAATTTTTAGGAATTCTCTTGATAAAGCAACATTCCTCTTGGAGAATTCCAGAAACACCATCTGGCAAGACAGGATCTTGTTTTCAGGAAAAAAGGCTATTCTCTTGTTAGAATCAATTAGGCACCCCTGAAAGACTAGTCTTTGTGAGGGTGTCAGACATGACTTCCAGAGGTTCAGCTTGAATTCTAGCTGGCAGAGAATGGCCAAGACCTTCTCTAGTGAATCCAAACACCTGGATGTAGACTCTGCATAGATCAGCAAGCCATCCAAGTAAGGAAAAATGTGAATACCCAGAGTCCAAACTTGGGTCAGGCATTTTGTAAATACTCAAGGTGCAGTGGGTATCCCAAAGGATGATAAAGAAAACTGACAGAGTGAACCAGACACAACACATTTCAGAAATCTCGTGAAGCAATAAGGAATGGGGACATGATGACATGTTTACTTCAAGTCCAGGATCATCAAGAAGCAATGGTCTGGCAACAGGGGAAGCACTGTCTGCAGGGTGAGCATCCTGAACTTGGTGACCTTGATAAACATATTCAGAAAGGAAAGGTCCTTGATAAACATATTCAGAAAGGAAAGGTCCAACACCTGTCTCTACAACAGCTCTTTTATGGGGAACAAGAAAATTCTGGAATAGAAACTTATCATTCTTTCCAAAGAAGGGACTGGTTCTATGACCTTGTGTCCAGCATCTGCTGGAGAATAGAAGGGAATAACAAAGTCTGGTCCAGCAGATGAGGGGGATCCCCCTTAATGGAGACAGATGTTCCTTCCACTGTCATCTGTAACCCCTGCCAACAATGTTTACCACCCATTTGCTGGAAACCACTAACAGCCAGGCCGGCTTGTTGAGAGATAAATTTAAAGACATGGTACCCAGAGGGGGACTTGAGAAAGATGGCTGCCATGCCTCAGCAGACTCAAAACTTGTTTGGGGGAGTATCCTTTTTAGGAAATTAACTCCTCTTGTTAGGCTTGGCAGAGTTCTCATCCTGTAGTTTCCTTTTATTACCTTGTTTTTATTTGGTTTGGATTTCTGTTTGGAAAGCCACCAAAAATTATCCTGATTAAAGGAGGGAAATTTGAGAATATGAGAAATTTTTGAAACCCCTTGCATGAGTTTACCTTCTTATCACCACTGATGACACTGCATTTCTAGAAATTGTATGTGCCCCTTCCAAGGCACTTTTAACACATTTTGACACCTGAGAAACATTGGAAAGAATATCTTTGATACAGATTTTTTGCTCAGCAGGCAACGATTCAGCAAACTTGTATAAACTATATATGTATTTCCACCCAAATTTCCACATAAAACACTGGTAGTTAAATACTTTAAAAGCTACTATGCTGGACAGAGCCAGCTTCATTAACTTATATTCTAACTGTTTGCCTAGTTTATCTGAAAAAATAAGATTTGAAGGAGACAGAGTCTATTTATTAGAAGAAGTTGCTGGGGACACAGACAACGGTACTTGCAGGCCAAGCATGGCGAGGCATACTCTGAATTTCTTAAACACTTTTTTAAGTACAGCCTCAATGAGCAAAGGAGAGTTACAAGCTTCCTTAAAAACATCCTTCGATATTGTGATCAATGGAGGAAAGGTCTACACATCTGGGATCTCATCCTCCAAAAGATCATAAACCCTGCTGATCTTGGGGGCAGCTGATGATTGCTTCCAACTGAATATATCCCTAAATCTAGCCAACATTTGGGAAAAAGAAGACTTGTTCAGAGGAAACCAAGTAATCTGACTCTGACAGGTCCAAAACCTCAGACAACAGATCCTCTTAAAAATAAGGGTCCTTGAATGAGTGAACAGGGAGAGAAGTGCCAGCATTAATTGAATGCCTGAACAATGGATCTAGCCATAGCCACTGTCTTAGGCAGGAAAACAGTCAAAGTCTGCTACCTTCCCACACAACTGGTCTTCTGTCTCCTCTTTGTATGCACTGTACTAGTGGGAGAATCCCCAGGGGGTGATTCTGCACCCCTGACTTCCCCTTGCACCTAAAGGGTTTGGTTCTCCCATACTTGAAGTAGGCAATAGTACAGCTATGGAGAATATATATGACGCTTGTGTCATGCACAGCTGTGGTACTAAAACCACAAAAGGGAACTTGAAGGTAACTGAAGGAGAATGGTCCAGTAACCCACCCAAAGCTGAGGCTACTGCACAGTCACAAGCTGTAAGCTGTGGGTCATATTTTGATTTATATTACGTTTTTTAGGTGCAAAAGGGATAAGTGGTGGTGGTGATGGGAGGTACACCATATCTGATTCCATCAAGTCTTGAGACAAAAAGCTATCCAGATCAAATCCAAATACTGGTTGCACAGTTAGCTCAGGCAAAATTAACAAATTCTACTATTTTCACTCTAAATAGCAATTTAAAATCTATTTCTACAAGGATACTATACTAAATACTGCACTGACATATAGCAATTTCAGTAACCTAGCACAAATCACAAAATATTTGTCACAAAGACCCCCAGTTTTAATAAATAAAGGTTTGTTTCAGACCCACATGAATAAAAGTATCCTAAAATAGCCGAAGACAAGGAATTAAGATAAACCTAAGAAAAATCCTATCAGAAATGTTTCACAAATAAAATGGCACCAAAATCATGATTTAAACAAATAAAAATTGCTTAAAATACTGAAAAAAGTGACTCAGTTATCTCAAATAATCATAACCACAAAGCCAAAAAATGTAAAAACTGCAAGTTTTCCGAACAAACTTTCAAAAGAAGCTCTAATCAATGAAAATAACAGCAACAATTTACCGATGGTTCTGGCAGCGCTAGGCAAAGAGAGTAACGGCATTAAATGGCCTTAGTAAAGAAACTCAGTCAAGCATTTGCCAATGGCCAAAAAACAAATTAACAGGGTTAAAAACCCACAGAAACTCAGTTCAGTATTAGCTTAAAATACACAGTATAAATATTGCACTGTAAGATAAATGAAACAATATATAATACACAAATAATTATAATGTTTCAATAAAAAAACAAGCAAATCAGCAGAAAATACAATTCAAGCAATGACAAAAAGGCAGATGGATGAAATAAAACCCAAAAAGGGTTCTTATCTGAGCTCCGAAGCTGAAATAAATCAGAGAGGAGCAGTCTTCCAAGAGATCCTTCTCTTACTGTGGCAGCAGAAGACTGAAAAGGGCCCTGTTTGTGAGTTTGAAGAGCAGTCCTGGTCCTGCCAGGTGATTGGTTCTTCACACTCACAGACAGGCAGTGGGAGGACCTCTGAGGTTTAACAGACTGCCACAGAGAGGGTAACAGGCCAATACTACCCATATGCCAGTAAGGCTGTGTGTTTGTTGAACATGTACCAGTGCCTCCTTCCATGCAGAAGGGAGCTTACACTGAACAGAAGAAACATTCAAAATGCAAGAAAGAGTTTTAGAGATAAGTTGCTATATCTTTGAGAAGATCTTTAAGAAGGAACTGGTCTGCTCCAGGCTATCCAACATCCAGGAGTTTCTAAAGAAGCAGGTGAACGTGTTTAACTGTGACCTTGACAAAGTAAAAGGAAAGTGCTAACAATTTCCCAGAGAGTTAAGATGGCCTTATGGATTCCAGGAAAGGAGTAATGTTAGGCTTGTTATGCTCCTTTACCAGCTGCAGTAAGTTGCAATAAGCAAGGATATGGCAGAGTTTAAGTTCAGAACCACCAAAATCAATGCCTAAGTCAACACAGAGGAGACAGGTGCTTATTTATTCATTAACATGGCTAGATCAGTGGAAAATCTATTCTGTTTACTGTCTCATATTCATCTATACTCTTACCAATCTGCACAGCTGGCAACTAAAATCCCTTGCAGAGAAGTCACCAATCAACTCTAAACAGCCATAAGACTAGAAGGAATGTGCAAGCTTTATAAGACCATTACACATCAGGTTACAAAGAACAGCATCACTGAAAATTGTTGAGTAGTCAACAAGATTTTTAATTTTAGTCTTTGTCAGGCCTGACTATTAATTAGATGAAGAAGATTGGGCATAATGTTCTATTTTATTGCTATATATACCATGGGCCTAGAGCAGTCAACTTGTCTAAAAGAGACCATTGACATTTTTGAATAGTGATGTGATAGAGAAACCAAATTTTCTACAGCTGTTAACCAGATAAGCCCACTGGAGAGATGCATCCATTTTCACTGGTGACCTGGGAACCCGTCCTGCTTACATCACTTGCTGAGAGTCACACAGCAGGCAAATGAAATTGGAAGAAATCAAACTCTGTCCTATTGGCTATAGAAAGCAGCTCATTAGCAGTTCACAGCTTTAATTTCCCATACTGTCAGTCACATATATTTTGAGCAAAAACAAGAGAGATCCATGGGACACTACCACCAACTGCATGAGGAAATGTTTCTTCATATCTGCCGTGAACAGACTGCGACTTACTGTCTCCATCTGTTTTAGGGTAAACAGTGATATAGACAACTGCTTCATGTGCCCAACTTCATGTTATGACTTGCTAGCAATTGTGGGATATCTTACTCTTTAAAAAAATAAGTATCCAGTGCAGTTTTTAAGGTTTTCCCTATCATCACTCAAGTCATCCAAACATGAAGTCATAGTTCATTGATTTTTGTACATCAAGAAACATAAGTTAAAAATGCCTAAAAACACAAAATGAAATTGCTTTTTGAAGGGGAGATCAAGCTCTACTGTACCACCCTACGTAGCAGGTTCACACACCAAAAAACATTAACTTACATATACCAACTTAAGTGGAAAAAACAGTGCAGTGCACCACCAGCTTCTGCAGTGTAAATGCATGCAGTTTTAACAAACTGTGATTAAAAGTAATGGAAGAAAAAACACTCAATAAACCTATCCACATCAGATTGTAGTTATGCCATTTTTATCCCCTTAACTTTCTGACCTGAGCATCTACTCAGGAAAGCTACTACAGTAGTTAGTTGTTTTCTGTTTAGGGAAGTCCTCTTTTCTAGCCTGAAATGACCAACACTCAATAATTTACTTGTTTCACTGTTAGAAAAGTTGTGGTTAGTCTCACTGAATATGAGACTGTAAAGTCATATATAGTATATACTTTCTAAGAAATAAGCTCTTCCATTACTGAAATGATTCAGGAAATTAAGAAACTAGTTTTCTAAAATTTGCATGTAGCACTGTAGTTGCCCACACACACACACACACACACACACACACACACACACACACACACACACACACATACATACACACACACTCACACACACACACACACACACACACACACACACACACACACACACACACACACACACACACACACACACACACACACACACACGAAAAGCTGTCATCTTCTCTGAAATGGTACCTATTTTTTTCTCTTTCCACAATGTGAACCAAGTATTGAAACTAATACATGTTAAACCAGAGAGTATCCCAATTAATTCATTAAGTGAACACTTTCTGTGCAAACTAATGTGTAATTTACTTGCATCTTGCATGAAGTATGCTACATGTAGGTAAAATATTTAGCACCTAACTGTGCCACAACTGCTGTCAACTCATTAGACATGTTTTATGTGTGATTACTAACTTTGTAGCCTTTCCCTTCCCACCTTTAGGGTCATGAGTAAGAACTCTTAACTCTGGAAGCAACTATGGCACTTACATTCAATTTGTAATAATCTAAGTAAGAGCACTTATCAAGTTGCAAGAGGGCATGAACTACTGTTAATCAGTACAAAGCAGCTCAACTACCACTTCTCCTTCAGGACAACTAAAATCATTTAATGCACAATTTGCTTACATGAGTTAGCAACAATGAACCACTACTAGCCCCACATATATCAGTATATCACTTATCGATTGGCGATAGCAACAGAAATCCACTCACAGTTAGTTAACACAATTTGATGATTCACAACCCAAATGGAATTTAACATGGGTCCCAAAGGGAAGTCAAGTCATGCACTCCGTCTGGTGTATGGTTGACAAATCAGGAATCAGAAAAAAATAATTTCCAACTCCTGAATTGGCCTAACATGCATTGACCTGCTCCCACACAGACAATGACACAGACATAGAATGATATAAATGTATAAATATGGTCTATATCAGAACATCGAATGATTAAATTCGCGAATGCTCTAAACAGCGAAAATGCCGGACCTCAAAGTGCTTTTTTGAGATTGCAGAACAGTGAAAATCAGAATATTTGCCCTTTCCTCAGTGTAGTGTGATCTCGGAGCTGGAATATATATTTAGCAGGGGATGTGGCGGGGCGCAGCTGCCCACAATAACGAGTTCGAGGTTAGGCATTTTTGCTCTTTAGACCGTTTGCAATTTTAATCATTCGATGTTCTGATATAGACCCTATAAATATGAATATATATACCAAGCTAGACAGACAGATATGAGGGATATATACTCTTGGTAGAAAGTTTATATCGTCAAAGGAAAACAAAAAAAATGCATGTATGATCAAAATTCAGCTGACTACACATACCGTTTTTTTTTTTTTTTTTTTTTTTTTTTTGTGAGACTGCAGTACGAAGGGGATAAAGGAATTTGCCGTTTCCCTACTGAAATGTGATATCAGAGTTGGTATATGTAATTAGCAGAGGGAGGGGGGCACATGGGAACTTGCCCCCTGCAAAAAAATGATGTTTTTTAAATTTATTTTCATTTTTAATTATTTGCGAGTCAAGCATTTCTGCTCGATCATTAGATGTTGGAGGCTGTGAACATTCAAGTAACAATAACACTGCATGATTACAAAATAAAAAATAAAACATCATGCACAGAAATGACAATGCTAATTATCCTATACATAAATTCAGGCAAAAATGCAGCAAACTAACAGAAACCTAATACAAGGCCATTCAATCTACTTAAAATAGCAACTCAGCTTAGTAAATTCAAGTGAAATTAGCAATGCTGGAATGGAGGATTTTTAGCAGTAACAAATTGAGTAAGGATGGGAAGGGTAACATTAAATGTGAGAAAATCACCCTAAATACAAATTCAACCAAGCTGCACCAAGCATGTAATGAAAATCAAATAAAAGGCTGGTGGAGTGCATTGCTGTGGTGAGGAAGGAATGTTCTGTTAATGTTAGATTCTTGGCAATCAAGGTGGAGGGAGATAGAAGGGTGAACTAGATGGGCAGACAGTATATAAAGGTCTTGAGGTATTAACACAGAAGAAGATGCATTACCTAAGGGTAGAAAAAGAGCATGAAGGGAGAAGGAATAATAATCATAACAGGAACCTTAATCTTCCAAATACTGTCTGGAGTATAACTTCATTAAGGGACTGGAATGTGAATGAATTAATAAACAAAACTTAATAGAAAGGCCTTATTCATCTGGTTAAGAAGGCAACTACAAATTGTAGAATTGCAGACAATGTTTAAGCAAAACAGATAAGGTTTGTAAACTGGTGGGAAAGTGCCACAGAAAATGTCAATCATGCACTTGAGTAGTCCACTGTTATAATGAGGACTGCTAAGAGACATATGAAGAGAGACATGATGGAACTCTCATACTGAGTGTTCCAGGCATGTATGAGTCTAGCACTGAGCAGCATGCTACCTTCTCCAAGGATGACGCCTCAATATGAACAAAAAATAATTGACTTCAGTAACTGGCTTAGCTTTAGGTATCATTCAAAGGGGGTGCAATATCTCTCAGCTTGGGAGGATAAGATAGGCCATGCTACTTTGCCTGGAAAGGTCTGCTCTAGACATCTGAATATTGGCCAAAATATTGACAACCCCAACAGTGCCTTTTTAGGCAATGACAACTGAATAAACCTACCAACATAACAAAACAAAGGAAAAAAAAGGTGCTACTGTTCAATTCTAGGAGCCTAAACAAGAAACTCCACTCCCTGTAAACCCTCCTCACCTTGGAAGATGTAGACATGTGTAGTAACTGAGATGTGGTTCAAATCAGCAGAGAATATTCCAGCTATAATGCCTTCCACACATTTAGATCAGCTACTACACAGGAAGGGGAAAAAGGTGAAGCTGTTGCAATCTTCATCCAGAAGAGACTCGCATCAGGTCTGTTAAAGAAGCACGATGCTCTGTTTTTCTTCATGGCCATCTCACCATCAGCAAAGTCCCTTAACATATGCTAGCTAGCTACAGAATGCCTTCTATGATCCAGGAATACCACAGTGCTTAGTTGCAAGGTCACTAAGAAACCCAGTGCCATTTTACTGGGTGACTTCAACTATCCAGCTATTTATTTATTTACATTTGTTTACTGGGAAATTCCGACTGGACACAGGTCCTTTTTCAGCAGATGCCCAGGGAGAAAAGCTCCACATCATGTACATGATAGAGATACAAAGCTGCAGCAATAGTAAACAACATTACAGGTTGTTGGCTTTAATACAATAACAAGATATTGATTATCAACAATATATACAGAAAATGTTGCAAGTTAAGATAGTTTCTTGTCATTTATAATATTAGTAACAACACTGTCAGACAAGATGTTAAAGTATGTAAGGACAAGTAGCTATTTCTGATTGTGGTTAGTAGTGGCGGTAGTATAGTTGGGTTAAGAGTCTAGGTGGGGGGGTAAGGGTGGGGGTGCTAGTCTGGATTAGAACAAGGACAAAGCCAGTGCACATTTAAGTGGAATTTGAGGGTAGTCTTGAAAAGGCTGCTGGAAGGTAGATTAGTTTTAGAGGGTGGAAGATTGTTCCAAAGTTTAGATATGGTACATGAAAATATGGCTTCTCCTGCTGTGTTTTTGGGTTTGATAACAGTGAGTTGATTTTTGTTGCTTGATCTTAGGGGCCTAGTGGGGTGATAGGGTTGGAGAAGGGTTTGAAGGGAAGGGATGTTAAGGGGGTGGTTAATAAGTTTATAAGCGAGGGTGAGCTGATTAAAGTGAAGGAGTTGTGGGAGTTCTAGCCAGTTTAGTTCTTTAAGGGAGATACAATGATAGCTGCGGTAGGAGGTTCCAGTGGCAAATTTAGCAATTTTGTTGTAACAAGCATCCAGCTTGTGTAGGTCTCTCTGTCTAAGGTTGGTAAGTATCGGGGATGCATAGAGAAGGGTGGAGATTAGCTGGGAATTGGCTATGGAGATTCTAGCTGCCTTGGTTAGGAATTGGCGGCTTCAATACAATGCACCAAGTTTCTTGTGAACTTTTTTTATTGTGAGAGATATGTGGGTGTCAAATTTAAGTTTGTTGTCTATTTCCACACCAAATAATTTTGTGTGTTCTGATGTTGAGATGATGGTATTGTCTTGGGCAAGAATGTTGAAGTGGGGGGTGTTTTGGGTGGCTTTGGAAGATTGGAACAGGAGAAGTTTTGTCTTACTCGGGTTGAGTAGGAGCTGAGCATTGGATAGCCAGCTTTCTACAGAAGAGAATGATTCTTGTGTGATTTGTTGTAGTTCTGGTAGAGTGGGGGCAGAGCAGATGAGAGTAGAGTAATCTGTGTACTGTATAAGAGATGCTTGTGTGGTGGCAGTATGTAGGTTGTTAGTGAAAAGTGAGAATAGCAGAGGGCCAAGGATAGACCCTTAGGGAACTCCAAGAGTAACTGGGAGGCGAGGTGATCTGTTATTGTCCCGGATTACTGATTGCTGGTGTCCGTGTAGATAGCTGTGGAACCAGCTGCAGGCTGGTTGTGTGAAGGAGAGGTTGGGAAGAGTAGAGAGTAGTAGCTCATGAGATACCATGTCAAAGGCCTTTGAGATATCTAGAAATACGGCAGTAGAGAAGAGGCCATTGTTTTTGTGATGAAGTATAGTGTTGGTGAAGGAGAGCAGAGCAGAGGTAGTGCTGTGATATGGCCTGAAACCATGTTGGGTTTTGGAGAGGAGATTATTAGCTAGGAGGTAGTTGGAGACCTGGGTGTTGATATATTTTTCAAGTATCTTGGAGAGAGGGGAGAGGATAGCAATGGGAGAGGTCAGTGGAGGGGATGCCTTTGTGGAGGGGAATTATGTGGGATAGTTTCCATATTGAGGGACAAAGCCTTCTGTTATGGAACGGTTGATTAGAATTGAAATTGGGTAGGCTAGTGTATCAGATGCAATTTTCAAGTATTCAGAGTGGTGGTTGTCAGCTGCGAGTTTGGTGGGTTTAAGTTTTGACAATAGTCTTTTATGTTGGAGGTAGGTACTGAGGTGAAGAAGAAAAGAGGAGTGGGGGGTTTAGGGTTAGGAGTTGGGGGGCTGTTGTAGGGAAGTGTTGTTTGTTTAGAGATGTTATAGTTTCAGTGAAGTGTTTGTTGAAGGATTCAGCAATACTGCTGGAGGAGGGGGGAATGGACGGCTGGGGGGTATCAACCTTCCCTGGGTGGAGGATATTGTTAATAGTGGACTAGCATTGCTTAGGGTTGTGGTTGGTAGAGTTTAGGGTGGATTTATAGTAGAAGGATTTGTCTAATTTTATATGCTTTTTGGCTTTATTGCGCAGTTCAAGGAATGATTGCCTATCTGAGTTATTTTTTGTTAGTCGTCAGTGCTCCCAGGCCTTATCTCTGGATTTCATTAGGGTTCTGCTGGTCTTTTGTAACCATGGAGCATGCCTGGATCTGACTTTGGCATTTCGTACAGGAGGAAACTGCTTTGTAGTTGGACCTCACTAGTAATGATGTTAGGATGGAGAGGAAGGTACTGTTGAAGAAGTGGACAGCCTCATCTAGGTTGAGGTATTTTAGTGGTGACCAGTTAATGTTTTGCAGGGAGGAGATGAAGGAGTTGGGGTTGAAGTTGGACTTGTTCCGTATTTGCCTGTGGATAAAGGGCTTCAGACTGTTTGTGTGGTGCCGAATTAGGAAACTGGGGGGGGGGGGGTCACTAAGACTGTCAGGTAAGCAGCCTGCTAGGTAAGAGTGAGGGGCTTTGTAGACTAGGTTCCAGTCAAGTAAGGTATGATTGTTAGGGTTTTTGTTGATTCAGGTAGGGGACTGAATGAGTTGAGTGAACCGATGGAGATTAAGGTGAATGGTTGGGAGACTGCTATTACAGGATAGACAGTTGATGTTAAAGTCACCGAGAATGATGTTTTCCTGTCATAGGATCATACGTTAATACTAGGCTAACTGCCCTCATGGGCCATTTTTAAGCCTAGCCAGTTACCCCATGTGAGAATCAAACCTTGCACCTTGTGTTTCTAAGGCAAGCACCTTAACCATCACACCAACCTCCCATCCCTAAACAGATAGATTTTATATATGTATGTATACATAGGTTCATAGATTAGTACTAGGCTAACTGCCCTTGCGAGCCATTTTAAGCCTAGCCAATTATCCCTTGTGAGACTCAAACCCTGCATCTTGTGTTTATAAGGCAAACACCTTAACCATTAGGCCACCACTGTCCTCACTAGTAATGATGTTACACTAGGGATGGAGCACAATTTCCCCCTAGTAAGCCCAAATTCCTAAACTTTGTTAGTATAAACACTCTGAACCAACTAGTCAGACTAGTACTAGGGGAAACAGCATCCTTGACTTTGTCCTTACAAATAAGGGGAAATTGTGTTCCATCCCTAGTGTAACATCATTACTAGTGAGGTCCAACTACAAAGCAGTTTCCTTTGAAACAAAACTAAAACCCGAGATCTCCTCTGCCGCTCAAACTTTTAGGAATTTCTGCAAGGTAAAATTTCTGCTTCTAAGTAATACACTGCCAACTTGCATATTCCCCTGAACCCAGAAAATTCTACTGAAACATGCACTGCTAACTTATATCAGCATATAAACAACTGCATAGAAGCAGGTGTACCCAACAGAAACAAGCACAGGGGGACCCTAAAAACAAACCAGGGAGGGTTGAACAACAACATCAATAAGCTTTATAAGAAAAGGAAGAAAACTGTGGTCAAAAACAAGATGTGCAACACCCAGTATGTCATAAATCCCATTGTTAAATTAAATAAGCAACCCAGGAGTCTCATTAAAACCACTAAGGCCAAATTTGAGGCAAAAATAGCCACCTGAGCCAGGGACAATCACAAGGCCTTCCTTGTTCAACTAAGTCTGTATTCTCAAAAGTATTATTCAGCAGTGCGCTAAGCTGATTGCGAGTGAGACCAACTATGGTAGCTAAAGATATAGCAAACCTGCTGGCTGATAAATTTCGCTCCAGTTCTCATCCTCAAATTTCTTACAAGAAATATCACCAACTAATACACCCCAGCTATCACACAGGATCAAGTTCTGGAAGTTCTCTCAAAAGCCACAAATACTGTATCAATGGGTCCTGCCAATATCCCCAGGTTGTATAATGAATATCATGTAGCACAACTTATCCATGCCTCTAAATACATTGTTCAACCTTAGCCTCCAAACAGGCTTCATACCACACAAATAAAGCAAATAGAGGACAGCAACAGTCATATCCCTGCACAAGAGAATGCCATCCACCGACCCAAGTTAACTACATCAAAGGGAGGTCATGCTTACTTAACCTAGTGGACATTTTTTAAAAAGTTACCAAAGTAATAGATGAAAGCCATAAGGTCAGCACTGCCTGCCTAGTCCTGGCCAAGGCTGTTGATGAAATACCCCACTCAGGCACTGTATAAAACATCATCTGCTGGATTGCAAACCAGCTGACAGATAGGCTACAGGAAGTCACAACAGGAAAAGCTACCTCAACTAAAAGACCAGTGCTGGGACCAGTCCTATTTGGCATCTACTTCGCAAAAGTTCAAGGAAACACTAAGGGAAACAGCATCCTTGACTTTGTCCTTACAAATAAGGGGAAATTGTGTTCCATCCCTAGTGTAACATCATTACTAGTGAGGTCCAACCACAAAGCAGTTTCCTTTGAAACAAAACTAAAACCCGAGATTTCCTCTGTTGCTCAAACATTTAGAAATTTCTGCAAGGCAAAATTTCTGCTTCTAAGTAATACACTGCCAAGTTTCATATTCCTCTGAACCCAGAAGTCTGCAAATGTCTGCAAGCTGGAAGCAGATCAGTGAATCCCCAAAAAACTCAGCCATCCTAAAGGAGGGCTTGCCCCAAACAAATAACTGGTGCCAGAGTCATAGACTAAAGATAAATGCCATAAACTGCATTATTGTATCCTTTGGGGAACCACACATTGATAAAATACCCCTTAATAACAATCCTGCCATTACAGATTTGAGAACATACATAAACAGTTATCTAAACTGAACCAACATCTGTCTACTATTGTTAGGAAGTCCATTTATATTGCCCAGCGTATAAGCAAAAGGATAGCAAAGGGACTACATTTTCATCCAGAGATGTGACTGTCCCATTGTACTCAGCCCTCATCAGGCCCATCATTGAGTACAATACCCCCTTTGGTATGGACCTGTTCAGACATATGCAATACCCAGAGTGCCCATAGAGATTCCTTACAAACAGAACACAGGAATTAAACCAAATTACCTACACAGACCACCTCAAAGCCCGATTACTATACTCTATCTCTTACAGACAAATAAAATGTGATCTGTACCTGGCCTATAACGCATCCTCTCACCCGGCACTAATGAAGTTACTGCATAGCTGCAAGTCAAATGGTATCTGAAATATCCAATCAGAAATCTTAACCTTTTCTGCAACAAAAACAGAATGGTTTAGAGGACAGGTACCCCATCCATATGAAACAAAGGTCGCCCATGTCCCTATTCAAATACAACTTAGATCAATAAACAGGAATAAGGAAAATTACCTCAGGACTGAACCCTGTGCTACTAATGCACAGAGGTTGAACCTAAATGCCTTATACTATTCCCTTCCAGTACGTAGTGGTATGACCCCAGAAACATTCATTCATAAATTGCAAGTATAGGAATGCAAATCATGTTAAGGGCAATTAGAAGGTAGCTAAATGAAATGTCAAGACCAGCTGGAGTGAGTCTAAAACACAGAGTATGAATGGCTGAAAAAACAGAGTTACATATACCAAGTCCGAGATGGTCATTTTGCAGAATATTCTCCGAGGTATTGTGATCCCAGGGTTGGTAAATATAAGATTGTGGTGTAGAGAGCTTGTTCCCCTGGAAAAAAGGAGTTTAAAGAAATGAAATGTTTGAAGCTTACTCTTCTCCTGGAATTTTGATCTGTTTTTTTTTTCATTCTCTTGGCAGTCAGCATTACAAGTGTCAACATTTCAACAGGTTCATAGGAGAGTACTAGGCTAATGGCTTAACAGCCCTGACAAGCCTAGCCAACATAACCTGATTTTACCCAACATATGGTCCCTTGCGGCAAGAGGATGGCATGGATTTATGCCTATGCCTTGAGTATCTTACAGACTGCTCCTGTAAGTAAGGGACACAGGTGCTACGCCAGGTGTGAATTTGTGATTCCCATCCAGTGATCCAAACTGCATTTGAAGAGGGTCAAGAAACGGCTCTGCTGAATGTGAATATGAAGCCTGTTCCAAAGAAGGGGTAATCTCTGAGACACATATCTGTCTGTTCAGTATATTTTGTTTGAGTCACTGAAAAAGTTTAGATCCCTAAATCTGGTGACCCTCATGCTGTTTACCTTCCGGATATGTAGCAGTTCCATCATGGCTCAATTTGTGAGTACCTTGTAGGTCAGTTATAGGTCACCCCTTAACAGTTGGTAGGAGACACAGTAAAGGGCTACGGCTTTTAGTCTATCCACATACAGCATGTTGTTTATACCCTGTATTTTCTTTGTGAGGAACCTCTAAGTTCGCTCCATTTGCTGTAAGTGCCTAGTCAAGTACATGCCAAAAGGCACTTTGTACTCGATTATTGGTCTAATGAGAGATGAGTACAGCAGGACTATAATTTCCTTGGTACTGGATGTTTGTGCCACATAAAAGGACATCCTCACCACTTTGGACATATGGTGGTCAAAGGTTCAGGCTACTGTCTATCTGTGTGCCTAGATCTCTCACCTCTGAGCCTATTCTTAGGGTTGTGCTATTGATATTATAATTTGCAGGGGTATTTGACTTTCAAAAGGGTATGATAATGCATTTTTTTGCATTTCGCATTAGGCTATGGTTCTGGCACTAATCATTTGTCTAATCTAGACCCAACTGAAGGATGTAACATCATTGCGGGAATTCAGTGATTGTTCCCAGCTTGCAGTCAATGGCAAATTTTATCTTACAGAGGCCTTCCGCATTAGCCTTGACTTCAGTGAAGTATATTCCGAACAAGAATGGTCCCAGCACTGAGCTTTGTGGCACACCACTAGTAACTGGCCTCTTGCTGGATCTGGATTCACCCACTTTAACCACAGGTGTCCTGTCTATGAGCCAATTGGCTATCCATCTGGTGATGTCTGGATTTATGCCCAATTTTGTGAGTTTATTTATAATACCTGAGTGGGGAATTGTGTCAAATAATTGGCCAAGTCAAGGTAGGCAGTGTGTACTGTTTACCCTCATCCACGGCCTTAGTGACTTTCTCAAAGAAATTTACCAGATTCAGCATGCATGACCTGCCCTTGACAAAGCTGAAATGGATTAGGTCCAGTGTTTGGAGGTTTCCTATGTCATTATGTATCAGATCCATGATTATTCTTTCCATGGTCTTATGTATATATAAGATTAGTCAAACTTATGGGTCTGTAATTTCCCCAGTATATGGTCTCCTTTTATGCAGAGAGATGACTGTTGCTGTCCTCCACTCTATCAAGACAAAGCCAGTCCGGAGGTTATGATTAATAGAGATCCTAATGAGCTTGGTAAGAGCCAACCTGGTATATCATCAGGCCACACTGAAGCAGTTTTAAGCTCTAGAGAGCTCAGTGGCAACCTGTTCTTTGGTGATAACTGGTGGTGGAGTAGTGGAAGGTATTTCTTGGGGAAGAACTGGGGGAGATGGGGAGGTGAAATTTGAGCTGAATTTGTCAGCTAGCAGATTTCCAATATCTTCTGGCTGAGTATAGGTGATGTCATCTACATTAATTCCACACATTGTTGGGTATTGCCCTTAAGACTGCAGACATAACTGACAAATGCCTTATGGTTATCCTTAGCTTTGGAGGCAATTTTTAGCTTAAAGTCTGCTCTCATAGACTTGACTAGTTCCTTGATTTGCTTGTTTAGACCAATGAGGATCTTTTTACACTGCTGTGCACATTCCTTCTTACTTCTTGACAGGATTTTCTTTCTTTTGTTGTACAAACTGTTAATACTAGGGATCCACCAGGGTGGCTTGTTTTTGTAGTTTGGCCTAGGTTTATTTTGGCCTGGTACTGCTGTTTCTATGCAGTTGGTTATATAGTCATGCAGGGCTTTTGCGTACACCTCTGCATAGGTTTCTGTGTGCTCTGGATTTCGGGGAGGTTGGAAATTAGCTATGTCGTCCCTTAATAGGGGGTAATTTAAGTTCTTAAAGTTTGATGGTTTAGGTGGGTGGGACTAGTTTTACCTTTATTCCTTTATTTGAAGGCAGACCACTTTGTGATCAGATCTTACCAATGAGGACATCACACAGTGGGGGGGGAATGAAACACTGAAACACTTTCCCATATTTGTGAGTAACAGATATAAGATATCTCTTCCCCTAAAGGGAGTGCAGACTAGCTGTTCCAGGGCATTTGAATTTACAAAGTCAAGAAATCTTTGGGCATACATGTTAGTGGTTGTGGATGCCTCCCAAGTAAAGGACTGGCAGTTAAAACCAGCTGTGAGTATGGTATTGGGCTGGATGGTGAGTGATTCTAGTAACTTCAGGTATGATGTATAGGTTTCCTGGTTCATGATGGGGAACCTGTAGCTAGCAAGAATATGGTAATGGATTTTTCCCATGGTTAGTTGAACACGGAATAGCTCAAGCATGTCATACTGTTTAACCATCTTTGAGTTTTGATTATCCTTTATGTAGATAGATACACCTCCACATTTTGCTCTTTCGTGTTCAGTGGGTGGGTGCAATGTATGAAAGGCATCATAGCCATGCAATGCCACAGTGCTCTCCATGGCTTTGAACCATGTTTCAGTAACTGCACAGATGCCAGCATTCTCCTGAGTGAAGAGAACTTCCAGGGAATGCAGTTTCTTTTTGAGACTCCTAGCATTAAGCAATAACACCTTTAGCTTATCCTCACTAGCTTTTGGTATGTTGGAAGGTTTGTCTGTTTGGCAATGCTTAAAAATGGCACTACAGGGGTGGATAATGTTTTGGCCAATATCTAAAAGCCTACAGGTGACAGGTGAAGACCATCCTTGGCAAAGTAGTGTAACCTGTCAACCATATCCTCCCTGGCTAACAACTATTGGACCTCTCTGGAATGACACCAGTAGCTAAGCCAACTGTTAAAGTTGATAATTTTCTTCTGGTATTGTGGCATCATCCTTGCAGATTCTAGAATGCTGCTCAATGCTATGCTCATACCTGCCTGTGATACATACTCTGAGAGCTCAATCATGTCTGTCTTCATATAGTCCAAGGAGGTACATGTCAGGTCATTCATGCCCACATGGAGTTTCACTGAGTCATACTGGTACTTAGGGATAAGTGACCTGAGCTCTTGCATGATGTGGTAGATCCTGACCCCTGACAGGCAACTAACTGTAACCTTCTTCTTATCCAGCCTGGTAATATAGACATCAGTGTGTCTCACAATGGAGTTTCCTATGCTCAGAATATTGAGTTGTGGACTTTTTCACTTTATGGGCTTGGCTGTTAAGACACAGTGAGATGTGACTATATGCATTGTGATGGGAATTGTTTGTGTGCACTGCACCTGAGAGGCATTTGAGGTTCGGGTAAGTTATATGTGAGCATCTCCACATATGTAGGTCTGTGTATGTGGTCTTTGTGGGTGCGGTGAGTGATGTGTGTGAGTTGCTGATAACTTGTTTGTTGCTTTTTATGTCTGTATGCGAGTCTGTTCTCCAGTGTCAATGTGTAACTACACCACTCACATACTGTGTTTGTCTGTTCAAGAATTAAGTGGTTGTCAGTGTACATAAGGCAATTGTTTCATTGCTTCAGGATGCCCATGTCCACCAAGCTGGATGCATAGATAACAGGAAAGTGCCCACCCATAGTTGCATGTCCTAATGCTTACTTGCAAGGGATAGGAATGGAGGGTGTTTGTAACCAGACAACGGAAGGGTGCTTACTTGGTGTAATCTGAAACTAACCTAACCAGCGATGCTGCCCAGTTGCCAAACCAGATGCTCTCTCAGCAGCAATAGTCCTGTGTCTTATAATAAGGTAAGGTAAAACTAAATAGTCCTAACTAAATGGGTAAATGCTGCTCACCGCTCAAACTAGTTGCCTCGTGAGTAATGTGGAACTGAGGTAAAGTTCTGCTGTGATTTTTATAGGGAAATTTCATCTTCCGATGATTGCTTGTATACAAGGCACCAGTAACCATCCCTGGGCAAAGAGCAGTTTTGCATAAACACGAGGCTTGTATACAATCAGAAAAAAGCAAGTTTTAGCACTAACTATGCCCTAAGGCCAATCAGGTAAGTACACAATGAGCTTTCCACCAACAATTTTCAGCTCATATAGGTGAAACCAGCCCTCTCCTGGCACAAGAGTGTAGACTTTGACCCTCTTAATGTAAAATGACTGGTTTGGAGCTCAAGTCTTAAGGAACCACAGATACCTAATACTAAAAAATATTAGCTACAATGTATTTCATTGCACAACAACAGCCTTACAGCAGTTTGAAAATGCAATTTTAAACTTTAAAGAAGAGCAAATAAAAAAAAAACAGTAAATAGTACAGCAAATGTTCACAGTATAATGAAAATAAGCAATGTTTCCAGATGTTTGTTTCTGTACAGGGACTGGCACAGCGAGCAGCTCCATGCATATGTGCTGAATTTATGCCAGCACTGGAAATACAGAAAACTGACTACTGTGCCCTCTGCCCAATAAAATTACTACACTTAGAGCCCTTTTGTGTACTTCCCAACTCAGATATACCAGGTAAACACCTACTGCCACTAGATGAATAATCCCAGTCCAATTAATGTAAAGTAAAGTAAATGACTGTCTGGAGTGCAATGCTACCACAAACTTAAACTTAAGGAAAGGCAATAAGCAAGTCAAGATAACAGCAATGTACTTTAGCTTATAAAAGTGGGATTATTCAATAACTACTTCACTTTACAGAAATGAGCCAAGACCCATTTAATTGTGTAGAATTTATAAAGGCACTAAAAGCAAGGTAAGCTGATTAATAAGCCCTCCAGCCAATAAAACAATTACATGTACAAATCTCTAGTGTGTTTCCCCAACATATATAGACCAGGCTACCAGCCACTCTCACTAGATGGAAAATCCTCTGTTCTCTTGATGTAAAAACATGAAAAAGAGCTTACTAGACGGTCAAACTATAATACTTTATCCAAAAGTATCTAGATAATGAATTCAGAGCAAGTAAATCAGTAGAAATGACCAAACAATGACAGGCAAAATGCACTTTTTTTCCAATATAGACACAAGGAAACGCAAATAGATAATTTAAGATATAAACAGCAATGTGGAAAGGGAGGAATTTATAAAGTTCAATTTACAGTAAGGGTGGGCGGCTTAAAATCATCAAGTTTAAAGAGTAGATCAAGGAGTGCCAGGATGGGTGGGAAAAGTAACCAGCAGGGAGTCACCAACATACAGGGACTATGATACGAGACCATGTGGGCAAATTATAAAAAAGTAGTTCAGCAGAAGTTAAGTAACCAGGGGAACTAAGGAGTAAATAAGCTGTGAGAGATAATTAAACTGGAAGTCCATATGTTTTATTTATTTATTGCTTTTGTCTATTGGGAAAGTCCAACTGGACACAGGACCCATTTTCAGCAGAGGTCTGGGGAGAAATGCTCCAAATACAATACAAATGAACATTGACGTATGACTATGAAGGATGAGCTTGGTATGACTGCAAAAGGAAAGAGGAAAAAAACTATGTGGTTTAAGAGGAGTGTTAGTAAAATACAGGCTGGACAAGGAATGGAGGTGAAAAGGACAACAGCTGTAGGGGAAAGGCATACAGTTAGGTAATGAGGGCTATACTAGTCAAGATAGTTTTCTTTTGTCCAAGCTTTCCTCCCCACCCAATAAGCCCTTATGTCTGGGGCCTCAACTTCAGCATTTCTACTTCAATCAGCAGACGGGTGGGTTTAGCACTGGGAGTGCTGCTTTCATCAGTGGGGGTCTGTTTTCTTTATGGTCTACAGTCCCATCCAAAGTGCCCACCATTAAGCTATAGTTGGCTGGGCATGAGGAAACTATGACATGCATCACCCTTCTGACCAAAAGGGGAATGCACTGTACTGTCCATCATGCCCCACAGCCTGACACCTAATATTCTCTGAGTTTCAGCCGCTGGTAGAACTCCACTACAGAGATGTTAGCATGCACCCCTCCCCCAGGACAGGAACACTCCATCCTCCCTGACAGCTCCATCAGGTGCCAGAGACGCTAATCGAACTTGTGTCGCCTGGGTTGTAGTTAGGGCTTTATCCCCCTATGTCAGCGGAGCAACAATAGTCTAGCTAATTTTGCTGTTTCTCTATCAGGGACTTTGAGCTATATCAGTAACATTTCCCATTCCACTGAAGAATCTGTATTGATCGTTATGAAGTGTTATCAGGAGCACTTTTACATTTCCTTCAAATATCTACCAATATATACAGACATAAATGGCAAAGTTGCCTTTTGAGAAGGTACTCTGTGAAATTTTTAACAGGTAATGTTTCCCTTGTTTTACAGAATATGTATAATGTAAACAAACTACTAATACATTGTTAATCTTAATGACAGTGCTGGCAGACTTATCTTCATGCTGCAGATGAGATTTAGTTTCTGAGAAATTGCAAGAAATGTAAAAAAAAAAAAAAAAACAAAACTTGAAAGGCAAATACAGATTTATCATTTTATGCAAGCATGTTAACAGCATATTGTACAAATAATAATGCAGTTTTGTTCAGCTGTAGCAACTGCACATCTAGATTCTTAGGCACTTCACTCTCCCTCCTGTTTACAGTCTTTCTACCACTGACTCCAATCATTTTGATTGCTGCTCTTCTGTTTCATATGTTTGCTGAAAAGACTTCTATCTCATTAAAGCTCACATGCAAATGAGTAGTAGCATTCTGTTATGGAGAGCTTGTCTTCGAAGCCTCTCATAAGGAAGTGCACTCTGAGCTGGTATTATGAAATGGCAATGGGGAGACAAATGTCAGGTTGGAATTATATCCATTACTGGATGAAAGTGATCACCAGAATGTGCAGTTCATAGTAAAAACAGCTATGGGACATGGCAGTTGTCTTGCACATTTGTAGGCAATCTGACTTTAGTAAAATGGTAACATGCTTAAAATTGTTAAAATTGTGTTAGTAGATACAAAGGAGTTCAAGTGGAGGTATGACGGGGTCAGTTTAAACTTCAAACATTAAAAAGAACCCCCTACTGCTACAAAATGCTTCTTTAATTTCAGAAGATCAAACAACACTACTAACATTAAAACAGCTACTAAAAGAATCGCCAGATGGTTTCACTACTTTTTCAGAATTTTCAGGGAAGAAATAAAGTACATGAACGTTTGTCTGATATCCATAGCAACAACCACTACAAAGTTATAACTAGACATATAAGAAAAGACACTGCAGATGGTTCATTCAAAATCTGGGGATTTACAAGCATTCACAAGAATGCACGGTATAACAGTTTAGAAAATGTATTAAGATTCAAGATAAACACTTGCTATACAAATTAAAAACACTTTAGTCTCACAGGCTAAATAAAATATATTTGACCTGAATTTAGACTACTGTGCCTTCAGAATTCGTCAGTGCTCAGAGTTCCGAAGCAAGGGACAACATTGTTCCTAAAACTGCAATGTGTGCAAGTTATATGTTTTTTTTAAGAAGTTATCAGGTTATCACACTTCAACAATGAAACTGCCAGTTAGTTAACTGTAATCAGGGGAACCTCAGACCTGTTATAATTGTGCTAATGTATATCATTTACAATAACGTTTCAGAACATAAAAAGGCACCAAGGAGATTCCTTCACTTCTAGGCTGTAACCTATTATCAGCTTCGGGCCTTTCCATTTGAAATCACCACAGCCTCTCCAGGCATTTATCAAATGCACAGCCCTGGTCACAGTTCACCTGCAACTTCTTGCTTACAGTCACTACTATTGAAAAGTTAATCATAGCAAGGCAGTACTTGCTCTGAAGCTGTCTGCCTTTGCAGATCACAGTCAATGTGTCCCAATAGTATCAGTATTTCGTCCCTCCCTCTTACTCTGTCTTAAGTTTTTTCTTTGCCTTCTGGCCAAGGGGCCTTTCTTTCTCCTTTTTCTGGATGCGCATGTAATATATTTTTTTTCTTTTTCTTTGGTTGCTCTAGTTCTCCTGGGGCAATTCAGTTCTGAGCTTTGCAAATCACTTGCATACTTTACGCCTTGGATGTAGGACATGTGTCTGATGTATGGGGCTGCAAACTTTACCCCAACCACAGTGAGTGTTTTGTCCAGTTGTTCTATGACAACAGAACTTCTTAGCTTGATGTCTGCACAAGGCAATGCCATCAAAAGGGGCATTAATAAATGCTGCCTTAAAGTGGTCAACAAAGCCAAGTCACAGCCAGGCTTGAATCCCTGTAGCTCTTCCTAGGTTGGCTGCTCCACCTGCACCATCAGTAGTGTTATGAATTAGCTGCAAGTTTAGAGAGGAGATAGAACTTAGTGTTGCCACTTGAGGAGTCTACAGCTGTGTTCTTAGTTTAGCCATAGGCAGCTGTTTCAGAGTATTTGCCATTTTCTCTCCAGATTCTTCTAGTGTCTGAGGTCCTGCATGGGGGGTTGGATTGGTATAAAATCATAGGAGGTGCTTACAAGCCTAGCCAGGTACAACCCCTGTTCCCAAGAACATCATAGTATTAAGTGAAACTAAGCCAATAACTACTGCCCCTGTCCAAGAGGGACACAGGTGAAAATCCCAGGGTGAATTTGTGGTTTTCCATCCAGTCATCCAAATTACACTTAGAGTCAGTGACAGGCTCTTTTTCACCTGAATTGGAAGTTTGTTCCAGAGGAGAGGTAACCTCTGTGAGGCATATCTGTCTCTCCAGCAAGTCCTGTTGATGTCACATACTAGGCTGAGTTCCCTACAGCAAGTGCATCTTATACCATTTGATTTACAAATGTGCAACATTTCCATTAGAGCAGGATCTGAGATTGCTTTATATGCAAGGCAGAGGTCGGCTCTGAATAGTCTGTAAGACACAGAGTATAGTGACAGTGATTTTAGTCTGTCAGCATATGACATACGCTGAAGACTCTGAATTTTCTTTGTAAGAAACCTTTGAGGTCTTTCTAGTTGCTGCAGGTGCCTGGTAAGGTACATACCAAAGGCAGTGCTGTACTCCATTATTGGCCTAATGAGTGAGGAGAACAGGGGGGTTTTAACCTCTTATGTTCTGGATGCAATGCCCTTACTTATGAGGTGGGCAATGAAGAAAGCCTTTCTTACCACTGTGGAGATGTGGTGATCAAGGGAAAGGCTGCTATCAACCTATGTGCCCAAATCACTCACCACTGATTGCGCGCTTAGGGTGTTGTATTAATGTGGTAATCTGCAGGGATACTGCCCTTGCCGAAGTGGATGATAATGCATTTTTTGGACTGAGTTTTAGCCCATGACTTTGACACCAGTCATTTGTCTGCATAAGTCCCTCTTGTAGGATGTTGACATCATTTGGGGACTCGATGACTGCACCCAGTTTGCAATCATCAGCAGATTTTGTCAGCCATAGGTCATTTGTTTTAGCTTGCACATCCCAGAAGTAGATTCCCAACAATAGGGGTGCCAGCACAGATCCCTGTGGAACACCACTGGCTATGGGTCTGCTGGTGGAGGTAGAGTCACCTATTTTGGCTGTGCGCATATTATTGGTAAGCCAGTTTGCAACCCCCCTGACAATATACGGGTTGATTTCCAGTTTTAATTTCTCCAAGTCTTTTGTTCTGAGTGGGGAATAGTATCAAAGGTCTTGGCCATGTCCAGGTACGCCGCATGCACAGATTTGTCTTCATCCAGGGCTTTGGGTGACTGTCTCAAAGAAGTCCACCAAGTTCAAAAGGCAGGATCTCCCTTTAAAGAAGTCAAACTGGGTCAGGTCAAGTGTTTGGAGGTCTTCTATATCTTTGTTGATAAGGTCTATGATTATTCTTTCCACAGCCTTGCAGATTAGGCTGGTCAGGCTTATGGGTCTATAGTTCCCAGGTTCAGTGTAGGCACCTCCTTTATGTAATGGGATAACCATTGCTGTTTTCCATTCAGCAGGTACAAAACCAATGCTTAGACTGTGGTTAAAAGGAGTATCCAGCAGTGCAGCTAGTTCCTGTTTTAATCCATTTAGAATGCAGCCTGAGATATTATCAGATCCCATAGAGGCTGTGTTTTTGGCTTTGGAGAGAGCATTTACAACCTGCTCCTTGGAGATACTAGGTAGAGAGTAGGTGGTAGGGATGTCTTGGGGATATGTGGTGGGGATAGGGGGGAGAAGTTTTTACTGAACCTGTCAGCTAACAGGTTGGCCATTTCTGCGGGTTCAGTATATGTGGTGTCATTAACAACCAGTTCTGTGCAGGATCTGGGTTTTTCCTTTAAGGTTTCTGACATAGCTAAAGAAGGCCTCATGGTTATCCTTAGCGAAGGTAATTAATTTGGATTCATAGTTAGCTTTAGAATGCCTTACAAGGTGCCTTATTTGTTTGCTTAATCCAAGGGTGGAATGCCTCCAGTTCAGAGACTGTTTCTTACTGCTCTTGGACAGCAATTTATTTCTCTTATTGTATAACCTGTTAATGGAGGATGTCTACCAGGCAGGCTTGTTCTTTCTTGAGGATCTTGTTTTGGTCCTATCAGGTATGGCGGAGTCATTACATTTGTGTAGATGTTTATACAAGGCATTGGTATTTTGCAGATGACATTGTGATCTGTAGTGAGAGTAGGGAACAGGTGGAGGAGACCCTGGAGAGATGGAGATATGCTCTAGAGAGAAGAGGAATGAAGGTCAGCAGGACTAAGACAGAATATATGTGTGTGAATGATAGGGATGATAGAGGAATGGTGAGGATGCAAGGAGTAGAGGTGGCGAAGGTGGATGAGTTTAAATACTTGAGGTCAATAGTTCAGAGTAACAGTGAGTGTGGAAGAGAGGTGAAGAAGAGAGTACAGGCAGGATGGAGTGGGTGGAGAAGAGTGTCAGGAGTGATTTGTGACAGATGAGTACCTGTAAGAGTGAAAGGGAAAGTCTACAAGAGGGTAGTGAGACCAGCTATGTTATATGGGTTGGAGACAGTGGCATTGACAAAAAGGCAGGAGTTTGAGCTGGATGTGGCAGAATTAAAGATGTTAAGATTTGCACTGGGTGTGACAAGGGTGGACAGGATTAGGAATAAGTATATTAGAGGGTCAGCCCAGGTTGGAAGGTTTGGAGACAAAGCCAGAGAGGCACTATTACATGTGTTGAGGAGGGATGCTGAGTATATTGGAAAAAAGATGCTAAGGATGAAGCTACCAGGTAACAGGAAAAGAGGAAGGCCTAAGGTAAGGTTTATGGATGTGGTGAGAGAGGGCATGCAGGTGGTTGGTGTGACAGAGCAAGATGCAGAGGACAGGAAGAAATGGAAACAGGTGATCTGCTGTGGCGACCCCTAACGGGAACAGCCGAAAGAAGATGATGATTGGTATAAATCCCATGCCATCAGTGCGGGCAGGGGCTATGGGGTCTATATCAGCATTTTGAAAATTTAATAGTTCAAATCACTAAATATCGAACTGAAATGATCGAACTATTAAATTTTTGAATGCTGATAAAAAAAAAAAAAATCTGCACCCCCCACATCCCCCGCTACTTAAATATACCAACTCTGAGACCGCACAACATTGTAGTAAATGGAAATCTTCCCTTACAGAGATTTCCATTTACCTATTCTATGTTCTGCACTTTCAGCATTCTCATGTCGACAATATCGTATTCGATATTGTCGACGTTCGAGATGCTGATAGGAACCCAGGGCTATGAAGCTATTAATGCCATCACGTATTAGGTTGCAACTGGCTTTGTAGAAGTTTTTTAGTCTAGTTGCTGCTAATGGGTGTCAGATGTTATTGTTACTTCTAATGAGACTGATTTATGATCAGTCCTCACTAGGGAAGGCTGCACACATGGGGTGGTGCAACGATCACCCATGTTAGAGAGAACCAGATCCAGAATGTTTGGGCCCCTTGTGGGGGTGTCAACCAACTTGTCTAAGGCACTGGAGTTGATGAAGTCCAAGAACCTTTGGAGAAGTGTGCTAGTATATGCATAATTTACCCAATCTAAGAATGGGTAGTTAAAGTCACCTAAAACCAGGGTGTTTGGTTGGGTCTACTTCATATGACCTAACTTTCATTTAACTGAAATTCATTTGACCGAGACCATATAACCTAAAGTTCAAAATACTGAAAACTCACTTGACTGAAACTCAATACACTGACACCTTACAATGCTAAATTTCAACAGAGTAGTGGCAGTATGTAGACTACTGTAAGGTAAGTAAAAGGTATATGCCCTTTTCCTCACTGTAGTGCAATCCTGTAGTTAGTATATATAGTTGGGGGGGGGGGTAGTTTGGTTTTATATCTTCTGGTTTCTGATAAGAGGGTATATATTTAATTTTAAGTTCTGGAAAGTGTTAGTAATTTGTATTGTAAGTGTGCATGTCTATAGTTTACAATTTAGTGTGTTGCAATCTAGCATTGTAAGGTGTCAGTGTTACGAGTTTCAGTTAAGTGAGTTTTCAGTATTTTGTCCCTGTCATCCCCCCACTGAATGTTCCTCCACTGATGCCAGTGGTGAGGATTAAGGCTCCTTGATTATTGGTCCAGTGGTTGGGCGTCATCACATTTGGTGGGCAGTGGTGGGATCACCACATCCCATACTGGGATTCAGTGGTGTGGATACTGAACTCCTGCAGCCTGTAAACAGTGGTCACTAAAGAAGGTGTTCGTACTCTCAAGCAGCCACATGGTAGACATTCAGAGTTTCATATCAAAATAGTTTTATTTATTTTTTGTTAGCTTAGTTAGTCAAGGAGAGCAGTCAAGGATGTCAGCAGAGGATTATAGCAAGCTGACAAGGAGTCAGTTTGCTGAGATGTGCCAAGCCAAAGGACTAGTGCATGCCAATCTGACTAAAGTGGAAATTATTGCAGCCTTAGCCACAGCTGCATCACAGACAGCAACCAGGAGGACAACCAGACTGGCCATGGGGATGTACAACTCTCAGAAATTGGACAGTTCAACTTTGCCTCAGAGGATATAAAATCCATCTGGAGTTAAAGAGACTTGAAATGGAGGCCAAACGTTTAGAAAGAGACTGGCTATTTTCTGGCACCTTGAAAAGGGAGGTTTTCCAGACTTGGAATCTCTAGCAGGTTTTTCCTAAAATCTTTCTTCTTTGCAATTTCCTGCCCTTCTTACTAGACTTTGTATCTCTACAAGAAAAGGATGTAGGCTTAGCCAGTCTGTTCCTTGGATACCTGGGGACAGATGAGAGAGCTTGCTTATTTTTTTCCTTTCTTCTCTAAAGATATTACTAGGTCTGTAGCAACAGTACCAATGAGTAATTTCCTGTTAAGAGAGGAGACAATACCTTAGCTTTAATATCCTCAGGAAGGCACTGGGAATGAAGCCGAGCAAATCATCTGATGGCAGAACCAGCAGCAGCCATTCTGAAAGAAACTTCCACTGCATTATAGCTATGGAGATTTTTTTCCCTGGGCCTCCACTGAATATGAGCTATAGGCAGACTGATATTCTCAGTTACCACGTTTAAATAAATAAATAATAACCAGCTGGTGTCAGGATTGCTGCGTGATGTTGGTGTGGTACAACAGGGCTGTGATTTTCTGTACAGGCAAGGACAATCACACAAAGTACTTATAGGGATGTCTGTATATAACACTGCCATATTAATGCAGCGGCTGTATCACTGCGCTTATCTCACATTTTTATTTATTTAATTTATTTATTTGCACTTGGTTTACCAGGATAGTCCATTGGGCCAATAAGAACCCGTTTTCAATGGGGTCCTGGGGAGAAAAGCTCCAAAACAAAGGTTATAAAAAGATTACAGCAGTTCACAATTTCAATCATTTGTAGGTTAAAGAAAAAGCTTTAAAACAGTGGTAACAAAAAGTTTACAGCAGTTTACAATTTCAGTCATTTGTGGGTTCAAGACAAAACAAAGATTAAGCAGTTACAATGCAATTTTATGTTTCATTTTGTAGAAAACCAAGATTTAAGCAGGTGCAATACATTTTTTAGGTTAAATTTTGTAGAAAAACAAAGCATTGCTGTAGTAAATAGATAGTTTCTTGAGTGGAATAGTAGGATTAGAGAATTATAAGATGTCATTACAGTTGGCTTATTTGGAGTCTGGTAATATATGATATAGTTGCCTGTAGGAAGTGGAGAATAGGCTATGAGGGGTGGGAGCAAGAGCATTCCCATGAGGATGTTAGATGCGAGTGCAGTGATTTTTTTAAAAGCAGGGAGGTTGGTGGTGATACGGATGAAGGGAGGAAGGGAGTTCCATAGGAGTGCCAGGGCAAAGGACAGGAGGTTTTGTCCTGGAGAGTGAAGGGGTTTGTACAGCTCTATTAGGTTTTGGTTATTAGATCTTAGGAGTCTTTGTGGCAGGTGCATTTTAAAGGTAGAGCTGAGAGAGGGACATTGGGAGGGATGAAAATTAGTTTGTGAGCAAAAGTGAGCTGAGTATAGGAGAGATAGTTGGGAAGCTCTAGCCAGTTAAGTTTGTGGAGAGATGCACAGTGATGGGTACATGATTTGTGGCTAGTGGCAAATTTGGCAATTTTATTATAACAAGAGGACAGTTTTGTTTTGAGAGATGATTGTAGGTTTGTTAGGAGAGGGGCACCATAAAGGAGGGAAGGGATGAGAAATGTAGTAGCGAGAGTGAGCTTAGTAGATGTAGTGAGGACATCTTGTTTTACAGATGCTACTGAGAAGGAAGAGAATGCACAGATGTACAGGTAACAGGCTGCAAAGCAGGTATGAGAATTTACACCAATGCTGCATTCAAGTTTGTATTCTCATGTACTGCTCTTGATGTTTACATATTTTCTCGTTCTTTTCAGCCAACATTCTTTCCAGTCTCATATGACATCACGGTGTAGATGCACAGCGTCCAGGAATGCCACCTGCTAGGGATGCTAGGCAGCTCTTGTCAGGCGTCATTTACAGCACACAGCCTTTCTTTTCATGGTTCTGAATGATAGTCACATGTCTGCAGGGTGGTGTTGTGATCAAATGCATGCAGGTCATAGATCATTGTGCTGAAGTCAATGCCTTTGAAAGACAGAACAGAGAGCTACTATGCAGAGCCAAATCATGGTCAAATGGGTCCCTAGACAGAGTAACAGACCAGTGGACTCTATTCAAGTGAGTTCCCTGTGTTTCTATTATTTGAAGATAACTAATTGAAATGAAGTGCTTTCTTTTATTTGTAACTTTATTAATAATATAATATATTATATAATATAATTTAAGCAAGCAATATTTGACAGCAATCCTTTACAGTCTATGAGATAAAAAATGTGTTAAACAAAATCAGACAAAAACATCACGTCACTTTACCAGACATGCTGGTATAATGACAGCTCCAAATCTATATTCTGATACTCATGACTAAGCAATCCAACAGTGATGAGAACTAGAACTGGTGAACGTGCTGATCGTGGTAACAAGGGTAAATTTGGCTAGGCTTGTAAGGGCCCTCGGGCTATTAGCCTAGTAACGTCTTATGATCCTATGACCGTAGGACAGCATATCAGAACCTTGTGCTTAACCTGCAAAAGATGAAAAGCAGATTTAGGACAGGGTTCTAATGAGTGAAGTTAAAGAACCTCCTAGGTAAGGGCTTTCACTGCCTTGCATTTAAGCAGAGTCCTGATTTCAGACCCAAGAACCTGAGATTAATAAGTGGATCCGGGCACTAGAATACTCAGCAGGGAGGAATGAAGTGAATGGCCAGTGTTGGCTCACCCAACCAGGGGAAGGAGCAGGTTATACCCTATTGTGGACAGCTCATTGTGTGAAGTGTAAATACAAAGGCTCAGGGAGGTGTCGTCTACCAATGAGTTAGGCACTGTAGCCGGGTGGTAGGAAGTTGGAACCACACACTTGCGTTACCAGTCAGGTGTAGTGTACTCTCTCTTCCTACCATCTTGACAAAGATGTGGTTAACAAAAGATATCCCTCCCTGGAAAAAAAAAAAGTAGGCAGCTAATGCCTGAAGGGAAAAGGAGAATGAAAGGCTTAAAGAGTTGATGGGGTGGGGGGGAGGTCATTATGCTGAAACCAGAAAAAGAAAAAAGATACAAATCTCCAGGTAACCCAAAGGTTATTTACACACACAACTTTCATCTGTTCTAATTTTAGGGAAGTCCCTAATTTTGGCTTAAAATTTTGCTCCATTCATCCTAAAACTCCACGTCATTGAGGAAAAGGTAGTTCATAAAACTCATTACAGTTACAGACTTCTGCTTCAGAAAATGCTATTTACCTTCCATCCTCATTTTCTAAAGGCTAATTTGCAAGTTAGTTTTCCAGATGTAGGGCTATACTACCATCTAGTGGTCACATTATTAAAACTCAACATAACATACCTGTATTTCTTTTTTTGTTTATTTGTGGATTAGTCAGTTGCCAATACACTTTGAGTAACTATATGAACATTTTTTTAACTAGGGATTTAGTCGAAGACTGAATAAATAAATAATTTTTATCACAAATTATGTCTTTGAAACTGCATTTGTCTGCCTCTACAATGCATACATAGGAGTAGATTGCCAGGCACGCAGTATTACTGCTACACACACTGTCCAAGGCCACGAAAACAGCTTATATGGGACCTGACAATATCCCTGGTTGTGTTCTTCATAGGTTCATAGGTTTATACTAGGCTATCTGCCCTAGGGCATTTATAAGCCTAGCCAGAGTGTGTTTGGTTTTCGCCATCCATTTTAAATGAATTTTGCTATGCCCTTTTTCGAGGTTAGTATACTGTGCCTCTGTCTAACAGTGACACAGAAGTGATACCCGGGGTAAACCTACGATCTCCCATCCACTCATCAAGATTCCTCTTGAAGAGAGTCAATGAGGGACTCTGCCTAACCTGGACTGGGATTTTATTCCAGAGTGAAGGGAGCCTCTGGGTTATGAATCTGTTCCTCCAGCATGTCTTATTTATTTCAGTGCTGAGGTTCAAGTCTCTCGAGTGCGTAGCTCGATGGGATTTAGATTTTCTGAGGTGCAGCATGTCCATTAATTCCGGGTTGGACATGGCTTTATACGTCAGGCACAGATCGCCTCTGAGCAGACGGTATGCCACTGAGTAGAGCTGGAGTTTCTTTAACCGGGCAACATATGGCATCTGTTTGAGCCCTATGATCCTCTTGGTGAGGTACTTTTGGGGTCTTTCCAGTTGCTGCAGGTGTCTGGTAAGGTACATCCCAAAAGGGGCATTGTACTCAATTATGGGCCTGATGAGGGATGAGTAAAGAGGCACGATGACCTCCCCTGATCTAGATGTGAATCCCTTCATGATTAGGTGGGCTATATAAAATGTTTTTCTAACCACTTTAGCCACGTGGTTGCCAAATGAGAGATCGCTATCAACTTGGGTCCCCAGGTCCCTAATTACTTCTTCTGTACTTAATGGATTACCACCTATGTGGTAATTTGTAGGCACTTTGTTTTTGCCAAAGGGGATGACTATACACTTTTTGGCGTTTAGCTTGAGGCCATGGCTCTGGCACCAGTTGTCTGTTTCTATGAGGATCTTTTGGAGGATGCTTGTGTTGGCTGGAGATTCGATTATGGCGCCCAGTTTGCAGTCATCTGTGAACTTAGTCAGCCACAGTCCTTCCGTGTTGGCCTGTACCTCCGAGAAATATATACCGAACAAGAGAGGTCCCAGGACTGAGCCTTGTGGGACGCCACTTGTAACTGGTTTGGAGTCTGACATGGCTCCAGCAATTTTAACCATGTGGGTTCTGTCCTTGAGCCAGTTTGCAACCCATCTAGTGACATAGGGGTTTATATTTAAGCTGGTGAGCTTATCTATAATGCCGGAGTGGGGTATTGTATCAAAGGCTTTTGCGAGGTCCAGGTAGGCTATGTGGACCACCTTCCCCTCGTCAATGGCCTTGGTGACTGTTTCAAAGAAATCAACCAGGTTTAAGAGGCAGGATCTGCCCTTAAAAAAGCCGAACTGGGTAGGATCCAGTGTCTGTAGGTCCCCAATATCTTTATTTATGAGGTCCATGATGATCCTTTCCATAGCTTTGCAGACCAAGCTAGTCAGGCTTATGGGGCGATAGTTTCCAGGATCCGTTGAGGCACCACCTTTATGGAGAGGGACCACTGTTGCTGTACGCCACTCTTTGGGTACATATCCTGTAGTAAGGCTGAGATTGAACAGTAGTTTTATGTTTGGGTTTAGCTCTTCTTGGAGTTCACGTAGGACACAGCCCAGGACACCATCTGGTCCCACTGATGCTGTATTTTTTGCTTTGGAGAGGGCAGCTCTTGCCTGAGCATCTGAGATGTCAGGGGGGCAGCACTCTGCTGGGATAAATATTTGCCCTTTTGGTGGGGAGGGGGGGGAGAAATTTGCACTGAACCTTTCAGCTAGGATGTTGGCAATGTCTCTGGGTTCGGTGTATTTTTTGTCATTTTGGACTAATTCTGAGCATATCTGGGAATTCCCACCCAGGTTCCTAACATGACTAAAGAAAGCCTTGTGATTATCCTTAGTGTCCTGTGCAATTTTTCTCTCGAAGCTGGCCTTAGACAATTTTATGAGTGCCCGTAGTTATTTGCTAATACTGATCAGACATGCCTTCCCTTTTTGGGATTTTGCTCTATCATGTAGTAGCTTCCTCCTTCTATTGTATAGTTTGTTTATGGCTGGGGTCCACCAGACAGGACGTCTGCCTTTGGAGGATTGGGTCTTGGTTTAATTTGGGATTGCATGATCCATGCATTCCTGAAGGTGTTCATAGAATGCGTTTATAAAGGATTTTGCGGTCTGGGCCATATATTCCACAGGCCCGGGGGCTTTGAAGGATTCCACCTCGGTTTTGAGGAGTGTGAAATTTGCTTTAGAGAAGGTTTTCACTGTGGTTTTCAGGGCAGGGGGTGGAGTCGGGATGTGAATATCCAGTGAGATTAGTTTATGGTCTGATCTTACCAGTGAGGGATACACTTCTGGTCTGGAGCATAGAGTCCCCATGTTGGTGATGATCAGGTCCAGTATGTTTTCCCCTCTTGTGAGAGTGGTAACAAGTTGTTCCATAGCATTTGAGTTTATAAATTCTAGGAACCTTTGGGCTAGGGTGTTGGAGCTAGAGTAATGCTCCCAGTCTATGTTTGGGTAGTTGAAGTCGCCCAATATAATGGTGTTTGGAGAGACCTTCATATTTTCCGGTGTTCTCAGGAAGGCCGAGTGGGGTTCCTGGGTTTGGGAGGGTGGTCTGTAGCAGGCTATAAACTGGAAGGCAGTTTTACCCACTGTTAGTTGCACATGGATAGTCTCTGATGCGTCGTGCTGTGCCACCAACCTGGAGGTGTGGGTACCTTTGACGAATATTGATACTCCCCCTCCTTTTGTGGTACGGTCCAAGTTTGGGGCCGAAAAGCATGGTATGAGGTATAACCTGGCAGTGCTGGGGTGCTCTCGGGAGCCTTGAACCAGGTTTCTGTTACTGCACATTAACAAACTTTACAATAAGAGGAGAAAGCTATTACATGATAGAACAAAATCCATAAAAGGGAAGTCACCCCTGATCATTATTAGTAAAAAAATACGAGCACTCATAAAATCAACTAAGGCCAATTTTGAGAGAAAAATTGCCATGGATTCAAAGGACAATCATAAGGCCTTTTTCAGCTATGTTAGGAACCTGGGTGGAAACTCCCAGATATGCTCAGAATTAGTCCAAAATGATACAAAAATCACTGAACCCACAGACATTGCCAACATACTGGCAGACAGGTTCAGTGCAAACTTCACCCCCCTCTCCCCCCCTTAAGGAGAGATAACTATCCCAGCGGAGTGTAGCCTCCCAGACATCTCAAATGCGCAGGTGAAAGCTGCTCTCTCTAAAGCTAAAAACACAGCATCAATGGGACCAGATGGTGTCCCCGGCTGTGTGCTACACGAGCTAAATGAGGAATTAAACCCGCACATAAGGCAGCTGTTTAATCTCAGCCTTAGCACAGGATACGTGCCCAAGGAGTGGCGTACGGCAACTGTGGTTCCACTCTACAAAGGTGGTGCCTCTATGGACCCTGGTAATTACCAGTCCATAAGCTTAACAAGTCTAGTCTGCAAAGCTATGGAGAGGATCATAATGGAGCTCATAAACAAAGATATAGGGGACTTGCATACATTGGACCCGACCCAGTTTGGCTTCGTCAAGGGCAGATCATGCCTTCTGAACTTGGTCGACTTCTTCGAAACAGTCACCAAGGCCATTGATGAGGGAAAGGCAGTCCATACAGCCTACCTTGACCTTGCAAAGGTTTTCGACACAATACCCCACTCGGGTATTGTAGAAAAACTTACCAGCTTAAATGTAAACCCATATGTCACAAGATGGGTTGCAAACTGGCTTAAGGACAGAACCCACAGGGTTAGAGTTGCTGGCGCTATGTCAGACTCCAAGCCGGTCACAAGTGGTGTCCCACAGGGCTCGGTCCTTGGCCCCTATTGTTCGGCATCTACTTCTCAGAAGTACAGGCCAACATGGGAGGACTTTAGCTGACAAAGTTTGCAGACGACTGCAAACTGGGCCATAGTGGAAAGTGCATCGGACACGGATATCCTTCAGAAGGGACTCACGGAAACAGATAGCTGGTGCCAGAGCCATGGCCTGAAGTTAAACGCCAAAAAATGTATAGTCATACCCTTCGGGAAAAACAAGGTAACCCCAAGCTACCATATAGGTGGCAATCCACTAAGCACAGAAGAGGTTATCAGGGACCTGGGGACCCAGGTTGACAGTGGCCTTTCTTTTGACACTCACGTTGCTAAAGTGGTTAGAAAGACCTTCTACATTGCCCACCTGATCATGAAGGGATTCACATCCAGATCTAGTGAGGTCATTGTTCCCCTGTACTCTTCACTTATCAGACCAGTGATCGAATACAATGCCCCATTCGGGATGTATCTCACCCGACATCTGCAGCAATTGGAGAGACCCCAAAAGTTCCTCACCAAAAGGATAAAGGGACTCCAAAATCTGTCATTTGCTGCCAGATTGAAGAAACTCCAGCTCTATTCAGTCGCATCAGAGGTTGCTCAGAGGTGACATGTGCCTGACATACAAGGCCATGTCCAACCCGGAATTAATGGACATGCTCCACCTCAAAAATCCAAATCCACCAAAACCACTAGAGCAAGCGACTTAAACCTTAGCACGGATATAAATAGGACGTGCTGGAGGGATAGATTTATCACCAGAGACTCCTATGCTGTGGAATAAAATCCTGGTCCATGTGAGGCAGAGCACCTCGCTGGCTCTGTTCAAGAGAAATCTTGACCTGTGGATGGGAGATCGTAGGTTTACCCCGGGAATCATCTCTGTGTCACTGCTGGATAGAGGCACAACAAACTAATGGGCACAGTATTTTTTCATATAAGGGGTGGCGTAAGCCACAAAACTTTGGGCTAGGCTTATAAATGCCTTAGGGCAGATAACCTAGTATAAACCTATGAACCTATGCACAGATATCGATGTTCTCCATGCTAAGGAGAGTTTCGAGTGCGTGCATCTTGAGGTTTAGACTTCTGGCATTGAGTAGCATTACTCTTAGTTTCTTATCCCTTGTGATACCTATGGAGGTGGGTTTGTCTTTTGAGCCTTGCCTAAAAAAGGCACTATGGGGGTAGCAAGAGCCTTTGCCAATATCCGAAAGCTCAGGGGTGATAGGTGCAAGCCGTCCCTAGCGAAGCATCATGGCTTGTCGAGCATGTCATCCCAGGCTGACAGGCATTGGATCCCCTTTGAATGGCACCAATACTTAAGCCAATTGTTGAAATTGATCATCTTGTCTTCATATTGTGGCATCATTCTTGGTGAGGGTAAGATGCTACTCAAGGTCAGGGTCATACCGGCCTGGGCTACATGCTCAGAGAGCTCCTCTATGTCTCTTTCATGTAGTCCAGGGAGGTACGCCTCAGGTCATTCACACCAGCATGGACAATGACTGAGTCATATTTGTACTTGCCTTGGAGTGACCTGAGTGCTTGTGTTATGTGGCGGATCCTAGCGCCCGACAGGCAGCTCACCGTGATCTTCTCCTTGTTCAGCCTGGTGAGCGGGACGTCAGTGTGCCTGACGATAGAGTCACCTATTACAAGTGTATCAGGTGTGTTGTTTAGCCTTAAGGGCTGTGACTGTTCGGCACACTGGCTTTGTGAGCTATGTGTTGCACGTGTTTTGTTTTGGGGTAGCAGTTGCTTGGGTGTCTGCTTTAGAGGTCTCTGCTGCTTAGCCAGATTTTTATTTAGAGCCTCCGAGTATGTTTTTGTGTGTTTATGTGTTTGGTTTGCTGTCGTGGTAGGTCTATGTGCGACTGGAATTGTAGTGAGTGTGGTTTCCTTCCCCTCCTGACTGGTTTCGCCAGTACTGAGTTGAGAGAGCTTAGCCTCCAGTATGGCTATATGGTTGCATCTCTCACATGTGTTGGAATTTGTTGGGAGGAGGAGAGGGTTGTCTGTGTACATGAGGCAGTTGTAACATTGCCTCAAGATTCCCAGATTCACAAGCTGGACCGGAGAGGAGATTGACAACTGACCTTTGGACATGCCAGAGTCAACTGGCACCTCAACTGTGTGCCCTGTTCAATCACAGCCTCAACTCAGGCTTTGTCACTACCGAATGGCGCACTGCTACAATCATCCCTCTCCACAAGGGAGGAGCGACTACAGACCCTGGGAACTATCGCTCCATTAGCCTGATGAGTCTGATATGCAAAGCTATTGAACGCATCATCATAGACCTAATAAACAAGGATATAGGGAATCTCCAAACTCTGGATCCCACACAGTTTGGTTTTATGAAGGGTAGATCATGCCTGCTCAACTTGGTCGACTTTTTTGAGTCAGTCACCAGAGCTGTGAATGAAGGCAAGGTGGTTCATACAGCCTACATTAAATTGGCCAATGCTTTTGATACCATTCCCCACTCAGGAATCATAGAAAAACTCACTAAGCTTGGCATCAACCCCTATATTACTAGGTGGGCTGCAAACTGGCTCACAGATAGAACCCACAGTGTGAACGTAGCTGACTCCCAAGTCTCAGACTGTTGACTAGTCACGAGTGGAGTCCCACAGGGTTTGGTCCTGTGTCTTCTCATGTTTGGTATCTACTTCTCTGAAGTCCAGGCCAACACGAAGAGACTCTGGCTGACAAAGTTCACAGCCAATTGCAAGTTGGGAGCTATTATTAACTCCCCAAGTGATGTTGACATCCTACAGAATGGCCTCACTGAGACCAATGACTGGTGTCAGAACCATGGCTTAAGCTCAATGCCAAAAAATGTGTCGTCATCCCCTTTGGAAAAAACCCGGTTCCCATGAGTTACCACACTGATGGTAGTCCACTGAACACAGAAGGTGTTTTAAGAGATCTGTGAACACAGGTTGGCAGCAACCTCTATTTTGGTCACCACATTGCCACTGTGGTCAGAAAGTCCTTCTATGTGACACATCTCATTACTAAGGGTTTTGCATCCGGGAAGAAAGAGGTCATTGTCTCCCTCTACTCTTCCCTCATTAGACCAATCATCGAGTACAATGCCCCATTTGGCATGTACCTCACTGGACACCTGCAACAACTAGAGAGGCCGCAAAAGTACCTCACAAAGAGGATCCTAGGCCTTAAACACTTGTCCTTTATGGACAGACTCAAAAAACTCAAACTATTCTCTGTCTCATATCGCCTACTTAGAGGCGATCTCTGACTTACAAAGCCATGTCTGACCCAGCTCTGTTAGAAATGTTCCATCCAAAGAAATCCCAATTCCTCCTCACCACCCCCTCCAGACACGTCAGTCTCATTACCACAATTAACAGAACATGCTGGAGGGACAGGTTCATAACCCAGAGACTGCCCATGCTATGGAACAGACTTCCCATACATGTCAAGCAGAGCACCTCGCTGACCCTCTTCAAGAGAAATCTTGATGAGTGGATGGGAAACACAAAATTCACCCCGGGGATAACACCAGTGGCTCTACCTGACAGAGGCACTGGGAACTAAGGTCGGTTGGCACTATGCCAGGGTAATGCTATGGCTAGCACACACCTATGAACCTACAAACTTATAATGCTAATTCTGTTCTTGGGCTCCTGACTATGCTTTTTTTTCAGTGTTTTTTGTTTTCTAAGACTGCTATATCTGGTTTTCTTGCATCTATTTTTCATGCTCTTGTTAATGGATGATCTCATGTGATAAAAACTTCATCATTTTCTATGATGCTTTGTGGCTCATGTTTCCAGTGTTTTTCATCTACTTCAATATTATAATGTTTGCACAATCCCCAGTGCAACAGTCTTGCTACATTATTATGCTCTTTAGTATACCGTCCTTCTGCTATTAGTATATCACAACCAGCAACAAGATGTGTGACTGTTTCAAATTCTGTTTTACAAAACCTACATTTGTCTGTTTGTCCCACATGATCAATGGACTTTGTAAACCAATGTGTAAGTAGTCCAGTATCTTGGGCCACCAACATTAATCTTTTGTCTTTTGGTTTAAATTCACCTCTCCTTAACCATTCCTGCATTTGATCCTGATCAACATGAGGTCGTTCCAAGAGTTTTCTATACTTACAACTATACTTATGCATTTTCCACATTTCCTGACTCCTCAGCTGATCCTTCACCTTATATTCTTTCTTTTGTTTTTTGGCACATTCAGTTGCTGCCTGATTTTTATCTACTTCTGGTTTGATTTCTATTCCCACTTGATGCTGATATGTTTCTGCTAAACTAAGCAGGGAAGTTATCTTAGACTTATTCTCCTCATGTTTCAAAACTTTTACTACGTTTGGATCTTGAGAGATCACCAGATATGTATGCAGTCCCATGACTACAGATCTATACATGTAATCAGTTTCAAGGAGGCCTATATCTCCTTTATAGGATCACAGGGTCATAGGAAGTTACTAGGCTATTGGCCCTGAGGCCCTTACAATCCTAGCCAAGAAATTAGCCCATGTTCCGACAAATCAGCACCCAATGCCCCTGTCCAGCAGGGACACAGGTGGAATACCAGGGGTGTATTTTCTTTTCCCCATCCAGGTTGCGCTTAAAAAGGGTTAATGAGGTACTCTGCTTGATGTGGAGAGGGAGTCTATTCCACAGAAGGGGGAGTCTCTGGGACACAAATCTGTCTCACCAACAAGTCCTGTTGATGTCACAGACCAGGTTGAGGTCACACGTGTGGGTTACTCAAGTGGAGCTTGACTTGCGGATATGCAGCAGTCCCATCAAGGCAGGATCTGAGATTGCTTTGTATGCCAGACAGAGGTCACCTCTGAGGACTCTGTAGGAGACCGAGTAGAGGGACTGGGCCTTTAGCCTATCTGTGTAGGGTAGATGTTTGAGGCCCTGGATTCTCCTGGTGAAGAACTTCTGTGGTCTCTCCAGCTACTGCATGTGCTTTGTGAGGTACATGCTGAAAAGTGCATTGTACTCAATAATGGGTCTTATAAGAGAAGAATACAGGGATGTTATGACCACCTTGTCTTGGATAAGATAGCCTTACTAATGAGATGGGCCATGTAGAAAGCTTTCCGTACAACAGAGGCAATATGGTGGTCAAAAGTCAGTTTGCTATCAACTTGGGTGCCCAAGTCCCTCATAACTGATTGCGTACTTAGGACCTTATTATTAATGGGAATATATAATCTTGGTATGCACTGATTTTTATAAATCATTTGTTGAGGTTAACATTAGTAGGTTGTGCGTTGGTAACGGTGGGAGCTGATGGGTTAGATGGGGTTTGGTTGGTTTGACAGGATGGTCCAGGGTTTGGGTGAATGTCTTCACACAGTGGGAGTGTGGAATGGTGAGAGAAGTTGCACCATTTCTTATATTTATCTGTTAGTTCTGATACTAATATATGGGTCTGGTCATTCTCTTTGATGTTGCTATAACTGAAGAAGGCATGAATTCCTAATGGGTAGAAACTGTATGCAATTTTGTAGTTGACGGGTATGTGTTTGTTGACTAAGAGTATATAGATGTGGAAATAGAGTGCTAGAGGAAGAGCGGTGTGGTAAGATGTGGCAACAGTGAGTATTCTTAGTATAACTGTGAGAAAATACTTAAGGGAAGACAGAGTTTGCTGGTGGAAATTTTATGCTATTTTTGTTGCAGTAGACTGGGAAAAGTGAGTTAGGTGGGCCTGTGATATGACTTTACAAGTTGAGGACTTATACTAGTTGGATGCCTCAGTGAATTTGGTTGGTTGTTTTGTTGTAGGTGGTAATGTTGTGTAAGTTTAGATGAAGTGGGTGTTGGTGGGAATATGGGTAGGGTAGTGGAGTGGAGTAAGCCTGAGAGTAGTGAGGGTGAATGGAGTGGGCTGAGAAGATGGCACAGCTGCCATGGGTGAAAAAATCTATTTCTAAGCCCGAAGGTTATACAGGAATAGGCACTAAAATTGTAATGAAGTGAAAGAAGAGTATCCAAACTACAAAGGTTTGTGAAACAGGCAGCAGACTGAGGTAGTTAGGAAAATGAGTAAAGAACTTTTTCTTAACTACTTTTAAAGCTAACCACATTTAATGCTCAAAGTAGAAGCTGATTGTTCATTAGTTAGTGAAAACTTCAGGCCATGGAAAAGGGAAGAAGCAAACCAACACAAAACTCTATAGAAACAAAGAGAGAGAATCACAGAAGCAATAACTGGAAGGAGCAATTAAGAAAGTGCAGCCTGCCAGCAAGTGTAGAGTGTAGCTTATTAATTAGAGGGAAGGGGAGAGGAAAGATCAAGGTGCAGTGGAGGCTATTTTTGATTCCAATTAAAACAGCCAAATACCAGACCGCAAAGTACAACTAAGCAGAGAAGAGACATTAAACTTTGTACCATTTTCAACACAGTATGACTGGATAACAGAATGAAAATATAAATTCCCCTTACACTGAATAAAATAAGTCCATGTTCATAGAGCTAGATGCTGAATTTATTCTGCTGTAGTCTTTGAGGTTGGGGTGGGGGTCAGTCCACAACTATCTGTAATACAACAAAATTCTGTGGTTAACTGTTTAAACTTAGCTCTGCCTATCCCAGACTACTCATGAACTATTATATATTCCTTTTAACTATAAATACAGATTCCCTCCTAAACTACACTGTGTCCAATCTCTGTAAATACTTCCTACTGAAGAATTTATTTATTTTTATATAATTAACCTGTCTTCTCTTTTGACTTTAGTCCTTCTTTTTATGTATTATACCTGTATGTTGTATAGTATATGCATTCTTGCACTGTAAGTACTTCTTTTTTGTCTTCACAGAATTTTCTGTTGTAACCTGGAATATGCATTGTTTATAATGAATGTTGCTATTTAGTCATTTTTTCTGTTGTAACCTGGAATCTGCATTGTTTATTATGAATGTTTTTATTTAGTCATTTTTGTTTATTGTTTACTAAGTTTTTCATTTATCTGTCTTGGAGCTTATCTCCCCGGGCCTCTACTGAAAATGGACATATATCCAGTTAGACTAGCCCGGTCAACAAATGTAAAATAAAATAAATAAATAAATAAACTGTTGAAGCAACATGTGTAAAAGTAAGGCAGCCAAAACAGAACAGCACTAGTACCAAAAGGGCATGTTACATATGCAGACAGTGAGAGCTAAAGAAAGAAGGATTATTGAGATTAGTTACTGTACACTGATAAGGCAGGATGTTTAGTGATAAGAAGTGATGTGGCTTACTAGGAAACATCTTTGGCTCCAGTGAATAACATTAATGTTTTTTTATTAAAAAAAATTTTATTCAAGTATTTGAATACATTAACTATTTGTTTAGAGAGCAAAATTGATAAAACCAACAGACATACACAGAAATATAAAAAGAAATACCCCCCCCCCCCCAATCAACAAATAACATTAATACTCTTAACAGGGCTCACATACCTAAAAAAATTCTTATAGAGAGTTTCTTTCTCAACTACCAGCAGTACATGTTAATCGAATTATTAATACACAACACAATAAAGATCATCAACTAAGAGAAAGCAACAATGTGAAACAGTGAAACTTGAAACCAGTCTACTAGAAAACTGTCTCAGTGTTCTACCTGACTTTCTGAGTCTGACACATTGGTTACAGTACGACTGCAATATTCATAACATCTCTTTATCAATTAAGCAAATGCATTATGAAGCACAACTGAAAATCATGACTATAGCAAGTCACTTAATTGTATTGTGCTTTCAGGAGGTTCCTTAAAAACTAGATTCCTGGTTTCAGTAGATCTACCTGTTTAAACAAAAAATAAACAAAGCAAAAAAGAAAAAAAAATTCAAGGACTTCCTGTATAGTGATTTTGTGATAGCCACCATCTCCTCCATGCTTTTCTTCTATATAAGTACAGCTGCAAGTAATTAACATTATAGAAGACCAGTAGCCTGGGCTAAGCTTTGAACAAATTAATGAAGAAAAAAGGAAAAAGAACAACTCCTGAGTGACTATACACAATAACCAGCAACCCTTTACACTGTCTAGAAGTACTGACATGGAGACTGCCAGATCTCCCCCAAGCGATTACAGGATCTACTGCAAGCATCTCTCACTATAATCCAGCAAGAAATTAAAGAAATCAAAGCAACGCTGTAAACATGTTTCAAAAAACAAAGACAAGTTTCAAAATATGGCATCTACTTTCAGCTCCTTGTCCGATACTATACAGCAACTAGGGGGAAAGGGTGTTGAATACAGGGTGAGATTAAAGGACTATCTAAAAGCCCAGTTAGTCGAGTATGAGGACCGAGTTAGATCGAAGAATGTACATGTAATTAAAGTTCTCAAATTATTAGAATGAAGTGATTGTAGTAAGCTGGCAAAGCACATGAAGCCTAGAGTTCAAAGCCATTAAATTAGAAAGAGCTCATTGTGCCCCATGGAATCTGCATAGAGGTTTCAACCCCCCCCCCCCCAAGACATATAATAGTTACATTTGAATCCTACCCCCAGAAAGATGTGGAAACCCAGCAAAAAACTTATTTGGTCAGACTCACAAATTTATGTTATGCAGGACTATTTGGCAAACACAAAAGGCAGAGAGCAGCTTATATCAAACAGCAAAATATTAAAAACTGGAGACAGTAGTGTTTGTGGAAAATAATTATTCACTCTACACCAGGATGGGAAGCAAATTCATCCCAGTGATCAGGGAATGTCAAAAGGCAAGTATGAGATTCAAGCTACTGTACCCAGCTGTCTTTAGAATATTTTTTTTCCTGGAGGATCACAGTCATTTTTGATATACAACAGGCTAGGGAGGAAATACAAAAGTTTGTCCAACAAAAACTGATCCACCAAACAGAAGGAGACTCTGCTTCTCATTCTTCTGATAATAAAGCTTGTAAAGAGATTTTGCCAGTGAAACCTTGTTTGATGCTCCAAAGGAAAATGCTTAGCAGACAAAAAAAAGACACATGATCTTACTAAAAGAATCATAAGTACCTTGGACTTGATCAAGAGTCTGGGGTTGGAAGATGGAGACAAACAGGAAGACCAGCAACACTGAAATTAATGAATAATGTGAAACTATAAAACATTAATGGCATTTGTGAAATATGGCTTTCCAAAAAAAGTGGAAAAATTGGAGTTTTGCTGACTTTGCTAAACTTGCAGGGGACTGAACCACAAATGCTCCATCATGTCATAAATGGGAGGACAATGAAGGGAAGAAGAAAAAAAGAAAAGTGACTAAGTAAAATCATTTTAGTGCTTGACAGTATTTGTATGACCCATTTCATGATACAAATTGCATGTTATGTAGTAAGGTATTTTCAGTTATTGTTGAATGTGATAAAGATACTAAAATAAATGGGTGCCTTGTTTCCTTTTTCCTTCTTTTATAGTTTTAAGAAATATAAGCATTAAAGTGTAGAAAAGAGAAGAAAGGCTGGACAAAAAGCACTTTTAAGTTTGTATGCTCTAATCTTGAATTGCTGAGGTGAGAGATGGGGTTTAAAAGTGCACAGATTATAGTATATGTTGAGTTGATATATTTTCTCTCTTACTTTTGCATAGGTGAATGTCTGTATTAAGGCATTTGGCTTAGTCTACTAATTTTTTTGTAAGCAAGTAAATAAGAGGACAATAATTGCAATGAAAAGTTTTCCTTTAGCAAATAAATGAGAGGTTTACAGAGGTGTACATTCAGTACATGTTGTTCCATGGAGACAACCTAATTATAGGGGGAAGCAATAAAAGCCAGAATACTTTTTAAGGCTAAAGGCTAATGTTTTCTGAAAGCATATAAGCTTTCACATCTGGGAGGGGAATGAAGATAAGGACAGATAGTAATTAGTGTAAGTAGAAGCGCAGGCTGTAACATGCATCTTATCATGAATATTCTTAATGTTACATTATGTCTGTGTGTCCAGCTTTCAATTTGGGACAATTGTTCCAAACAGGGAGGGTTAAACATCATTAGCTGAAGCTGTACATAGCTTTGTGTGTTTGTTTTAATTTAATGGGTTATGGGTGTGCTCTGGGGGTGTGTTTCTTGTTCTGTTTGAGGGTTTTCATTAAAACAAAAGTCAGTGTCTGTGATACAACAGGTAGCACACTCACCTTTGGTGTAGAAGGCTATGGGTTCTATTCCCACACCAGACAGATCAATTCCTGACACTGCAATGCATAAGGAAGCACTGCACTCTTGAGTGTGCCTAGGCACCATCTGCTTGAGTTGGTGATAGCTCATGTGGATGTAAAATATCCCATGGCACCTACAGTATCAAAAAGAGTAGGAATTCTTTATTTGTACAACTATTTAAAATGTACATATTTACAAAGAAATAAACTTTCAATGCACATCATTTTTCCTTTATTTCTAAACATCTCTTTACATATGTATAGACCCCCAATCTTTTTCCACAACCACCACTTAATTTTCCTTATTAGATTCAGTAATATCCACTTTCCACTGAACATTATTTCATTCAGTCATTTCAAATTATCCATATAATACAAAACATTTTTAACAAAAAACATCTTTATTAAATTATCACATATGACATAGGCAATCTTACATTTATATAAATGAAAAACAAACTGACACCACTTTAACTGCAGACATTATGTTTCACAGTCACCACTAAAACAACTGTAGTTGCAAACATTATACATCACTTATAATCTAACATGTCATTGTCAGTTAAGCATTTTACAGCTCATTCAAATCCTGCCTTCTTTTAAACCTCATTCTTTCTCTGCATATATTGTTCCCACAATTCCCATTTTTTCCTATGTAGTTTGCTCCTTCCCTTGTCTAAAGATCCCAATTCCAGTTGTTATCTCTCTCTTACTATATTACCTACTTCTAGTAAAATCGGTTTAGACTTTGATTTCCATTTTCTAGTAACTGCTTTTTTGGCAGATACCATAATTAGAATCAGCAAGGCTTTACTCATAGGTTCATAGGTAGGTACTAGGCTATCAGCCCTAGGGCTTATACAAGCCTATCCTAAAAGGTACCCTGGCTTTCGCCACCCAAGAAAATTATTTTCCTGTGCCCCTGTCAAAAAGAGCCACAGAGGTGATCCCCGGGGTGAATTTCCTATTTCCCAACCAATCATCAAGATTTTTCTTGAAGAGTGCTAATGAGGAGCTTTGTTTGATACAGATAGGTAGTTTGTTCCAGAGTATGGGAAGTCTCTGGGACAGGAATCTATCCCTCCAGCATGTTCTGTTTATTGTGGTGACAAGGTTTAGGTCCCTAGAACATGTAGCTCGGAGGGACTGGGATTTCTTTAAGTGGAGCATGTCCAACAGCTCTGGGTTTGACATAGCTTTGTATGTTTGGCAGAGATCGCCTCTGAGTAGGCAATATGCGATGGAGTAAAGCTGGAGTTTTTTGAGATGTTATGCTTTGGGCATCTGTTTGAGGCAGGAAATCCTCTTTGTGAGGTATTTCTGTGGCATTTCCAGTTGTTGTAGATGTCTTGTGAGGTACATAACAAAAGGGGCGTAGTACTCTATAATGGGTCTAATGAGTGACGAGTAGAGGGGGACAAGGACCTCTTTTTTTCCTGGATGAGAAACCTTTTGTGATGAGGTGTGCCATGTAGAAGGATTTCCTGACTACTGTGGTGATGTGATTATCAAAGGAGATACTACTTTCCACCTGTGTCCCAAGGTCTCTTATCACACTTTCGGTGTTAAGTAGACTACCACCTATGTGGTAGCTCATTGGTACAGAGTTTTAACAAAGGGGATGACAATGCACATTTTAGCACTGAGCTTGAGGCCATGGCTTTGACACCAGGCATCTGTCTCAGTGAGGCCCTTTTGTAGAATGTCCACATTGTTAGGAGTTTCAATTATGGCTCCTAGTTTGCAGTCATCTGCGAACTTTGTTAGCCAAAGACCGTCTGTGTTAGCCTGTACTTCAGAAAAGTAGATACCAAACAGGAGAGGACCCAGGACTGAACCCTGTGGTACTCCATCTGTCACTGTTGGGAAGTTGGATTTGGAATCTGCTACTTTCACACTGTGGGTTCTGTCAGTGAGCCAGTTGGCAACCCATCTTGTGATATAGGGATTTACACCTAGTTTAGTGAGTTTATCTATAGTTCCAGAGTGGGGGATGGTGTCAAAAGCCTTGGTGAGATCTAGATAGGCTGTGTGAACCACCTTACCCAAATAAATCTATCAGGTTTAGGAGACATGATCTCCCTTTTACAAACCTGAACTGGGTGGGGTCCAGAGTTTAGAGATTACCAATGTCTTTGTTTATAAGTTCCATGATGATACATTCCATGGCCTTGCATGCCAGGCTTGTTAGGCTAATGGGGCAGTAGTTCCTGGGGTCCATGATGGCTCCCCCTTTGTGTTGTGGGATAACCGTCGCTGGATGCCATTCAGTGCCAGTTCATTCTGTAGTTCATGAAGAACACAGCCTGGGATGTTGTCAGGTCCCATGGATGCTGTGTTCTTGGCTTTGGAGAGTGTGTTTTTTTCCCCTGTGCAGCCATGATTACAGGAACTTTGCACTCTTCTGGTATAGAGATGGGCCCTTTAGGGGGTGAGAGGGGAGTAAAGTTAGCACTGAACCTGTCTGCCAGGATGTTGGCAATATCAGTTGGTTCTGTATATTTAGTGCCATTGTGCTGTAACTCAGAGCAGATCTGAGTGTTACCATTGAGATTCTTGACATAGCTATAGAATGCTTTGTGGTAGTCTTTAGAATCAGTGACAATTTTGTTTTCGTAACTAGTTTTGGAGGATTTTAGAAGAGATCTCAGCTTCTTACTGAGGCTGACCAGGGAGTTCCTCCAATCATGAGATTTTACTCTTTTTTGCAACAGTTTATATCTTCTGTTGTAGAGTTTGTTTATGGCAGGGGACCACCAGATTGGCTTCCTATTTTTGGAGGATAGCATCTTGGTTCTGTTAGGGATAGCATGATCCATGCACTTGTGTAAGTGTTTATAAAGTGCATTTGTGTAGGATTCAGCAGTCTTACCTCTATTGTCCGTCTGCCTGGGTGTCATGTAGTTTGCCACTTCTGTCTTAAGAAGTGTGACGGCATTGGAGAAATTATTTACGGTGATTTCCCTAATGGGGGGTGGAGGCGGGATGTCGATGTCTAGGGTAATTAGCTTGTGGTCGGATCTGACCAATGAGGAATTGACCTCTGGTGTGGAACACTGGTCGCCCATGTCAGTAATGACCAGGCCTAGGATATTGCTGCCCCTGGTGGGGATGTGGATATGTTGATCCAAGGCGTCGGAATTTATGAATTCCAGAAAACATTGAGCAAAAGAGTTGGTACAAGTAGTTTTCCCAGTTAATGGTGGGGTAGTTGAAATTGCCCATTATTAGGGTGTTAGGTTGTACCCTAATATTTTCCAGTGTATCAAGAAATGAGGAGTGGGAAACCTGGGGCATGGTGGGGGATCTGTAGCAAGTTACAATCTGGATTGCGGTCTTGCCAGAGCTAGTTGCACTTGGATAATCTCGGATGCATTATGCTGAGGAACTAGCCTAGAGGTGTGGATATCCTTAATGAATATGGACACGCCTCTGCCCTTAATGTTTCAGTCCAGGTTAGGTGGCCGAAAGGTGTGGTATGAATTATAGCCTGGTAATGCAGGGGGTGCTCTCTGGAGCCTTGAACCAGGTCTCTGTCACTGCACAGATGTTGATGTTCTCCATTTTAAGGAGTGCCTCAAGTGAATGCATTTTGAGGTTTAGACTTCTAGCATTGTTTAGCATTACCCTCAGATTTTGCCTGCTTGTACCTGTTACGGTGGTGAATTTGTCATTTGAACCTTGCCTAAAAAAGGCACTATAGGGATAGCAAGAGCCTTAGCCAGTATCTGGAATCCCAAGGGTGACAGGTGTAGACCAACTCTGGCAAAGTATCATGGTCTGTCGATCATGTCATCCCAGGCAGACAGATACTGGATCCCCTTAGAATGACACCAGAAGCTTAGCCAATTGTTGAAGTCAATCATTTTGTCCTTGTACTGTGGTATCATTCTGGGTGATGGCAGGATGATACTCAGGGCTAGGGTCATACCTGCTTGGGCTACAAGATCAGAGAGCTCCTCCATGTCTCTTTCCATGTAGTCCAGTGAGGTACATCTCAGGTCATTCACACCAAAATGGACAATGACAGAGTCATATTTGGACTTGTCGTGGAGTGACCTGAGTGTGTGTGTTATGTCCAGGCAATTCCTATTCTGTATCATAGCTCAAAAATATCATCTCCCCAGTCAATCCAATCTGCTCACCCAGTATACTCAACACAGCAGTCCACAGGGAACCTCTAATGACTAAAAACAAACTACTGGAACCAGGGAAAGAAGCAAACCGAGAAAAAAAACAAAGAACTTCCCTCGTGGTGAAAAGCTGTTCACTACGAGGGAATCTCTAAAGTCTGCCAACTCATTACACTCCCAACAAAAACATGTTCCCAACTGCCTCTTTCTTCCCCATCACACCTCCAACATTTGTTATCCAGCTGACTATACTAATTATTCCTTTTTCAATGGCAGCTTCTATAATAGAGTCTATTAAAAACTCTACCAGTGCTGGTCTTCCATTTAAGACTCTCCTATTTCTTTCTCTTTACCTATACCCTGATATCAATCCTTGACAGAAAAGGCAATCTCTAACCTGCAGTCCAAATAAATTCTTGGCATCTTCCCATTCTATTACCTTTCCCTTTCTAGTTATTTGCTCCCAATACCTTGGTTCCTTTGCCAGTTATTTCCAATAAATACCAGCCCCATCTTGCCTATTGTCTGTTTCCCTAACTGCAGTCATCCCTACTGACAGTATCTCCTTTCTCCATTCCAGTGTTTGTTTAGTTCTTAAAATACTCCACGTCATTTTATGAATATAATATTCTGTATTATTGCTATTGTTCTCCTTAAGAATCTGCATCCAAAATCCCAGTCTCTCATTTCTTGAATTTCCCCCTGTATCATCATCATCATTCCTTTCTACTTTGAATTATATTTTCAGCTTGTGTTACGTATAAGAGCATTAACTGTGCTGTTCTCAAATACCCCCTCAAATTGGGTAATCCCAGTCCACATTGTTCTATTGGAAGAATCAGTTTATACCACTTGATCCTTGACATCTTCCCCTCCCAGATAAAATCTTTCAGCTCTTTTTCAATTGCTATCCACAGCTTATCCTCTGGTTGATAAAAATATGCCTGACCTGTGTATAAGATTAAAGGGAATAACAACATTTTAATTGCTTGTATCCATATCCATATAACAAAGCCTCCACTTTCTCAATTTTTGTATTATCTTCTGTTTAATCTCTTCCCACATATCCTTAGCTGCCACAACAAAGTCTTTTTCTAATCCATACTACTAAATCCTTCATTTTATAATGTCCCCATAAATATGGATATTGTTGGACCAATTCATATGTGGATACATAATTTACCACTATTGTCTTTGTTTTAACTTCATTAATTCTGTATCCTGAAAAGATGTGAACCCATCTTAAAATGTTACACAAATCTGTAATGTCCTTTTCTGGTTTTGTCATGTATAAAATAATATCATCTGCAAATAGAACCAGCTTTTCTTGACTGCCATACCAATTATATCCTTGAATTTCTGAGTCCCTTACTTTCTTTGCCAATGGTTCTAAATATAATGCAAATAACAAAGAGGAAAGAGGACACCCCTGCCTGGTTCCTCTACTCAAGCAAAAATTATCAGAGAGTACCCCACCCACTTTAATTTTCACCTCAGATCCCTCATATACACTCCTAATTAACCTTATAATTGTATCAGGGAAAGCAAATGCTTCCATTGCCCTGCACATGAAGTCCCAGTCTACTCTGTCAAATGCTTTCTCTGCATCAAGACCCATCAAGAAGAGAGGAGTTTTCTTACATTCTGCTTCTGTCTGGATCATCAATGTTCTGTTAATGTTGTAAAATGTTTGTCTGCCTTCCACAAAACCATACTGATCCACAGCTATCAATTTTGGTGTCACTTTTGCCATTCGTTTAGCCATTACAGGCATAAATAAATTATAATCATGGTTTAGTAAATAAATGGACCTCTATGAAGCTGGATCCAATGAATTTTTACCCTGTTTAGGCATTACAGCTACCACACTTTCTTCCAGGATGCTGGTAATTCTCCTCCTCTTAAAATACTGTTAAACAAAACTTTCCAGATTTTTATCAGTTATTTCCCCCTCCTAGCTTCCAAACTTCTATAGGAATACCATCTATTCCTGGGAACTTTCCTGTAGATTGGTTATACATAACCATTTTTATCTTGTCTCCTGCTATCCTAACTATTATTAATTGAGCCTCATCTACCTCTAACCTTGGCATATTTAATTCTTCCATAAACATTTCCATTTGCACCTTTCTTTGATTTCCACATTTCTCTGCTTTATACAAACTTTCATAAGATTTCCAAAATATTTCTAATACTTCTACAGGATTTCTTGTTATCTCCCTTGTTATAGGCTCTCTAAGCTTGGTAAAAGCCCTTTCCTATTTCTGTTGCCTGAGTCGTTGTGCTAAAAGTTTTTGTGCTCTAGCATTATTATAAAAAAAATGTGTTTAACAGCAGTCTTTCTAAACCCATGCATATTATTAAAGTAATCCCTTATTTTCCGTTTAGCATTCTGCGGTTGCTCCTTTTCTTGTTCTGACAGATTCCCCCTATTTTGCAATACTTTAATAGTTGTCAGTCCCTCCAAATAATTCTTATTTCTTCTTAACCATATCTCCCTTTTCTTTATTTCCACCCACGCTTTAAACTCCACTTTAATTTTATCCCACCCTCAGCTACATTTCCCGAAGTAAGCTCTATCTTCTGTAATATCTCCTGAATTATTTCCAAAACCCATTCCTGAAATTTCTTTCTTTTCAGCAGACAGGTGAGAAAGCACCAGTGTCTCATTTTTATTTCATTACATTGCATTTTTATTTTAGTTATTATTGGCACATGATCTGAAATAGTTACTGGGTGCATTTCAAGACCTTCAGTTAAATGCACGTGTTCCTGTGAAATATAAATTCTATCTAGCCTAGTCCAGTTTTGGTATCTTGGAGAATAATATGTAAATTCCCTCTGAATTCCTAGAACTGAATTCACATCTTCCATGCCAAACATTTTCATAAATGTCTTCAAAAATCTGCCCTATTTTGTTATATTTCCCTTCTAAGCCCCCAGACACATCTTCACTGTTGCAAACCAAATCCCAGTCCCCACCTAGAAGTAATATTCCTTGCTGAAAGCTGATTATTCTCCCAGAATTTTCTTAAGCTCCATTTTAGCAGTTTTAGGTGGAATATAGATGCATGCCAGTGTAATCCTCATCACTTGCCAGTAGCCCCTTAATACTATACAGTTTCCATTATTGTCTTTTTTTCCCTCTTCTATTACGATTGGAGCTCCTCTTGCAATTAATTTAAGTATGCCTCTTTTCCTTTCTCACAGATATTCCACTGAGTAACCATCCTGAAAACCTTTCTTTATCAAATTCACATGTTCATTTCTTTCCAGGTGTGTTTCCTGTAGCATAGCTACTTGCACTCTACATTTCTTAATATAGTTCACTACTCAATCTTTTTTGTACTTATCTGTAAGACTATTCAGACTGAAAGACATTACAGAAAGTATCAAATTCTTATATAGTTATTATTACCACCTTTTATGTATAACTGCTTTTTTGTTAAACATCTAGATGTAACTTTTACGTTACATGCATATACTGTTTGGCAGGTTGGTTTTTTATGCAATTATTTCATGCCATATCCTTTTAAGCCTATGTCATAACATATAGAATATTTTGTTTTATTAAAACCCCTCAAAATAAAAAAAAACTTCCCCCAATACCCCCCCAAAACCTATTAATTAATAAATTAAAACAAATTATTAAAATTATTATTATTAAAACAAAACTATGTACATCTTCAAATATTGAAGTTTCCACTTCCTAATAAGAACAAAAGTTATAAACAGACAGCCATACAGACAGGCTAGAGTTAACCAAAAAACAAAGTTAGTCATGCTAAGATGCATGGTACAGCTTTTGCTTTTAGTAAGTGCTATCTGATTTTGTCATATCTATAGATCAGTTGAGAAAATACTTGAATGCTTTCAGTAAACATTTCTCCAAGCCATTTCTCTTTATCAGATTGTCTTCTAGTGACATGCAAACCAGACACAAACCAGCTAAGGATACCTTGTTTACGAGAAAAAAAGCCTTATAATACTTAATATTCACTTCCATTTACATGCTTCGTAATAAACTTATTACTGGATAAAGACTAGGGTCTTAACCCAGTTATTTCTCTATGGAACATGAGAAAAATTACACTGATTTTTCTTTTGTCATGCTTTCTTAACATGAGGTCTCCTCTCCCCCCTCCCCCTTTACACTGTAGTGCCTACATTTCTTAAAACTGAACAAATAAAAAGAGAGAAGAGAGAAAAAGAAAAAAAAGCACCTGTTAATATTTGTATCCCATTACATTAAAAAAAACTGAGAAAACTTTACTTCAAGTGCTAATTGGTTTTGTCTGATCTGTATAGCTCTCCCAGCTGGGAAAACCGCTGAATGCATTCAGAGAACATCATGTGCTAGTCAATTACTGTTTTTTCCCTCAGCCAGTCACTCTCCATCAAACTGTAGCCAGTTTCCCCTTATCAGATTGTCTCCATGTAGACATGAGAACCAGACAGCCAGTTTCTCTTTATCAGATTGTTGCCATGGAAACATGAATACCAACTGCAGAATTGTTACTAAACATACATGTATTTGCCGAAAAAAAACTTATAATATTCAATGTTATACAAACAATACGTAATAATCAATGTTCTTTTTCACTTACTTGCTTTCTCTTAAAACTTGTTAATAAAGCAATCTAAGGTCGTTAATCCAGTCATTCCCCCATGCAAGAATGAGAAAAGCACATTAATTTTTCTTTTATCATGCTTTTTAACCAGGTTTTCTTTTACATTGCAGTGCCTACATTTCTTAAAACTGACGAAGAAGAAAGAGAGAAGAGCGAAAGAAAAGAAAGAAGAACAGCAGCACTTGTTTAAAATCCCTATTACACTTAATCTTTACTTACTGTTAACTTTTTCCCTCCTCTTCCCCTCCTCAAAGCACTTTTCTGAACATTAATGACCTGAAGTAGGGCATATGCTTTAGAGTCTCCCACAAGTCAAATAAATTCTGAAAAAGTCCAATATTTCTAGATTTTCTTGTTCTGTCATATTTCACATATATAATTATTGCATTGTAATTGCAAATTAAGTTACTGATTTTATTACAGTTCATCTCCGAAGTCCTATCTCTGCTTCATTTCCAATGTACTCTCAATTCTTCTAGTCAATTCTCATGCTCCCTTCCTTCTCTCCAATATTTTCTATTAAAACTTTTGAAAAAGTTTCACAGGTATAGTCTCCCTGTAGTCTTTATTACCAAAATAACAAGAAATAGAATCTCCTTCTGTTTCACATCTTGCCTTTTGTTGGACAAACTTTTGTATTTCTTCCTTAGCATGTACTTCATCAAAAAATAATTTTGTTCCTCGAAGGAAGAATACCTTGAAGACAGCTGGGTACAGCAGTTTGAATCTCACACCTGCATCTCTGTATTCCCTAAATAGTGGAATGAATTTGCTCCTCTTCAGTCTGGTGTACAATGAATAATTATTCTCCACAAACATAAACACTCTGCTGTCTTCCACTTTTAGTACTTTGTCCTTCCGCCACAGTTTTGTCAAAGTTGACTCCTTCTGATGGTACAATTGCATCTTTACTATTAAAGGTCTAGGTTGCTTTCTTACAGCCAAGATTGGAGCATACACACAATGTGCCCTTTCAACTAACAACTCCTGGTTTGGAATACCGTCCAGTTACTTATTTGTGATTTCATAAAATTATTGCAATCTGTTCCTTCCAGCTTCTCTGATAGAGCTGAAAATCTCAGGTTTTCCCTATGTGCTCTGTTCTCTAATTCTCTTTTTTTTAAACATCTTTTCCTGAGCAGTCTCATATTCAGCCAGTCTTTTCCTACAGACCTTGAGAATTATCGCCCCATTAGCCTGACGAGTCTGATATGTAAGGCTATGGAGCGCATCATTTCATGGACCTAATTAACAAGGATATAGGGAATCTCCAAACTCTAGATCCCATGCAATTTGGTTTTGTGAAAGGTAGATCATGCCTGCTCAACCTGGTTGACTTCTTTGAGTCAGTCACCAGAGCTGCAGATGAGGTCAAGGCAGTTCATACAGCCTACCTTGATCTGGCCAAGGCCTTTGATACCATTCCCTACTCAGGAATTATTGATAAACTCACCAAACTAGGCATCAACCCCATATCACTAGGTGGGTTGCCAAGTGGCTCACAGATAGAACCCACAGTGTGAAAGTAGCAGACTGCAAGTCAGACTGCCGACCAGACACGAATGGAGTCCCACAGGGATCGGTCCTGGGTCGTCTCCTGTTTGGCATCTACTTCTCAGAAGTCCAGGCCAACACGGAGGGACTCTGGCTGATCAAGTTCACAGACAACTGCAAACTGAGAGCCATTATTAACTCCCCAAGTGATGTAGACATCCTACAGAAAGGCCTCACTGAGACCAATGACTGGTGTCAAAACCATGGCCTTAGGCTCAATCCCAAAAAATGCATCGCCATCCCCTTTGGGAAAAACTCAGTTCCCACTAATTACCACACTGATGGGAGCCCACTGAACAATGAAGGTGTTATAAGAGATCTGGGGACACAGGTTGACAGCAACCTCTCCTTTGACCACTACATTGCCACTGTGGTCAGAAAGTCCTTCTATGTGGCACATCTCATTACCAAGGGTTTTGCATCCAGGAAGAAAGAGGTCATCATCTCTCTCTACTCTTCCCTCATTAGGCCAATAATAGAGTATAGTGCCCCATTTGGCATGTACCTCACTAGACACATGCAACAGCTGAAAAGGCCACAGATGTACCTCACAAAGAGGATCCTAGGCCTTAAACACATGTCCTACATGGACAGACTCAAAAAACTCCAGCTATTTTCTTTCTCATATCACCTACTAAGAGGCAATCTCTGCTTGACTTACACAGCCATGTCTGACCCAGCTCTGTTAGAAATGCTACATCTAAAGAAATCCCAATCCCTCCACACCACACGCTCCAGAGACCTCAACCTCATTACCACAATCACCATAACATGCTGGAGGGACAGGTTCATAACCCAGAGACTGCCCATGCTCTGGAATAGAATTCCCATACATGTCAAGCAGAGCACCTCACTGGCCCTCTTCAAGAGAAACCTTGATGAGTGGATGGGAAATAGAAAGTTCACCCCGGGGATCACTCCAGAGGCTCTACTTGATACAGGCACTGGGAACTAACGTTGGGCGGCACAATGCCAGGGCACTTCTATGGGCTAGGCTTGTAAAGGCTCCAGGGCCATTAACCTAGTACACACTATGAACCTATTTCAACCTCTGATTTTTGCAGCTTTATCATCTCATCTGAATATCTGTTTAAAGCACCTTCCATTTTTCCAGCCTTTTGTTGCTTGTGTTGATATACTTCATTAGTGTTTTGTTTATTTTAACCTGGTATGTATGCAGTTGTCTTGTATCTTCCTGTAGGTTACTGGAAGTCATGTCTGAAAGTTGCATTGCTTTTTGCTGAACAGCTGCAGAACTTTCTCCAGTCAGTGTTTCTTCCTCACTTTTTGAAGCTGATTTTTTCCCCAGGTCTTCTGTATTTCTTTACTCCTGGCATCCAGGCAGTGCACTTACTAGCCAGTTACTGAAATTTACCCAAAAACACAAGTCTACTGGCCTTCTCTGCTGAGTTTCTGTTTTCACACTGAGAGAGCTAGAAACAAGCTATTATTCAATGTGCAGCCATCTTGGAAGTCCCAATAGGAAACATTTTTTTTTCTAAATTATTAACATATTCTTCACCATATTTGCCATAAAACCCAGATTCAATCATATCCATATTTATCTGATTATACTCATGAAATTATTTAACAATTTTCTATTAATTTTTCCCATATTTTTTTACTCTCTTACATGTCAAAAAACATATTCTGTTGTATCTAACTCTCCATAGTAAAGACAAATTCTCTCATTTATCTTTTATATAGCATGCTTCTCTTTACTGGCAACTTATTAATTTGCAATCTCCATAAGAAATCTTTACAGTCAATATTTTTCTTACACCTTTCATTTCTTTGCTTTATAACTTTTATCTTTTCTTCTATTAAACGACCTATGGATTCACACAATAATTTTACAATATTATATTTTATACCATATCTTCTTATTTTCTTCTATTTCTTCTATCTTTAATTTCCTTCATTTTTATTTTTTTATACGTTCTGATATTGTCCATTCTCTCTCCTTTTTGTTCATTTTAATTATATCCCATTCTCTTTTGTATTTCTCCTCAAATATACTTGTATATAAGTTATATTCTTTTCCATTTATCCACACCAAAACTCTATATAAATTAAATGAATCTCCAAATACTATTGGATTTATTAAATCTAGACCCCCTTTCTCCTTATCCATATATAAATTCCTTTTTTCAATGGATTTACCCCAAAATAAACTGAAACATAATTTCAATAAACTTCTTCCTCCATCTTTCTTGACATCATATATATGATAACCATATATGACAATTTTCCCATTCATATTGTATTTATCTAATATCCCTTTTTATTAAAGGACAATCTATACCTACCCCACATAATCCTAAATCATTTTAAATCTCTCAAGACTTTCTCCAATTGCTCATATATATTATCTTCTCCAAAATCAATTACTACTACTGATATCTTTTTCTTTGCAAATTTTATTCCTTTTACCTCCTTATCTCCAAAGCACTTACATTTTTCTTTGTTAATTTTTAATAAAAGCTCTTACATTTGTTTTGTTAATTTTTAATACAACTTCCCTCAATCTTTCATTCACGTTCATAATTACTTCTTTCATTTTTGTCTGTTAAAATGATGTCTGCATAAGTCATCTACAGTGGTAAGGAAATCATTCTATGTTGGGCAACTTATAAACAAAAGTATGGTATCTAAGTCTAAGGAGGTCATTGGTCCACTGTATTTGGCATTCATCAGACCTATCATTGAGTACAATGCCCCCTCTGGTATGCACCTAGCCAGGCATATCCAACAACTGGAATGTCCACTGAGGTTTCTCACTAAAAGAATACAAGGTGTTAAAGAATATGTCCTATGCAGAGCACCTCAAGGC